>NC_029789.2:85817613-85868151 GCF_000816755.2 Arachis ipaensis
AAAGCTAGCAAAAATGGAAGGAACACAAGAATTTGAGAAGATAACCAGCGAGAAGTGACGCGGTCGCATGGCTCACGCGACCGCGTGAAGGAGAGCAAATCGCAGTGACGCGGCCGCATGGCTCACGCGGCCGCGTGGATTGGAAAAGCTCAAGCGACGCGGTAGCGTGGACGACGCGAACGCGTGGCAAGGAAAAGCGCGAATGACGCGTCCGCATGGATGACGCGATCGCGTGACATGTGCGATCTGCATAATCTGCAGAATTCGCTGGGGGCAATTTTGGACCTTATTTCGACCCAGTTTTCGGCCCGGAACAGCAGACTAGAGCCAGAGAATATGCAAAAACAAAAGACAACATTCATTCTACACAGTTTGGGAGTTTTAGATCTAGCTTTACTCCTTTAGGTTTTTCTCTCTAGGTTTTTCTCTCTAGGTTTAAGAATTTTAAGTTTTTAATTGGTCTTAGCATTGGAACATTGAGAAGAGTTATTTCCTCATCAAGACTTCGTCATTCTAGTTTGTTCTCTTAACTTGGTTTTATTCTTCCATGTTCTTTGCTTTTTTCAATTTTGTCATTTGAATACTTTCATGATTAATTAATACAAGGATTATTTCTTCTATTTTAATTTATTTTCCATTCCAATAATCATGTCTTCTTTTAATTCCCTTTCATGTGTTATGGATTTATTATTTACAATGAGTGAGTAGTTCCCTCACTTGATGGGGAGTTGATTGAAAGGAACTCTTGAGTTGGAAGGATTGAAAGAAAATTTGTAATTGGGTTAACTGTTGGATTGTTATCTAATCACTAACACCAATCCTTTTGAACTAAGTGGGTTGCAACTCGTGAACAGAACTAGCATTCCAACTTGTTTGACTTTCCTTTACCTAGTAAAGGATAACTAAACAGGACAACCATTAATTATAAATTAATCTTGAAATCATCCCATCAATAATAGAGATTCCAACTAATCAACTCCCAGTCAAGGCTTTTATTCGTATTATTTGAATTTTCTCAATTTAATTTTCCACCTACTTAACTCAACCTTTTGGAACATCTGATTAATAAAATAGCACACTTTTCTGCAACTCGTTGGGAGATGACCTAGGACTTAAATTCCCAGTAATTTTTAATTTAAACTCTCTGTGACATATTTCTAAATTGATAGGCAGATTTTCGGTGAGTTAAGAACTATACTTGCAACGTAACTATTTTAATAATTTTTAATTCACCAACTTCTGTGCCTCATCAGCCACGCACCAGAAATTGCAGAAAACGCTCCCAGCGATTTTTGAAGCCCTTTTTGGCCTAAATCCAAGTCCAGAAGGCATAGACCAGAGGTTATGAAGTGAGGGAATGCATCCATTCAAAGAGAGCTCGCCAATTTAGTTACTTCTCATGATTTACATTTAGTTTGGAGAGAGGTTCTCTCCTCTCTCTCTTAGGATTTAGGATTTCTCTTAGTTTTAGGAGTGACTCTCGATCCCAGGTTTAATGTTCCTTTACTTTAAGCTTCCCTTTCACTTTTATTCATTCCATTACTTTAGTTGATTATTTACGTTTTCCATTTAATTTATGAATTCTTCTATGTTCCAGATTATTTGAATTAGTGTTATTTGAGGTATTTCAGTTTATTATTGCTTTCTTTTATTTATGTCACCATTGCTTTCAATCTGAAGACATTTTTATTCCAGCAAATTTACTTTTTTCCCTTTTGGTCTTGGTTAAGAAATCAGTAACTAAGGAGTTATCTTAGCTCAACATAATTGATAACTGTTATCTTTGCTAATTGAATTGACTTTCAATAATTCCAATCTTTTTTTAGGAAATAAATAGGATTCGAAGGTCAAACTAATTAATCCCTTGACTTTCCTTTGCTTTAACAAAGGTTAACTAAGTGGAATTAAGATTCAATCTTCTTTATTATTGAGAAGGGTAACTAATTTGGACTTCCAATTTCTCATCCCTTGCCAAAAGTTTGCTTTACAGTATTTATTTATTTTAATTGCTATTTAAATTATTTGTCATATTTGTTCCTCATTCTTGAAATCCCAAATTTACAATCTTCATAACCAATAATAAGAACATACTTCCCTGCAGTTCCTTGAGAAGACGACCTGAGGTTTGAATACTTCGGTTAACAATTTATTTAGGGGTTTGTTACTTGTGACAACCAAAACGTTTGTAACGTTTGTTTTTTGAAGGTTTAGAAACTATACTCGCATCTGTAAGTGAATTCTCTGAGATCGAAGAATCTTCCCTAAATGAATACGAAGATGATGCAGAGGTAGATTTCTCTCAACCTCCAATCTATGACTCGAGTGATGAGGAAGACACAGAAGACTTTGACCAGAACACAGATGCATTTGAAGAACCTTGCAAAGAAGTGGAGGAATTCACAGAAGAGCACAAGGGAGTAGAACTTACAGAACCACCGGAAACACCTACCCCAAGGCCATTACCACCCAATACAAGCTTCAAGTGGGTACAATCCTTAACCTTTAACTTTACTTTTTTACTTGAATATGGTTTGCTTGAAACAGATGGCCAGCTTAGAGCTCTCTGCGGCTTTAAGAATAAAAGGAAAATGGCTCGTGCTCAGAGCTGGTGCACAGGGTTCAATAAGGTTCCACGCTTCAACTTGAAGTGCACGGATTGGTATCATGTTCAATTGAATGGATCTCGGAAAATGTTTGGTCACCATGGTGAGAATCTACTTTCTAAACCGCCTGGATGAAAAAATATAGATCAAGACGGAGGCGGATTTAAAAGCAAAGTTTGGGATCCTGGAATCTATTCCGACATTCGTTATTCCGGGAGCCTAAAAATTTGTTTGAAGCTGCTCAGGAGCTTTACATGCCTTGTTTGGGACCCCGGAAGCTATTGGCATTCCAAGCATTGGTGGAGATTTTTGGATTAATTTGAACATAAGCCGCCATAACAGGAAGCCCCTCCAATGTCCAACTTAAGGACTTTAACTAAAAGTGTTAGGTGGGAGATAACCCACAATGGTATGATCGTTCACTTTTCAATTTTTATTTCGTTTTGTTTGTTTTCAAGTTTTATTTTATTTTATAATATTGAACCTGGAATTTTGCATCGCATTCATATTAATCATTGCATTCTGCATACTGCATAAAAAAAAAGGGTGCGCGACGTGACCGCATCACTCATGCGATCGCGTCATATTGCGAAAAACACTACCCACGCGACCGCGTCATCCATGCGGCCGCGTGATATGGAAATCGGCGTAAAGATCCAACATCCAGAAAGGTAGGCTGGAATTGTGCGGCCATTGTGCGTTTTGCACAAGATGCTCACGCGATTGCGTGCCCCATGCGATCGCGTTACTTGCATACAACCAATCCCACGCGACCGCGTGAGCGACGCGATCGCGTCGCATGGATTGCACAACACGCCAAAAGGAGACAGAGAGTTGCGCTAAAACGACGCTGGAATCGTGCGTTTAGCACAACTTCCAGCGACGCGATCGCATACCCCAGGCGATCGCGTCATTCCCTCTTTTTACCCCTTCCATGCGATCGCGCGACCCACGCGATCGCATCACACCCTTTTTTTGCTCCAGCCACGCGACCGCGTCCTCCACGCGGCCGCGTGAATTCAAATATACTAACCCGCTCAGCCACGCGAACCCTATCCATCGCGCCCCCAAACCCTTCTCCTCCCACTCTTCTCTCCAACATCTGAACCACCCCCCAGCCCCCACCACCAACCACCGCCAGCCACCGTCCCGCCGCCGACCACCCAGAAGCCACCACCACGCCACCCCCTTCCTTCTTCCCCCTCTTTCTTCTTCTTCTTTCCTCTTCTCTCTCCAGCTAGTTAGATATACATGCTGTAGTGGATCTTAGGATGTTAGGTAGCCTAGGATGTAGTTAGTGGATTTAGGTCTATTTAATTGTGCTGTTCATGTTTCTTGTTTCATTATTTTCGCAATTCTGCTGTTGCTGTGATGATTATAATGTTCATATGCTATACTTTCTTGTTTCTTGCTGCTCTTTACACTGAATTTTCATGTTTATGTTCCTTCTATGTAATTGCAGCCTTATTTTTGATTCATATGAACTATTTGACTGCTGTTTATTTTCCGGGACAATCCAATTTTAGCCGGAATGCTGCCCAAATTTCTGTAAAATATTTTCATTCATGTTTTGGTTTTGGCATTTTGAAATATGCTTTTCTCTGCTTTACCCAAACCCATTCATGAATGCCAGGCACGCATTCTTATTCTCTTTGATTTCCTGGTTCATATATTGCATTTTTTATGTTTGATTCCAATTTTTGCTATTTCTATACCTATTTGAATCATCATCAACCTGTTTTACTTGTTTGGTTATGAGTTACCTATCGCTTCTAATTACGAATATTTGTTACCTAAAAACTTATCCTTATGCTACTTACCTTAACCCATTTTTCATTAACTCACTAATTCTAATTTCCTGAACTCTTTTTTTTTAATTCTAACCAAACTAACTGACGTTAGGATTTTTGCCAGTAAAGAAGTTCATAAAAATAGTCGCGTTGTAGATATAGTCTCTAAACCGATAGAAATCCCTTCGTACAAACGTTTTGGTTGTCACAAGTAACAAACTCCTTAAAATTGATAACCGAGTATTTAAACCTCGGGTCGTCTTCTCAAGAAATTGCAGGGAGGTATGTTCTTATTATTGGTTATGAGTCTTGTAAATTAGGGGTTTTAGAAAGTAAGGGAGCAGTATGTTGCACAAGATGAATAAGATAAATAAATAACTATAAAATAAACTCTTGGCAAAGTATAAGAACTGGAAGTCCTATCCTTATCAATTGTGATGAGAATTGGATTTTAATCCCACTTGGTCAGCCTTTACTAAACAAAGGAAAGTTAAGTGGGCTGATTGGCTTGATTCTCAAGTCCTAGTCAACTCCTGTGGAGAGACTAGCTTTAGAGCAATCCTAGTTCAATCAGAATCTGTCAATTTCAACCACTGTTTTATTCGACAGCTCAAGCGTCACCAATTACTTTAACCAAAGCCAAAAGGAAGAAATTCTACTTGAATGAAAATAACTTGGATAAACACAGAGCATTAATAAATTAAAGAGAGCAATCACAAGTCTGAAATACCTCAAATTATATTAAATAAAATATTCAAATCATAACATGGAAAAGTTCATAAATTAAATTTGAAAAATAAATAAAAATAAAGAACCTGGGATTAAGAGTCACTCCTAAAACTAAGAGAAGTCCTAAATCCTAATCCTAAGAGAGAGGAGAGAACATCTCTCTCTAAAAACTACATCTACTCCTAAAATTGTGAATATGAGAGCTTTTTTTTTGAATGAATGTATTCCCCCACTTTATAGCCTCTAATCTATGATTTCTGGGCTGCAAACTGGGTAAGAAACAGCCCAGAATTCGCTGGTTGCGAAATCTGCCACGCTGGTTTTTCGTCACTGCGACGCGGCCGCATGGAGCACGTGGTCGCATCGCCTAGCGTCAGGGCAACTATGGCATATTATATATCAAATCGAAGACTCGGATGTTAGCTTTTCAATGCAACTGGAACCGCGTCATTTGGACCTCTGTGGCTTAAGTTATGACTGTTTGAATGCGAGGAGGTCAGGCTGACAGCTTTGCAGTTTCTTCAACTTCTTGTACTCCTTCCACTTTTGCATGCTTCTTTTCCATCCTCCAAGCCATTCTTGCCCTATAATCTCTGAAAGCACTTAACACACATATCAAGGCATCTAATGGTAATAAGAGAGGATTAATAATAAGCAAATATAAGATCAAAGAAGCATGTTTTCAATCATAGCACAAAATCAGGAAGGAGTTGTAAAACCATGCAAATAGTATGAATAAGTGGGTAAAGAGTTGATAAAATCCACTCAATTGAGCACAAGATAAACCATAAAATAGTGGTTGATCAACCTCCCCACACTTAAACATTAGCATGTCCTCATGCTAAGCTCAAGAGAAGCTATAAAGGAATGAAGAGGAAAGTAAGAATGTATGAAATGCAACCTATTTATACGAATGCAACTACATGCAAAATGTTTATACCTACTTAGTTAAAAGTAAACAAATCTTTCAAGAAGAAATATGAACTGGATTTCATTAATTCAAACCATGAAAATGAAGCACAAATAGACTTGCAAGATGAAAATAGCTCATGAAAGCAGGGAACAAGGAATTGAGCATCGAACCCTCACTGGTAGTATATACACTCTAATCACTCAAGTGTTTAAGGTTCGATTCTCTCAATTCTCTACTAACCTTGCTTTCTAAGGCTTGCTCTTCATCTAACAATCAACAAAAATTTAATGCACATATACACATATCAAGAGGTCTTTTAAGGGTTGTAATGGGGTTAGGGTCAAGGTAGGATTATATTTGGCCAAGTGGACTAAAGTATGAATTCTTAATTAACTTAAACTTTCCACCTAACTTTAGACAATCCATGTAATCATAATACAAAAGCTAACTGTCCATTAACCATGTTTTCCACATATTCATGCATTCTAATTTCAAGTACAACTCATATGCATTGCTTTCACCACTTACTTTGGGGCATTTTGTCCCCTTTCACTTATTTGCTCTTTTTTTTTCTTTTCTTTTTCTCATTCATTTTTTTATTTATATATTATTGTTTTTTTTTCAATGCATATGATTAATTTATTGAATGCATGAACATGTCCTAAACATTTCTTTCACATTTTCATAAAATTCTAACATACTCAATTCTCAAACCAAATGTTTCCAAAGCCAAATTCTCCACACTTAAAATCATAAGCACTCTCACTAGTCTAAGCTAACCAAGGATTCAAATTAAGGACTTTATTGTTTTCCGCTTAGAGTTAATGATGTGCTAAAGTAAAGAACAAGGGAGAAGGAAATACTAACCCATGGAGATCGGTATCGACCTCCCCACACTTAAAGATTGCACCGTCCTCGGTGCATGCTGAGATTTGTAAGTGGACGGGGGTTGTGGTTCCTCAGCTGGGGCTCTTTTTGTTCCTTTCCTTGCCGGTAATTTGGGAGTAGCTTTCTCTTTACCCTTCTTGGTGGCCATCCTGGATAGGTTGTGCGACGCTGGTGACGCGGTCGCGTGGGTGACGCGGTCGCGTGGTGCGCGATAAGGTTGGGTGACGCGGACGCGTGGGGCACGCGATCGCGTGACTTGATTTGTGCTAGTGGCGCGAGTGCAGCCTCGCGGTCGCACAACTCTCTGTTCAAAACTCAGTATTGCCAAAATCCAGGGTGACGCGGTCGCATGGTCGACGCGATCGCGTGGGTGGCCTTATTTCCAATATGACGGGGATGCGTGGGTGATGCGTTTGCGTGGCAGGGCTTGTGCTACTAGCACGGGTCTAGCCTAATTCCAGCTCAACTTTCGGCCATGCACCCTTTTGACGTCGAAATCCTTGTCACGCGGCCGCGTGGGCCACGCAGTCGCGTGGGAGGCCATTATTCCCATATGACGCGGTCGCATCAGCGACGCGGTCGTGTGGGGTAATTTGTGCCATTGGCACGCCTCCAGCCCTGCTCTTGCGTAACTTTCCGTTCATTTTCTTTTCTTTCCATTCCACTGGTGACGCGGACGCGTCTGCGATGCTGCCGCGTCACATGCGTGTTTTTTTTTTTTTTTATAATCTGAAAAAAATGCAGAACGCAGTGTTAATATGAATGTGATGCAAAACTCCAGGTTCAATATAATAAAATAAAATAAAAGTCAAAAACAAATATAACTAAATAAAAATGAAAAATGAACGATCATACCATGGTGGGTTGTCTCCCACCTAGCACTTTTAGTTAGAGTCCTTAAGTTGGACATTTGATGAGCTTCCTATTATGGTGGCTTATGCTTGAACTCATCCAGGAATCTCCACCAATGTTTGTAATTCCAATAGCCTCTGGGATCCCAAACTAGGCACGTAAAGCCTTTGAGCAAGTTAAAGCAAGTGATAAGGCCCCAAGAGTGTTGATTTCTAGATTGAATTCCGGGGTCCCAGACCTTGCCTTTGCACCCATCTTCTTGTTGATCATCATTTTTCCACTTGGGTGGTGAATAGTTAGAATTCTCACTAAGACATCCAAACAGCTTCCTAGACCCATTCAGTTGAGCTTTATACCAACCTTTGCGTTTAAACTTACAGCTTCCAACCATAATGAACCTTGCAGGACAATTCTTGGCCATCTTCCTCTTGCTCTTAATGCCACAAAGAGCTCTAAGTTGACCATCCGTCTCCAATAGCCCATATTCAAGTGGGAAAGTAAAGGTCAAGGATGAAAATTTTACCCACTTGAATGTTGTGTTGGACAGTAATGGCCTTGGGGGAGGTGTCTCTAATGAACTTGCAAGCTCCACTTCCTTGTGCTCTTCTTTGACATCTTCCACCTCTTTGTAAGCTTCTTCGATTTTAACCTCTTCCAAGTCTTCAACCAGGGTATGCCTTGGAGGTTGTACACCCTCCTCAACATCAAATGCAACCGTCTTGGAAGGAGGCTCTATGTCTTGACTTTCCCATGGAGGTTCAATATCTCGCAAGTCTTCAACCACTTTTTTCTCTTCATTAATTACTTCTTTGTCCAGTAGTTTTAATATAAAATCGTGTTGTGTTGGACAGTAATGGCCTTGAGGGAGGTGTCTCTAATGAACTTGCAAGCTCCACTTCCTTGTGCTCTTCTTTGACATCTTCCACCTCTTTGTAAGCTTCTTCAATTTTAACCTCTTCCAAGTCTTCAACCAGGGTATGCCTTGGAGGTTGTACACCCTCCTCAACATCAAATGCAACCGTCTTGGAAGGAGGCTCTATGTCTTGACTTTCCCATGGAGGTTCAATATCTCCCAAGTCTTCAACCACTTTTTTCTCTTCATTAATTACTTCTTTGTCCAGTAGTTTTAATATAAAATCGTACTCATCCTTGATGATTTTCTTTTCATGACAACTCCTTTTAACTATTATTTCATCTTCAAGGGTCTTTACTACCTTCACCTTTAGGGCCTCCTCTAGCTCCTTATGAAGTATGGATTCACGAAGATGATCCCTTCGCTCTTGTTCCATGTCAATAGCATCATTGGGATCATGTTGCTCTTGGATTGATGGATGTGGGTGCTCTTCCATGGATGGTGGTGATGGAATGGAGAGATCATTCTGTGGTTGAAAAGGAAGTGCACTAGAGCTTGAGGGTTGATTGTTGAAGGTATTTGGTGGTCCGATTTGGGCGACGAGAGCTTGTATAGTCGAGTTTAGATTGGCAAGTGCTTTCTCCATGGAGGTTTGGGGTGGATCTATGTATAGTTCATTTGGTTCATAAGGTAGTTGGTATGGTGGTTGAGGGTTAGGGTCATATGGAGGTGAATGGCGGAAAGGGGCTTGTGAGTTTGGTGGTCCAAAGTTATGTTGAGGAAAGGGTTGATAGGCATATGGTGGTAGTTATTGATAGTCC
The DNA here is from genome assembly GCF_000816755.2 of Arachis ipaensis. Lineage (NCBI taxonomy): Eukaryota > Viridiplantae > Streptophyta > Magnoliopsida > Fabales > Fabaceae > Arachis > Arachis ipaensis. The sequence continues at coordinate 85,827,063 of NC_029789.2, forward strand.
ATTGGAGGTGGTTGTTGCCATGAGGGTTGATCAAATCCCTGTGGCTCCTCCCATCTTTGATTGTTCCAACCTTGATGCCTGTTCTCATTGTAATTTCTTCTTCTTGCAACATAATTGTAACCAGACTCATAGCCAAAGGGGTGAGAGTTCATAGTAGCAAAATAAAAATTAAAAATGAAAATACAAACAAATTTAAATTAAAAGGTTATTTAAATTTTGAATTTGAAAATTAAATTTTTTAAAATTTGAAATTTGAAATTTTGAAATTTGAATTTTGAAATTTGAATTTAAAATTTTGAAATTTGAATATTTGAAATTTGAAATTTGAAATTTGAAATTTTTTTTTAAAATCTAAATTTTGAAAATTTTTAAATTTGAATTTTGAAATTTGATTTTTTTGAAATAAGATAAGATAAGATAAAAATTTTAAAAATAAAAAACTGAATTTTTTTTTCCGAAAAAAATTAATTAAAAATATTTTTGAATTTAATGAGGAAAGAGAAAAATAATAAAATGACACCAAATTTCAAATTTTTAGATCAAAACGAAGAAAACAACTAAGAACAGCTTGAAGGTTAAGATGAACGCGAAGAACAACTTGAAGATCAAGATGAACACTAAGAACAAATTTTTGAAAATTTTTTTTTTAATAACTAAATAAAAATCAATAACCTCTTAATTTACGAAAAAGCAAAAATAAAAACAAAAATAAAAACAAATATTCAAACAAAAAGCAAAAATATTTAAAATAACCAATAATAAGGCACACGTTTGCAATTCCCCGGCAACAGTGCCATTTTGATGTTAGGATTTTTGCCAGTAAAGAAGTTCATAAAAACAGTCGCGTTGTAGATATAGTCTCTAAACTGACAGAAATCCCTTCATACAAACGTTTTGGTTGTCACAAGTAACAAACCCCTTAAAATTGATAACCGAGTATTTAAACCTCGGGTCGTCTTCTCAAGGAATTGCAGGGAGGTATGTTCTTATTATTGGTTATGAGTCTTGTAAATTAGGGGTTTTAGAAAGTAAGGGAGCAGTATGTTGCACAAGAAGAATAAGATAAATAAATAACTATAAAATAAACTCTTAGCAAAGTATAAGAACTGGAAGTCCTATCCTTATTAATTGTGATGAGAATTGGATTTTAATCCCACTTGGTCAGCCTTTACTAAACAAAGGAAAGTTAAGTGGGCTGATTGGCTTGATTCTCAAGTCCTAGTCAACTCCTGTGGAGAGACTAGCTTTAGAGCAATCCTAGTTCAATCAGAATCTGTCAATTTCAACCACTGTTTTATTTGATAGCTCAAGCGTCACCAATTACCTTAACCAAAGCCAAAAGGAAGAAAATCTACTTGAATGAAAATAACTTGGATAAACACAGAGCATTAATAAATTAAAGAGAGCAATCACAAGTCTGAAATACCTCAAATTATATTAAATAAAATATTCAAATCATAACATGGAAAAGTTCATAAATTAAATTGAAAAAATAAATAAAAATAAAGAACCTGGGATTGAGAGTCACTCCTAAAACTAAGAGAAGTCCTAAATCCTAATCCTAAGAGAGAGGAGAGAACCTCTCTCTCTAAAAACTACATCTACTCCTACAATTGTGAATATGAGAGATTTTTTTTTATTGAATGTATTCCCCCACTTTATAGCCTCTAATCTGTATTTTCTGGGCTGCAAACTGGGTCAGAAACAGCCCAGAATTCGCTGGTTGCGAAATCTGCCACGCTGGTTTTTTGTCACTGCGACGCGGCCGCATGGAGCACGCGGTCGCGTCACCTAGCGTCAGAGAAACTATGGCATATTATATATCAAATCGAAGCCCCAGACGTTAGCTTTCTAACACAACTGGAACCACATCGTTTGGATCTCTGCAGCTCAAGTTATGACTATTTGAATGCGAAGAGGTCAGGCTGACAGCTTTGCAGTTTCTTCAACTTCTTGTACTCCTTCCACTTTTGCATGCTTCTTTTCCATCCTCCAAGCCATTCCTGCCCTATAATCTCTGAAAGCACTTAACACACATATCAAGGCATCTAATGGTAATAAGAGAGGATTAATAATAAGCAAATATAAGATCAAAGAAGCATGTTTTCAATCATAGCATAAAATCAGGAAGGAGTTGTAAAACCATGCAAATAGTATGAATAAGTGGGTAAAGAGTTGATAAAATCCACTCAGTTGAGTACAAGATAAACCATAATATAGTGGTTTGTCACAAACCTTTTAAAATGTTTTTTCTAATTTTTCACTTTCTTTTAACCCTCTAACCATGGCATACTGATAATTTTTCCTACTTAACATGCCTTCTATTACATTTTGGATTGTGAATTTTTCCTTTCGAACTTTTAACTCCTATACAATCCTTAATGCACATTTACTTAACTCATTTACCTCATTCTAATTCTCCTTTGCCACTTTGTGTTTCTTTTGACTATTTGCATATTTGTTTTCCTATTTTTATTATATCCTGGTTTTCTGTTTTTCAGGATGTCAGATTCCCAGAGAAAGGGAAAAGGAAAGGCTACCACTGGCAAATGTAAAAGAGGAGAATCCTCTATGTCTATCATAGATCTCATGCATGATGCCTCCTGCCGGAAGAAAAACTTCACCCCGCAGGAGAAGGCTGACCAGTTGCTCCCTGCTAATGACCCAGTGAAGTTTGCAAATCGATACTGTGAGCTGAAGTATCCGGTGTTTGCAAACTCCAGGAACCTATACCTGGAGAGGACTCTGAAGATCCCAGGAGAACTCCAACAATACACCTCTGATCAGATCAAACAAAGAGGCTGGTTCTTTCTGGAGAGAAACCTGTCTGAGGTCAATGCATCTTGGGTAAGGGAATTCTACTGCAATTACTTCAAGACTTCCCTAGATGTAGTGAACCTTAGGGGGAAGCATATTCTGGTCACTAAAGAGGCAAATGAAGATGTTCTGAAGCTTCTGCCTAAATCTGATCAGCCGGATGGTTATCAGAAAGCTGAGAAAGACATACGCTTTATGAAGTTTGATTGGGATGCAGTCAAGGCGAGGATTGCCCTTGACCCGACCGTTCCTTGGATCATGGGTCAGAACACCACGATGCCCAAGGGAATCAAGCGGGCGTACTTGAATGATGAGGCTCGGCTATGGCATCAGATACTTAGCAACTTCATTATGCCGAGTAATCATGAGACGGATATACCAGCCGCTACGATCACCCTCCTCTGGTGTGTGACTTTCCCTATTTGGTTACACAGCTAGGCCGTCGAGCTGACGTGCCTTGGGAGGATGCCGATGAGAGGCCACCTGCTGCAGAATGCAAGAAGATTATCCCGCACAGCAGGAACTTTCTAGCCTTGGGCTACAGACCTCAAATCCTCACTGCTCCTGGTGACACTGCCACACCATCTGCCGGCCCCTCTTCCTCCATAGCTACACCTGCCACCACCACTGCACCTCCACCTGCCCCAGAGCCCATCTATCATCTAGTGCACCGCCTGTTTCGACGGCTTGACCAGATGGAGCATCTCAACAAGCGACGCTATGAGCACCTGAAGCTGATGATACGATCTGGCGACATCCCCTCCGAGCCTGACACACCATCCGAGGAATCTGAGGAGGAGGCGGATGCGCCCGAGGCTGTCCCTTATCCACAACAGGAGGCAGCACAGGCAGGCACCTAGTAGGCAGCACGCCAGCAGGAGATCCCACATCAGATCCAGGCTGCAGACTCCGAGATCTCTATCCAGTCAGCACCTCCTCTGCAGCAGCCAGATCCTCAGACCACCACCACAGAGACTCCAGCTACCCAGCCTTCCGGTGATGACACCCCTTCACACCCTGCTTGAGTGAGCATCAGGGACGATGCTTGATTTTAAGTGTGGGGAGGTCGCCATCTCTGGCGTATCATTTTGGTGAACCATTACAGACCCTTTTTTCTTTATTTTGACTATTTTCTTTTATTTTTTCTCTTTATTTTTCAATACTTATACATTGCTATTTTCATGTATTTATACTCTATTTCTGCATTTTGTATTTTTAGTTCATATTTTAGCCACTTAGTTTAGTTGCAATTCTAACATACTAGTTATAGAAATTGTGGATTGATTAGTATAGTTTACCCTTTTTAGCATAAGATAACTCGGAATATATTGATAAGAAAAAGGAAGTAAACTAGAGACTTTAATAGAATCAAAACAATCCACACACCTTGTATATATAGCATTACATGTTAGTTAGTTAACAACATTTCATCAAGGAGAAACATTAGAACTTTAAAGCCATTCAATATAAGTTTTACATTGAGAATAATGGGAATTTTTAACTAAACCTGCATGACATACATAACTGATAAATGATTTTTGAGATAGAGAACACACAGCCTGTGAGTTTAGAGCTTAATTGTATGGTTACATTCAAACCATAATTTTTTCCTGTGTGTTCCGCCCTTCTTGTTTATTCTGGTGTTCTTTACTTTGTTTTAATCTATATGTCCGATTATAGAATAGAAATACATACCAAGAGAGTGATTGAGGCCATTATTTGATTTTAGCTCACTTATCCCAAAATAGCCTACCCTTTACATTACCCTTGTTAGCCCCTTGAGCCTGTAAATCCCCTTTTATTCTATCAGCCACATTACTAGCCTTAAGCAGAAAGACAAAATAAAAATCCCAAGTTAAATCCTTGGTTAGCTTAAGATAGGAAGTATGTATGGTTTAAATGTGGGAAAACCTATTGGGAACATGGATGATAAAAACAAAAGGTAGAAAAGTTGAAAAGAATAAAATAACTCAAATAAAAAGTTTTGGGAAGCATGCTCATGTAAAATCAAAATAATTGAATTACCATGTGCATTAAAAAAAAGTGTTATGAATAAATGGGACACAAAAAGAATTCTCCAATTATGAAATAAAGCAATGCACATGGGATAAAAATAAATATTGAGATATGAGCATGTAACATCAAAAGTGAGAAAATATGGAAAATAGGTAAAGAAGCTTTGATTTAGAAAGTATGTATGTTAGGGGAGATTTTAGTCTAATTAAGGATTCACTTATTAGCTCACTTAGCCTTATACATATACCCTTACCTTTACCTTGGCCCCATTACAACCTTACTTAAGACCTCATGATTTTTGGTATGACTATATTCTATGGTTGTTGATTGGTTAGACGAAGAACAAAGTTATGGAAAGTAAGAATAAAAAGAAGAATAGAGTGATTAACCCAATAAACACTGAGTGATTAGAGAGTAAACACAAAATCCAGTGAGGGTTCAATAGCTCATTAACATATATCTCTGCTTAAATTATTAATTGTCTTGCAAGTTTTTTTTTAAATGTTTTTCTCTCCCATCTAAATTGTAAAGGCACTTTATCACTATCTAAGGCTTGGCTATATATATATATATATACATGACTCCTTGAGAATGTGAATTAATTTAACTACATGCAAGCTTTATATTCAAGTGAATAAAAAAAATTAGAATTGCATGATGAATCATTCATCTAGGTAGTTGCATTCAGATTAGATTGCATTGCATGACATTCCACCACTTTAACCTTACTTTTTACCTTGGATTTAGCATGAGGACATGCTATTGTTTAAATGTGGGGAGGTTGATAAACCCATATTTTATGATATATTTTATGCTTAAATTGAGTGATTTATTCAATCCTTCACCCACTTATTCATATTAATTGCATGATTTTACTTCTCCTTCCTTATTATGTGATGTATGTGAAAAACATGTTTCCTATGCTTAAAAAATTAATTATTTTAATTACCCATATTATCATTCGATGCCGTGATTAGTGTGTTGAGTAGTTTCAGATCTTCTAAGGCAGGAATGACTCAAAGGATGGAAAAGAAACATACAAAAAATGGAAGGAAAGTACAAAACGGAAGTTTTGGAGAAACTGGCATCCACGCGATCGCATGGGCGACGCGGACACATGCCAGGCGCGAATCAACAGCGACGCGGCCGCATGACTGATGCGACCGCGTGACAAGAAAAGCTCCGAATGACGCGACCGCGTGACCCACGCGGACACGTGACAGAGGCCACGCACCAGAAATTGCAGAAAACGCTCGCAGCGATTTCTGAAGCCCTTTTTGGCCCAAATCCAAGTTCAGAAGGCATAGACCAGAGGTTATGAAGTGAGAAAATGCATCCATTCAAAGAGAGCTCGCCAATTTAGTTACTTCTCATGATTTAGATTTAGTTTGGAGAGAGGTTCTCTCCTCTCTCTCTTAGGATTTAGGATTTCTCTTAGTTTTAGGAGTGACTCTCGATCCCAGGTTTAATGTTCCTTTACTTTAAGCTTCCCTTTCACTTTTATTCATTCCATTACTTTAGTTGATTATTTACTTTTGCCATTTAATTTATGAATTCTTCTATGTTCCAGATTATTTGAATTAATGTTATTTGAGGTATTTCAGTTTATTATTGCTTTCTTTTATTTATGTCACCATTGCTTTCAATTTGAAGACACTTTTATTCCAGCAAATTTACTTTTTTCCCTTTTGGTCTTGGTTAAGAAATCAGTAACTCAGGAGTTATCTTAGCTCAACATAATTGATAAATGTTATCTTTGCTAATTGAATTGACTTTCAATAATCCCAATCTTTTCTTAGGAAATAAATAGGATTCGAAGGTAAAACTAATTAATCCCTTGACTTTCCTTTGCTTTAGCAAAGGTTAACTAAGTGGAATTAAGATTCAATCTTCTTTATTATTGAGAAGGGTAACTAATTTGGACTTCCAATTTCTCATCCCTTACCAAAAGTTTTCTTTACATTTTTTATTTATTTTAATTGCTATTTAAATTATTTGTCATATTTGTTCCTCATTCTTGAAACCCCGAATTTACAATCTCCATAACCAGTAATAAGAACATACTTCCCTACAGTTCCTTGAGAAGACGACCCGAGGTTTGAATACTTCGGTTAACAATTTATTTAGGGGTTTGTTACTTGTGACAACTAAAACGTTTGTATGAAAGGACTTTTGAAGGTTTAGAAACTAAACTTGCAACGAGGATTTATCCGCAAATTTCTAGACCACGCAAAAGTTCTCTCGTCAGTGGGCATGAAATTGGAGCACAAACCAGAGGCATCTTTTAAGCCCCAAAAACACCAACTGGGTAGCAAGTGTGATGTTAGCCACACTAACTTCAGCCCTAACGCCACACTTGTAGCGTTAGTGTGGCTAACGTTAGCACTGACATTAGCACCTAGACCTCAACTTGATTCACTTTCGAGGACCACCCAACCTCAAGGAAGCAAGCCCACAAGTGTCAACCAATCAAGGCCACAAGAAGCATCTAGAATAGGAATTTTTATTTAATTGTAATTTGCTTTTAATTTTATTTCGTAATTTAGGAGAGCCTATATAAGGGCCTTAGTTTTTACATTCAAAGAGGACGGACATTCGGGAATGGGGGATTGAAAAGGGGTCTTCGGACTCCCTCCCCTCACACACTTTTCCTTCCTTTTCTTTTCTTTGTACTTTTCATTTATGAATTTTGAAGTTTCAAATTTAGTTTTAATCTTTATCTTTACTTTTCTGCACTTTCTTTCTTTTTTATTTTGGTAGAGCAATGATCAACTAACTCTTTTCATTGGGTTAGAGAGCTCTATTGTGATTCAATGGATCAATTATAGTTCTTATTCTTCTTCTTCTTTCTTTTCTCTTGATTTTATTAGAGAGCTTTTGATCTTCATCCAATTGGGTAATTGTCTCGGAAGAGAAATTGCTCATACTTGGATTTTCTCTGAACCTTGGAAGAGGAATGAGGAAATCATGCTAGAAATGCTCTCTCACATTGGATTAGGTTGAGGGTTGGATGGATATTGTGACATTTAATCCTACCAATACTTTGATCTATCAATGTGTGTGGTATAATCAGTGACCAAACTTCATCTCTTCCCATGAGAAATTAAATCAAGGAATTGGAAAATTGTTCAAGCTTAGAGAGATTGGATTGCCAAGGAATTGGGATCCAATCACTTAAGATTGCTAAGGAGATCAATGAATGCATTGATTGACGAAGAGATGAAAATGAACTTGATCTAGAGGATTGCAATATCTCTTGATCCCAATGTTTATTTTATTTTTAGTTCTTACATTTACTTTTCTTGCCATTTTACTTTTCTGCACCTTATTGCTTTCTTTACTTTTATGCCATTTACATTTCCTTGTTACTTATCACTCCAATATGATTCATCTAACTAGGATAATTAATCAACTATTGATTGCTTAATCCATTAATCTCTGTGGGATTCGACCTCACTCTTTTGTGAGTTATTACTTGATGACAATTCGGTATACTTGCCGAGGGAAATCTGTTGAGAGACAAGTTTCCGTGCATCATTATGTGAGAATTACGAATTGTGGATTTTCTGGTTGCTTGAGAATCTTGTATTTGATAATTGTTGAGAAAAGGGCTGGTGATTTGTGGAGAAAGAGGGAACCCGTAAGGGTGTTAAGTCCGAGTTTTAGGGGAGGTGCTGCCGAAATTTTATAAAATCTGAGGCTTTGTCTGAAATATTATTTTAAAAGGTTTGGATTTGGGAAATTATATTTTTTTATTCTAATTTACTAAGAAAAGAAATGAATTATGTTTTTCGGTTTTATTCATTGAGAAAAAAATATTATGTTTAAGATGGATTTATTACGAAAAGGATTCCGTTTTGAGTTGATTTATTAAGAATAGAAAGAAACATGTTTTGAGTTTGATTTAATATGAAAAGAGTTATGTTTTAGGTTTGAAATAAAGGATGATCTTTTTAGAAATTTGGTGAAATAATAATATTTGAATTTGAATAGTAAAAGAGATGATTTTTGAATCTTTGTGAAGTTAGTAAACTTGAGAAAGAGTTTTATTTGATTACTTCTAATGAAAGGTTATGTTTTGAAAAGTGTTTAATGAATTTAAAAAAAAATAATAAATGAATTTCTTGACTCTTTGATAGAGAACTAAAATGAGAGATAGTTTTAAAGTTAGCTTGACTCAAGATTGCCATAGCAGATATTATGAACTGAATTGATGATTGAGATTTTTATGAACGAATGGTAAAGAGAAATGGCTTGAGCCAAGATATTGTAAAAGTGAAAGATGTAAAGTTTGTATAGTATGATTGAACAGAGAAAGAAAAAGATATTGCATAAGAATGTGAATGTGATGATGAATAATGAGAATGATAATGAATGATAGTAATAAGAATGATTATGTGATGATCTGCTGCGTGAAGGCAGTCAGATAGATAGTGGTACGACCACAGAACGTTTTCCAGTGTTACACAGCTATTGAGAACTGTACCTGCAACTGATAACCTGGGATCACTTGCAGAGGATATTAATTCATACACGGCTAGAATGCCGCACCTGTAAGGCAAGGATTGCTTACAGAGAATATGATTTCATACACGGCTGGAATGCCGTCACTTGTAAGGCAGAGTCTGCTTACAGAGGATATGACACATACGTCAGTTAGTGAGAACTGTACCTATACTGACTGGAAAACCATACCCGTTTTAGCTGCTTCAGGTTACGTCGGGAGCGGGTAGAAATCGACAGATGAGCTCATTATCTGCACTAAGGCTAGACATGCATCATCCTTGTTTGCGCATCTGCATTTGATTGGGTTTGCTCGTTGTACTTCTCTGTGATTATGCTGTTTGCCTTGCTGTGACTTGTTTGTGTGTTGAATTGAATCTTTTGTTAGTGCTATTAGATGGTGAATGTATGATGATGAGTAAGATTTGACGTTGTGATTGAAAATTAATTGTGTGGTTGAGAAATGCTTAATGTGACCAGTTTTATATTTTGGAATTTGTTTTGAGCTTAGAGATTTTCTTTGTAAGAGGTAACTAATTAGTTAAAGTAAAACCAAGAATAGTATTTCCATAAGAGTTTGATAAAAATATAGTTTCCTAGAGTATGTTAATTATTTGCATTCTGTTTCATTACTTTTACGGCATTTCCATTCCCTACTGAGAACGTGTGGTTTGTTCTCACCCCAAATTTTTCCACCCTTTCAATGACACAGGTTCAAAGACACAGTGTGAAGCTGGGGCGATTATGGAATTTATTTATGAGTTAAGTGTGAGTTAATTTTCTTTTATAGAGTTCCCTCGCCCTTATTGCTTAAGATTTTTATTTTATACAGAGGGATAAGATTTGTATCTGAGTTTTATTTGAAATCTTTTGTATGACAGATATTATTATTAATAATTATGTGATTATTATTACTTTGAAATGTTTGATATATGATTTTGATTATCAAAAACAAAATTTTCTGGAATTTTCCATAAAACTAAATCGCGATATCGAACTAAAGGCTCAATAATAAATAGTTAATAAAGGAAAGTAAGTTGGTAACGCCTTACTTTTGGTACGATCATGACGTTCTGGAAGTTGGGTCGTTACAATTGACCTTAATCCATAAGTCCTAGCTAACTTACCAAATTAATTGGTAAAAAGCTAGAGTCAATGGAAACAAGAATCAACTAACTACCCAAGAATTACCACTAGATGTCGGACATTATGACTCTAGTATCCTAGGGACTCATTTCCCAAGCCAAGCTGTGAAAATCTACTTAAAATTACCAAGTGGCATTTTCACAAATACTTGGTGAGCATAAAACCAAAATATGAGAATTTGCAAAGGAAAATGAAAACTATGACCAAAATATTCACAATATCAACAATAAATATTCAATCAAGCAAATGTAAAGCATAAAACATTAAATTCATCAATCAAAACTTCAAGAAACCCAAAATTGGAAATATTAACAAAGTAACTTGAACCAAGAGAAAATGAAAGTAAAGATGATGTAATTAAAGAGAAGATTAAGAGTACTTACAAAAGATGAGTAAAATCCAATATCAAAGCTTGTTATAAAATGCTAAATGAAAATGTGTAAAGCCCTAAGAGAGAATTTCTACACTACTCGTACTCCTATGGAAGCTTCCTATCTAATATACCTAATGAAAACCTAATAATAACCTCCCCCTTCATATGTGTTGATATCCCCTTCATATAGCATCTCAAAACCAGCTTCAGCCTTCCAAAATTGGGCCAAAAGAGCCCCAAAATCGCGAGCCACGTGCTTCATTAATGAAGTCATGTGCAGGGACCTGTGATTACGCACAGATGTGTGCGTACGCACACTTTGCTGAATTTTCACTTGTGCGTGTGCACAGAGTGTTTTGCGTACGAATGCATGCTGATTTCCTTCTTGTGCGTACGCACTGGATGTTGTGCATATGCACACATAGCTGTGTGCTTCTCCTTTGTTTTCTTTATGTGTTCTCCCTTTTTTGCATGCTTCCTTCCACTTTTGGCTATCCGTTCTTGCCTCTATGACCTGAAATCACTCAACAAACATGTCATGGTATCAAATGGAATAAAAGTTGAATTAAAATCACTAATTTAAGCATAAAAATGCATGTTTTCACATTTAAGTCCAATTTAGGGATAAAACACAAAAGTTTGCTATTTTGGTGATTAAGTGTGAGTTTATATGGAGAAATCCATCCAAATTAAGCGAAAATTGATCATCAAATATGGATGCATTGATAAACCCCGATTTCGTGATTTATCTTGTGCTTATTTTGGGGGATTTTACCACCTTTTCCACATTTATTCAATGAAATAGCATGGTTTTGTGATTCTCCCTTGAATTTTGCCTAAGTGTAGAAACATACTTTTTAGGCCCTAAATTGGTAATTTTGATTCATTTTAATTCCATTCGATGCCTTGATGTGTCTTGAGTGATTTCAGGTTTATAAGGCAAGTATTGTATGGAAGAAATGAGTAGAAAAGCATACAAAGGGGAGAATGCATGAAGAAACAAAGATTGGGAATGCATCAAGGGATGCGCACGCGTACATGCCACGTCTGCGCGGATGGAAAATTTTCCAATTGACGCGCACGCGCACATGGTGCGCACGCGCCAATACTTTTACATGGCCCACTTAAAGGCAAAATGTTGGGGTGATTTCTGAGCTACCCAGGCCCAAATCCAACTTGTTTCTGAGTGTATTTCAGGCAGAATTGAAGTCCAAGCAAAGGGGGAGCAATTAGTTTAGCCAACATGAGCCTTTAGTTAATTTTCTAGAGAGAGAAGCTCCCTCTTCTCTCTAGAATTAGGTTAGGTTAGGTTAATTCTTCTAGATCTAGGTCCAATCTTATGGTTCCATCTTGTTTTTTTTATGAATTCTTGCTTCTACACTTTCATTCTCTTAGTTTGTGATGTTAATTTTACTTTTATGTTTCTTTTATGTTCATGGACTCATGTTAGATTTGGATCTCTTTAATATAATTTAATGTTTTATGTTCCTTTAATTGTTGATTTGAGTTGTGATTTACTTCTCTTGCAATTGGTAGTTAGTAGATTTATATTTCTTGCACTTTTAATATGCTTTCCTTGTATGCCTTTCAAGTGTTTGATAAAATGCTTGGAAGGATGTTAGATTAGATTTTGAGAATTCATGGCTTGGAAAGAGTAATTAGGTGATCTTGAGTCATGAAAACCCAACCTATGTTCGTGACCTAGAGTTGTTAGCTAATATTGTTTCCATTGACGCTAATCTTTTGCTAATTCAATTAGTAAGTTGATTAGGACTTTTGGATTGAGATTAGCTAGTCTTGTTAGACTTTCTCTCATGGAAGATAACCTATATCTTTTTCCAATGTTGAAGACGACGTAATAAGATAAATTCTTGTTTATATTTGTGACATGATTAATTAGTCTTGTTTGATATTCTCCCTATGTGAAGATGACATGATACCTTCTTCCGTTTGTTGGAGTTGACTAGATAAGATGAATTAATCATTGTATGACTAGGATAGAAAGCCTATGATCTCCACCCTTGCCATGAATATTGATGAGCGGATAATTCATACGCTTTTTGGCATTGTTTTTAGGTAGTTTTTAGTATAATTTAATTAGTTTTTACTATGTTTTTATTAGTTTCAAGCAAAATTCACACTTCTGGACTTTACTATGAGTTTGTGTGATTTTCTGTGATTTTAGGTATTTTCTGGCTGAAATTGAGGGACCTGAGCAAAATCTGATTCAGAGGCTGAAAAAAGAGTGCAAATGCTGTTGGATTCTGACCTCCATGCACTCGAAATGGATTTTCCGGAGCTACAAAAACCCATATGGCACACTCTTAATTGCGTTAGAAAGTAGACATCTAGGGCTTTCCAAAAATATATAATAGCTCATACTTTGCTCGAGTTTTGACAATGCAAACTTGCGTTCAAACACCAACTTCCTGCCCTATTCTGAAGTTAAACGCCAGAAACAGGTTACAAACCAGAGTTAAACACCACAAACAGGCTGCAACCTGGCATTTAACTCCAAGAGAAGCCTCTACACGTGTAAAGCTCAATGCTCAGCCCAAGCACACACCAAGTGGGCCCCAGAAGTGGATTTCTGCACTATTTGCACTTAGTTACTTATTTTCTACAACCCTAGATACTAGTTTAGTATAAAAACAACTTTTAGAGACTTACTATGTACCTCATGACATTTTTTACACTACACTTTATATCTCTGACGACATGAGTCTCTAAACCCCATGGTTGGGGGTGAGGAGCTCTACTGTGTTTCGATAAACTAATGCAATTACTACTGTTTTTCATTCAATCACACTTGTTTCTGTTCTAAGATATTCACTCGCACTTCACCCTGATGAATGTGATGATCGGTGACACTCATCATCATTCTCACCTATGAACGCGTGCCTGACAACCACCTCCGTTCTATTTGCACTAGCTTGAGAGTATATCTCTTAGCCTCTTAGTTCATGATCAGAGTCTCTGTGGTATAGGCTAGAATTATTGGCGCCCATTCCTGAGATCCGGAAAGTCTAAAGCTTGTCTGTAGTCTTCCGAGTAGGATCTGGGAAGGGATGACTGTGACGAGCTTCAAACTCGCGAGTGTTGGGCGTAGTGACAGACGCAAAAGAATCAATAGATTCTATTCCAACATGAGTGAGAACCGACAGATGATTAGCCGTGCGGTGACAGCGTATTTGGACCATTTTCACTGAGAGGATGGATGGTAGCCATTGACAACAGTGATCCACCAAGATATAGCTTGCCATTGAAGGAGGCTTGCGTGCGTGAAGAAGAAGACAGTAGGAAAGCAGAGATTCAGAAGACAGAGTATCTCCAAAACCTCAATCTGTTCTCCATTACTGCATAACAAGTATTATTTATTTTATGTTAATCACTTTTCATAAACCCAACCATTTTTATTATTAATTTCTTGACTAAGAATTACAAAATAACCATAGCTTGCTTCAAGCCGACAAAGTGGAAATAAATAGTCCAGAAGGACTCTGGGGTCATATGCTAACCCTATTACTGCTGCATATGGGAGTAGCATCTGTATACCTGCCATAAAAGCAAGCAGTTTTGAGCTAAATCCTCAACTCATTGTCATGGTGCAACAAAATTGTCAGTATTCCGGTCTTCCACAGGAAGAACCTACTGAGTTTCTGGCACAGTTCTTGCAAATTGCTGATAGAGTGCGTGACGAGGATGTAGATTAGGATGTATACAGGCTGTTACTATTTCCGTTTGCTGTAAAATATCAAGCTAAGAGGTGGTTAAATAACCAACCCACATCAAGCATAAGAACATGGAAACAATTATCAGACAAATTCCTGAATCAATATTTCCCTCCAAAAAGGATGACACAGCTAAGGCTGGACATCCAAGGCTTTAAACAAGAGGATGATGAATCCCTTTATAATTCCTGGGAGAGGTACAGAGGGATGATAAGGAAATGCCCCTCTAAAATGTTTTTAGAGTGGGTGTAATTAGACAACTTCTACTATGGGCTTACAGAAAAAGCTCAGATATCTCTAGACCCCTCAGCTGGTGGATCTATACACATGAGAAAGACTGTTAAAGAGGCTCAAGAGCTTATTGATATAGTTGCTAGAAATTAGCATCTGTACACAAGTAATGAGTCCTCCATGAAAGAAGAAGCTAAGGAAGTGTCAACTGACTTTAGTCCTTAAGAACAAGTTGCTGAACTCAATCAGCAACTATTCTCTATAACAAGGCAGTTCGCAGAATTTAAGGAGATGTTACAAGAGACCAGAATTGCTAATAAGGATATGGAATCACAATTGAGTAAGACAAAACAGCAGTTATCAAAATAGATAACAGAGGAGTGCCATGCAGTTCAATTAAGAAGTGGAAAAATGTTAAATACTCCAACTCAAAGCAGCAGAAAGCCAAGAAAAGAACAGCTGACAGAGGATGAGCAACCTGCTACCCAAAATCCCTCTGAGGACAGTAAGAGCCCAAAGAGAAATAGGTTTGGCGATCAAACGCCAGAAACAGGTGAAAAACTGGCGTTAAACTCCAAATCCACGTCCAATTCTGGCGTCCAAACGCCAGAAAAGGGTAGGAACTTGGCGTTAAACACCCAATCCATGTCCAGTTCTGGCGTCCAAATGCCAGTGAGGGATCAGACACCTGCAAGTGCTAATACTAACTCCCTCAAGAAGGCTTCTCAACCTACCTCTGTAGGAAATAAACCTGCAGCAACTAAGGTTGAAGAATATAAAGCCAAAATACCTTATCCTCAGACACTCCGCCAAGTGGAACAGGATAAACAATTTGCTCGCTTTGTAGACTATCTCAGGACTCTTGAAATAAAGATTCCGTTTGCAGAGGCACTTGAGCAAATACCCTCTTATGCTAAGTTCATGAAAGAGATCTTAAGTCATAAGAAGGATTGGAGAGAAACAAAAAAAGTTTTTCTCACTGAAGAGTGCAGTGCAGTCATCCTAACAAGCTTACCAGAGAAGCTTAAGGATCTCGGAAGCTTTATGATACCATGCACATTAGAAGGTACTTGTACCAAGACAGCCCTATGCGACCTTGGGGCAAGTATCAATCTAATCCATGCATTTACTATCAGAAAGCCGGCTTGGCTGAAGAGGTCAAACCAACCCGGATATGTCTTCAACTTGCTGATGGCACCATTAAATATCCATCAGGCATAATTGAGGACATGATTGTCAAGGTTGGGCCATTTGCCTTTTCCACTGACTTTGTAGTACTGGAAATGGAGGAGCACAAAAGTGCAACTCTCATTCTAGGAAGACCCTTTCTAGCAACTGGATGAACCCTCATTGATGTCCAAAAAGGGGAGGTGACCTTAAGAGTCAATGAGGACGAGTTCAAGCTAATTGCCGTTGAGGCAATGAAGCATCCAAACACATCAAAAGACTGCATGCGTGTTGATATTATTGACTCCCTGGTAGAGGAGATCAACATGGCTCAGAGTCTCGAATCAGAGCTAGAAGATATCTTTAAAAATTTCCAGCCTGATCTGGAGGAATCAAAGGAAATAAAAGAGCCTCTGAAATATCCTCAAGAAGAGGAGAAACCTCCTAAACCCGAGCTCAAACCACTACCATCATCCCTGAAATGTGCATTTCTGGGAGAAGGTGACACTTTTCCAGTGATCATAAGCTCTGCTTTAAATCCACAGAAAGAGAAAGCACTACTTCAAGTGCTAAGGACACACAAGGCAGCTCTTGGGTGGTCCATAAGTGATCTTAAGGGCATCACCCTAGTAAGATGCATGCACAAGATCCTATTGGAGGATGATGCTAAGCCAGTGGTTCAACCATAGAGGCGGCTAAATCCAGCCATGAAGGAGGTGGTGCAAAAAGAGGTCACCAAGTTACTGGAGGCTAGGATTATTTATCCCATTTCTGATAGCCCCTGGGTGAGCCCTGTCCAAGTTGTCCCCAAGAAAGGAGGCATGACAGTGGTTCATAATAAAAAGAATAAACTGGTTCCTACAAGAACAGTTATAGGGTGGCGTATGTGTATTGACTACAGAAGGCTCAATACAGCCACCAGGAAGGATCACTTTCCTTTACCATTCATAGACCAGATGCTAGAGAGACTAGTAGGTCATGAATACTACTACTTTTTGGATGGCTATTCAGGTTACAACCAAATTGCAGTAGATCCTTAGGACGAAGAGAAAACAACATTCACATGTCCTTCTGGAGTGTTTGCCTATAGAAGGATG
This sequence comes from Arachis ipaensis, assembly GCF_000816755.2. Taxonomy (NCBI): domain Eukaryota; kingdom Viridiplantae; phylum Streptophyta; class Magnoliopsida; order Fabales; family Fabaceae; genus Arachis; species Arachis ipaensis. The sequence goes on from NC_029789.2 coordinate 85,844,144, forward strand.
CCTTTTGGTCTGTGCAATGCATCTGCAACCTTTCAGAGGTGCATGCTCTCTATCTTCTCTGATATGGTAGAGAAATTTCTAGAAGTCTTCATGGATGACTTTTCAGTATTTGGAGACTCATTCAGCTCATGCCTTGACCATTTAGCACTTGTTTTGAGAAGATTCCAAGAGATCAACCTAGTTTTAAACTGGGAAAAATGTCACTTTATGGTGACTGAAGGAATTGTCCTTGGGCATAAAATTTCAAACAAGGGAATAGAAGTGGATCAAGCTAAAGTGCAAGTAATTGAAAAATTACTACCACCGACCAATGTTAAGGCAATCAGAAGCTTTCTGGGGCATGCAGGATTCTATAGGAGGTTTATAAAGGATTTTTCAAAAATTGCAAAACCTCTGAGTAATCTGCTAGCTGCTGACACGCCATTTGTGTTTGACACAGAGTGTCTGTAGATGTTTCAAACTCTGAAAGCTAAGTTGGTCACAACACCAGTTATTTCTGCACCAGACTGGACATTACCATTTGAACTAATGTGTAATGCCAGTGACCATGCCATTGGTGCAGTACTGGGACAGAGGCATAACAAGCTTCTGCATGTCATTTATTATGCTAGCTGTGTTTTAAATGATGCCCAAAAAAATTACACGACCACAGAAAAAGAATTGCTTGCAGTGGTTTATGCCATTGACAAGTTTAGATCATACTTAGTACGATCAAAAGTGATTGTGTACACTGACTATGCTGCTCTTAAATATCTACTCACAAAGCAGGATTCAAAACCCAGGCTCATAAGATGGGTGTTGCTTCTGCAAGAGTTTGATATAGAAATAAAAGACAGAAAAGGGACAGAGAACCAAGTGGCTGATCATCTGTCCCAGATAGAACCAGTAGAAGGGGCGTCCTTTCCATCTATTGAGATCTCTGAAACCTTTTCGGATGAGCAATTATTTGCCATTCAGGAAACACCATGGTTTGTAGACATTGTAAACTATAAAGCTACAAGATTCATACCCAAGGAGTACAGCAGGCAACAAACGAAAAAATTAATTACTGATGCAAAGTACTACCTGTGGGATGAACGATATCTCTTTAAGAGATGTGCAGACGGAATAATCCATAGGTGTGTGCCTAGAGAAGAAGCACAGAAGATCCTATGACATTGTCATGGATCACAATATGGAGGATATTTCGGATGTGAGAGAACAGTCACAAAGTCCTCCAAAGTGGCTTCTACTGGCCCACTCTCTATAAAGACTCCCGAGAGTTTGTGCGTAACTACGATAGCTGCCATAGAGTTGGTAATATGCCTCATAGTTACGCCATGCCTCAGCAAGGGATCTTAGAGATTGAGTTGTTTGACGTATGGGGTATTGACTTCATGGGGCCTTTGCCACCATCATACTCAAACACTTATATTCTGGTGGCAGTCGACTATGTATCCAAATGGGTAGAGGCAATTGCAACACCCACCAATGATACTAAGACAGTGCTGAAGTTCCTCCAGAAACATATCTTCAGCAGGTTTGGTGTCCCTAGAGCACTAATCAGTGATGGGGGCACTCACTTCTGCAACAAACAGCTTTACTCTGCTATGGTCCGATATGGAATTAGCCACAAGGTGGCAACTCCATATCATCCACAGACAAATGGGCAAGCTGAAGTCTCTAATAGAGAACTAAAAAGAATCCTGGAATGGACTGTAAGTACCTGTAGAAAGGATTGGGCAAAAAGCTTGGCTGACGCTCTGTGGGTATACAGAACAGCATTCAAGACTCCTATAGGGACCTCTCCATACCAGCTTGTGTATGGTAAGGCCTGTCATCTGCCCATGGAACTGGAGCATAAGGCCTACTGGGCAACTAGATTCCTAAACTATGATGCCAAATTAGCTGGAGAAAAAAGATTGCTCCAGCTGAATGAGCTAGAGGAATTCAGACTCACTGCTTTCGAAAATGCCAAGCTTTACAAAGAGAAAGCAAAAAGGTGGCATGACAGAAAGCTGTCATCTAGAGTCTTTGAACCAGGACAGAAGGTTCTTCTGTTTAACTCTAGGCTCAGATTATTCCCCGAGAAACTAAAATCCCGGTGGAGGAGACCATATGTAATTACAAGTGTGTCACCATATGGCTATGTGGAGCTTCAAGACATTGATTCTAATAAGAAGTTCATTGTTAATGGACAGAGAGTCAAGCATTATCTTGAAGGAAATGTTGAGCAAGAATGCTCAAAGCTGAGACTAGATTAAAAGCTTAGTAAGGTCCAGCTAAAGACAATAAAGAAGTGTTTATTGGGAGGCAACCCAATTTTTACTTATCTATGTTAATTTTCTGTTTTCCATTTTTATTTTATCTTTTCTTTAGGATGATGATCATGCGGAGTCACAAAAATCAAAGCAAAATCAAAAATAGCATTAATAATAGCTCACCCTAGAGAAAGAGCTTACTGGCGTTTAAACGCCAGTAGGAAGCATTAGACTAGCATTTAACGCCAGAAAGAAGCATCAAGCTGGCATTAAACGCCAGAAACAAGCTACAGTCTGGCGTTTAACGCCAGAAACAAGCACCAACTTGGCGTTAAACGCCAATAAAGGGAGAAAAGCTGGCGTTTAACGCCAGAAACAAGCAGCAGTCTGGCGTTAAACTCCAGGATTGTACTCTAAGGGCATTTGCACGCATGAATGGAGCAGGGATGCTAAGTCCTTGACCCCTCAGGATCTGTGGACCCCACAGGATCCCCACCTACCCCACCCTCTTTTCCATACTATCTTCACCACTCACATCCATCCATCATAACCCCCTGATACACACTATCAACCTCCCTTGGCCGAACCCATCACACATCTCCATCTCCTCCTTTCTTTCTTCTTTTGCTCGAGGACGAGCAAATCATTTTAAGTTTGGTGTGGAAAAAGCCCCACTTTTTAATTTTCCATAATCATATGGCACCTTCCATGAGATTAGAGAAGATCAAAGAGCTATGAGGGAGGAGCAATAAAGGCAAGGAAGAGACATAGAGGAGCTTAAGAGCACCATTGGTTCTTCAAGAGGAAGAAGATGCCACCCTTACTAAGGTGGACCCGTTCCTTAATCTCCTTGTCTATTTATTTTCTATTTTCGCTCTCTATGCTTTATGTTTATTTATGTTTGTGTCTTTCTTACATGATCATTAGCGTCTAGTATCTATGCCTTAAAGCTATGAATGTCCTATGAATCAATCACCTTTCTTAAATGAAAAATGATTTTAATCACAAAAGAACAAGAAGTACATGATTTTGAATTCATCCTTGAAATTAGTTTAATTATTTTGATGTGGTGACAATACTTTTTGTTTCTCTGAATGAATGCTTGAACAGTGCATATGTCTTTTGAATTTGTTGTTTATGAATGTTAAAATTGTTGGCTCTTGAAAGAATGATGAAAAAGGAGAAATGTTATTTGATAATCTGAAAAATCATAAAATTGATTCTTGAAGCAAGAAAAAGCAGTGAAAAGCAAAAGCTTCCGAAAAAAAATTGGCGAAAAAAAAGAAAGAAAAAGAAAAAGCAACCAGAAAAAGCCAAGAGCTCTTTAAACCAAAAGGCAAGAGCAAAAAGCCAGTAACCCTTTAAACCAAAAGGCAAGGGTAAAATAAAAAGGATCCAAGGCTTTGAGCATTAATGGATAGGAGGGCCCAATGGAATAAAATCCTGGCCTAAGTGGCTAAACCAAGCTGTCCCTAACCATGTGCTTGTGGCATGAAGGTGTCAAGTGAAAAGCATGAGACTGAACAGTTAAAGTCGTGATCCAAAGCAAAAAAAGAGTGTGATTAAGAACCCTGGACACCTCTAATTGGGGACTCTAGCAAAGCTGAGTCACAATCTGAAAAGGTTCACCGAGTTATGTGTCTGTGACATTTATGTATCCGGTGGTAACACTGGAAAACAAAGTGCTTAGGGCCACGGCCAAAACTCATAAAGTAGCTGTGTTCAAGAATCAACGTACTGAACTAGGAGAATCAATAACACTATCTAAATTCTGAGTTCCTATAGATGCCAATCATTCTGAACTTCAAAGGATAAAGTGAGATGCCAAAACTATTCAGAGGCACAAAGCTACGAGTCCCGCTCATCTAATTGGAGCTAAGTTTCATTGATATTTTGGAATTTATAGTATATTATCTTCTTTTTATCCTCTTTTATATTCAGTTGCTTGGGGACAAGCAACAATTTAAGTTTGGTGTTGTGATGAGCGGATAATTTATACGCTTTTTGGCATTATTTTTTAGGTAGTTTTTAGTATAATTTAATTTGTTTTTCCTATGTTTTTATTAGTTTTCAAGCAAAATTCACACTTCTGGACCTTACTATGAGTTTGTGCATTTTTCTGTGATTTTAGGTATTTTCTGGCTGAAATTGAGGGACCTGAGCAAAATCTGATTCAGAGGCTAAAAAAGGAATGCAGATGCTGTTGGATTCTGACCTCCCTGCACTCGAAATAGATTTTTTGGAGCTACAAAAACCCAAATGGTACGCTCTCAATTGCGTTAGAAAGTAGACATCCAGGGCTTTCCAGCAATATATACTAGTCCTTACTTTGCCCGAGTTTTGACAACGTAAACTGGCGTTCAAACGCCAACTTCCTGCCCTATTTTGAAGTTAAACGCCACAAACAGGCTGCAACCTGGTGTTTAACTCCAAGAGAAGCCTCTACACGTGTAAAGCTCAATGCTCAGCCCAAGCACACACCAAGTGGGCCCCAGAAGTGGATTTCTGCACTATCTGCACTTAGTTACTTATTTTCTGTAACCTTAGCTACTAGTTTAGTATAAAAACAACTTTTAGAGACTTACTATGTACCTCATGACATTTTTTACACTACACTTTATATTTCTGACGGCATGAGTCTCTAAACCCCATGGTTGGGGGTGAGGAGCTCTACTGTGTTTCGATGAACTAATGCAATTACTACTATTTTTCATTCAATCACGCTTGTTTCTGTTCTAAGATATTCACTCGCACTTCACCCTGATGAATGTGATGATCCGTGACACTCATCATCATTCTCACCTATGAACACGTGCCTGACAACCACCTCTGTTCTATCTGTACTAGCTTGAGTGTATATCTCTTAGCCTTCTAGTTCATGATCAGAGTCTCCGTGGTATAGGCTAGAATTATTGGCGGCCATTCCTAAGATCCGGAAAGTCTAAACCTTGTCTGTGGTATTTCGAGTAGGATCTGGGAAGGGATGACTGTGACGAGCTTCAAAATTGCGAGTGTTGGGCGTAGTGACAGATGCAAAAGATGCAATGGATTCTATTCCAACATGAGTGAGAACCGACAGATGATTAGCTGTGCGGTGACAGCACATTTGGACCATTTTCACTGAGAGGATGGATGGTAGCCATTGACAACGGTGATCCACCAACATATAGCTTGCCATGGAAGGAGCCTTGCGTTCATGAAGAAGAAGACAGTAGGAAAGCAGAGATTCAGAAGACAGAGCATCTCCAAAACCTCAATCTGTTCTCCATTACTGCATAACAAGTATTATTTATTTTATGTTAACCACTTTTTATAAACCCAACCAATTTTATTATTAATTTCCTGACTAAGAATTACAAAATAACCATAGCTTGCTTCAAACCGACAATCTCCGTGGGATCGACTCTTACTCACGTAAGGTATTACTTGGATGACCCAATGCACTTGCTAGTTAGTGGTACGAGTTGTGAAAAGTGTGATTTACAATTCGTGCACCAAATATCTCACCTTATTAATTGCTTTCTTTAATTGCTTGCTTCATTTACCTTTCTTGAACATTTAATTTCTTGTCCATTTACTTCCTTGCCCCTTTATCAATTATACCCCATTGTCCCCTTCATAGCCAATAAGCATACAGTTCATTGCAATTCCTCGTGAGTTGACCTGGAGTCTAAATACTCCGGTTAATTCTTATTTAGGGTTTGTTTTTTGTGACAACCAAAATTTTTGCATGTGAGGACTCTTTATTGGTCTAGAACTATACTTGCAACGAGAATTCATCCAATTGAAGAAATTTTATATCAACAAAAGTTCACACATCAAAATGGCGTCGTTGCTGGGGAATTGCAATGGTGCTATGTTATTGGCTATTGTATATATTGTGAATAGCTTGATTTTTGGTTTGTTTGTTAGTTTTTGCTAGTTTTAGGATTTGTTTTCTTTGTTTCTCGCTAGAATTTATTTTTGTTTTCTCTTATCACCATGAATTCTCATCACTTTGGCTATGAGTGTGGTTCAAACTATGTTGTAGGAAATGGAAGCTTTAATGAGGATGTGCATCAAGGATTTGGAAATCAAAGATGGGAGGAGCCCCAAGCTTATGGACAACCTTCTTGGCAACAACCTCCTCCGGCTCCTTATGGGTACAGTTCAAATCTTGATGCATGCCAATCTAATGTATGTGATGACCCTCATCATGGTTGTCAACCACAATCATCATATGCATATGAACCCCCTCCTCAACATAGCCCTCCACCACACTCACAAGCCTCATACCACTATTCACCTCCACATGATCCTAAACCATACCCACCATAACAACCACCATATGAACCATACTTAGAACCACCACCATTCCAACACCAATACCCCCAAGAACCACAAAGTCCACACACACCACCTCAAGAAATTCACCAATATGAACCACCTTCCAACTGTAATACGTTTCCCTCAAACAATGAACCCTTTCTTCCACCACAACCCTCCGATGAAGCCTTTATACTAGAATTAAGGGACCTTGAATCTCATATCTTAAGGCAACACGAGGAGGATGAAAAGAAATTTGAGGAGTTAAGAGAAAAAATGGCTATCATGGTAGAAGCCATTGGCAACATAGTCTCGTCCTGCCTAAGCCTATGCGATGAAGGCACTCCCATTGTTGAATGTGGAGAAGCAACCAAGGAGCTTAGTGAGGGAGTGAACTTGAAGCTCCAAGGTGAAGAAGAGGAGTTAAAGCAAGAAATGCAACAAGAGGAGGAGGTTGAGATGATTGAACAAGAGGAAGTAGTGGTTGGAGCCTTAGGATATGTTGAGTACATAGAGGAATCACAAATTGAAGAGCCCTCTTTCATGGAGTTTGAAGTTAATGTTGAGGAGGAGAGTCCACAACCTCCAAGACACAATGTGATTGAAGAAGTGGAAGAAGTGTTCCAATCAATAGGCTCTCCTATTTATGATGATTCCGCATCAACATATGATCCTTTTGAGCTTGAAGAATCCTTCCCCACTATGCTCGGAATTGATGATGAGGTAGATTTTACTCAACCTCCTATTTATGATTTAAGTGATGGGGAAGAGCTAGAGGACATTTGTGAAGAAAAACTTGAACTTGAGGAAGCCTGGCAAGAGGTAAAGCTTGAAGAACCTTGCCAAGTGGTGGAAGCCTTCCAAAAAGGATGGATGGGAGTGGAGCGTGTTTTGTCAACACCGTTGGGAACTCCTCCACCTAGGTTTTCATCTAATCCTTCATTCGAGTGGGTAAAACTTCTAACTCTTAGCTTTATTATCCCACTTGAATATGGTTTGCTTGAGACGGATGGCCAACTTAGGGCGCTTTGTGGAATTCAGCGTAAGAGGAGGATGTTTAGTGGTTGGCGTTGTATGTCTAGGCTCACTATGGTTGAAGCTTCAAGGAGCAAGGGTTGGACTAGTGCTTAATTAGATGGGTCTATGAGGATAGTTTGGTACTTCCACGAGAATTCATCTCTCTTGCCACCCGGAGGAAATCACCACAATTAACTCAAGGACGGGTGTGAAAACAAAGTGTGGGATCCCGGATCGCACAAGGAAGATCAACTTTGGGAGCCTATGGTTTGTGAAGAACTCTATCAAAGCTTGGAGTTATTAACTTTGAATGATGAAGCACAATGGAAGTCCAAGCATTGGTGGATGTTCAAGGATGGATTCAAGCACAAGCCACCTTGATGAAGAGCTCCCCATAAGTCCAAATTAATGACAATAAACAAAAGTGCTAGGTGGGAGACACCCCACCATGGTAACATCTTTTCATTTTATCTTTTGTAAATATTGGTAAAATAGGTTTAATTCCTTGTTTTGATTGCCTAGTTGAGTTTATCTGGTAGTTTAGTGTGTTAAATAAGGTTTTGTGGTGTTTTGGTAGTTGTTTGGAGGTTTGGAATGCTTGGTTTGGTGCAAAAACATAGAAAAATTTTGAAAAACAGAGCAGCATCCACGCACACGCGCACTTCACGCGTACGCGTGAATCAAGCCATTTCGACCATCCAGGCGCACGCGTCATGTACGCATACGCGTGGATTGAATTTTTCCACCTTCCATACATTCACCCGAGAGTTGTGCATGATGTGTGCCAACTTTGTGCCCCAAGGCACGCACACGCGCACATGACGCGCACATGACGCGCACGCGTGGATTGCTCTGTTTCATTCACCTTCTTTTCTTCTCTTCTTTCCATTTCTTTCCTTCTTCTCTTCTCTTTCCACCCCTCAATCATCACCCAACACTACCAAACACCATCCATAACCACTTCTTTTAGTTAGTTAGTTAATTGTTTAATTAGTACATTTTTATTTTGTTTTCTATTTTTCTTTATAAGTGTTGAATTATTAATATTGTTTACTATTTTTTGATGCTGATTATTGATGAGATGTTATTTTAACATCATTATTTTTAATTTTTATTGTTGGATTTAATTGTTGAGGTTATATTTTATGTAACAACCCTGATTTTCGAGTAGATGAGATCTTTTCTGAAAGTACGGATTTCTCCGGATGATCAGTAAAGGGAACACCTCTGTTATATCATCAAGCATCTCAATCCTCATTATTATTATGTCATCCTTAAGTTAGAACCTCCTCTGAGGCAAGCTCAATAATGTAATCGCGAAGAACCTTGTTTTTGAACCGTATCGGTTGGCAGTTTTGATTCTGATTTTGGTAAATAGTGTCTATTTGACGAACCGGACTTGATTCATGAGAGGAGAGAGATAATAGTATAATATTATCATTATATTAGTATTAGAAAATTCTTGAATTACATTATAAGGTTACCTGGTCTGTTTTTGTTAAAAACAGAAAATCGGTTTAACCGGGTTTACGGTTTATTGGTGTAGCTTAGCACCAGCACTCTCTGATGAATTTAGCAATGCTAAGGCCTCATTATACATGTTCTATTCTCATAATAAATATGTTACTAGTGTCATTTATGCTAGTAGCTCAGAAAATAATTTTTAGAGATGTTTTTACGAGTGTTCCGATACACCTAGTTTTAGTAGTTGTACACCAGAGATATTTTAATATTATTTTAATCCACCTCCAAGCCAACCAATCAAAACTCACCTTGCACCCCCAAGACCTCCAAGGCTGTCTCATTTCATCATTTTGGCCGAAAATAACAAGAGAGAAAAGAGAGAAACTTTCATGAACACTTAATCTTCAAAGCTTGATTTCTTCTGAACTAAAACTCAAATCAAAACTCCGATTTTACCAAAATGATCCTCTCTTTTTCCTCTACATAACCATGTAACTTATCAAGGATGGAAATAAGGTGAGATGTCTGTCTCCCTCCCATTTCAATTCGGTTTTCAAGAAAAACCATGCAAAAATTGATTGTGTTTGAGTTGTGTGATTATGATATGGTTTGGCTGTGCTTGAAATTGATTGTTTGTATGAGTAATTCTTGTTGAAATTTTGGTGAAAATTTGATGAAATTTGATGATATTCAACTTTGAATTTGTGTTCTTCATGGCTGCTGGAAAACGAAACCCTAGGCCCTAAATTGGGGTTCAATTTGTGTTAAAATCATGTAGAAAAGATGGGATTTTAGTGGCTGGGAATTTATTTTGAATTTTGGTAAAAATCGGTTGCTGAAAAGACTAAAAAACGGGTAAAACAGAGAAAGAATTTGAAGAATATACGAAGAACATGAAGAACACTTTGAGTGTGGTGAAGAACAATGAAGAACACCTTTTTGATCCATAAAAGGGCAAGAAAGTAAATATTTTGGTGTTTGAGGGGTTATTTTGTAATTTCTGAAAGTTAGGGTGGTTAAAGTAGAAATATTAAAAGTTATCGGGGTAAAAAGTTAATTTTAAAGGTTAAAAGGTAAAGGCAAGGTAATTTTCGAAAATTTAGTATTAAAATAATAAATAATAATAAAATATTAAATAATAATATTTAATTAAAAATAATATTTTAATGCGGAAAAGGCAGTTTTCTGTAAAAGCTTTAGAAAGCCAACTTTAAGTGCAGAATCTCATAATTATCTTCATAAAACACTTAGGGAGTGGTAATAACATAATAGTGAGGCAAAGATAAAGAAAAGATAAAAACCAAAGAAAAAGTCTGTAAAATTTTAATGACAGAAAAACAGATAGAGACTAGTGAACGAACTAGGGCAACATAGTTAGTCCTTGAATTGCGAATACGGTTAGGTATTATATGAAAAGTTAAACTGTTTCAGTATAGACTTAATGAACCTATACCTGGGACAGGCTAACTATTCATACCGAAATTTACATAAGCTTTAAATACACATGTTAAACAGAGAAATCAGAGCAGAATAAAGTAACACAGAGCACAGAGTAACCAGAGTAAAGTAAAGAGATACAAAGAGAAAAGAATAACATGATAAAAAGAAATGGTTTGAGCCAGGATATTGTAAAAGTGAAAGATGTAAAGTTTGTACAGTATGATTGAACAGAGAAAGAAAGAGTTACTGCATAAGAATGTGAAAATGATGATGAATAATGAGAATGATGATGAATGATGATAATGAGAATGATTATGTAATGATATACTGCGTGAAGGCAGTCAGATAGATAGTGGTAAGACCACAAAACGTTTTCCAGTGTTACACACCTATTGAGAGCTGTACCTGCAACTGATAACCTGGGATCACTTGCAGAGGATATTAATTCATACACGGCTAGAATGCCAAACCTGTAAGGCAAGGATTGCTTACAGAGAATATGATTTCATACACGGCTGGAATGCCGCCACCTGTAAGGCAGAGTTTGCTTACAAAGGATATGACGCATACGTCAGTTAGTGAGAGCTGTACCTATGCTGACTGGAAAACCATACCCATTTCAGCTGCTTCGGGTTACGTCGGGAGCGGGTAGAAATCGACAGATGAGCTCATTACCTGCGCTGGGGCTAGACATGCATCATACTTGGTTGCGCATTTCCTTTGTTATGATTGTGGTATGAATGTATGCTTTCCTTGTTTGTAATCCATTCTCTGCGCTTGTGTTATTTTCTTGTATTCTTCTGTTTGTTTTCTGCTATCTGTTTTCTCTATCTTCTCTACTTATCTGTGTTTTCTAATTACTGCTTCTTTGTATTCTGCTAATAGTCTGCTAAACAACATAGAATTAATGAACGTAACTAATAACCCCGACCCTACTAAGAACTCCCCAGTTCTTACCCCTTCTCTCTCCCTTCCCCCTTCAGATGGAAGTAAGAGTACCTTACCATAGTTCGCTGATGACCGTTCATAAGAAGAGGATTCTGCTCTAGATAGTCTTCCGAGTCTAGGGTGAATATCGTTCTCTGATTATATGTATATACTGTGAGACCAGCCAACGTCTGCACCCCATTCATATGCGCACTTTAACCTAAATCCTGTGTACGAGATTCCTATTGTGTGGCTACTTCATGAGGTACCAGAGAGACGTCCTGTGGAAGAGTCTGATCCTGTAGAGGAGTAGCAGATGATGTTCTATCTTTTGATGACGTTCTACCTAACTTGAGTTTTGAAGAGCTAGAACGTACTTTCCTTCGCTTTAGTAGTTTAGAGGGACTAGGTGAGTATAGAGTCTAGGCTAGCCTAGGTGCTAGCTTAGGGACCTCTTGAACAGGTCAGGACCTGGGATGTTGTATGTATATACATGTATATAGATATTATTTAGCTATATCTAGGGGTGTTCTAACTAACAGTCTATATTCTAATAAAGGCTGAATCACAGAATGTTGTCAACTACTTGTGATGTATTTATGTGTGGTTGTTTATAACTATTTTATCTGTTATTATTTGTGAATTGATTATAAATGATTCTGTCTATTAATCCAAATATTTTCAAAAAAAAAAATACACCTCGCAAATTAACTACGCTTTTAACAACGAATCAGGCTCATATGATAAATAATAGATAATAATCTGGAAGACAAATTGGTAGCGCTCAGTTTCCGGTATGATCTAGACATATTGAAAATTGGGTCGTTACAATTTGGTATCAGAGCAGTTCGTTCCCAGTAGAGCCTGAGGAGTGGACTGACTAAGCTTGATTGTATACTCTGTTGTGTCTCTCATGCGTATAGGATATCCCAGTGATATATGTTGCATGATTGTTTCTATGTTTTCATTTTGGGAATGTTCACACTTGACTTGAAGTGTTAAGACTGATCACCTTAACAATGATTGTTTGGTGTGAACAGGACTACAATGGGTTCACGGAGACGAGGCGTACGGGAAGGAATTCCTAATGTTAACTAAGAGAGGGAACAGGAAATGTTTATGGCTACCATGAACAACGCGACTGAAGTAGTGCGTGAAGCTGCGGTAACAGCGGCTAGGGCTGTTGAACGTCTTGGAGTGAGAAACCAATTATCAGTGTCAGTCGCAACGAGTGTACCCTTGAACTTAAGCGGATTAACCTTCAGAAATGTCACAAGGGTCATAGGTCTTTGCGTGGTGTATTTTTTTTTGAAAACGTTTGGATTAATAGACAGAATCATTTATAATCAATTCACAAGTTATAATAGATAAAACAGTTATAAACAACCACACAAAAATACATCACAAGTAGTTGACAACATTCGGTGATTCAGCCTTTATTAGCATATAGATTGTTAGTTAGAACACCCCTAGATATAGCTAAATAATATCTATATACATATATATACATACAACATCCCAGGTCCTGACCTGTTCAAGAGGTCCCTAAGCTGGCACCTAGGCTAGCCTAGACTCTATACTTACCTAGTCCCTCTAAACTACTAATGCGAGGGAAAGTACGTTCTAGGTCTTCAAAACTCAAGTCAAGTGTAACGTCATCAAAAGATAGAACATCATCTGCTACTCCTCTGCACTATTAGACTTTTCCACAGGACGTCTCTCTGGTACCTCATGAAGTAGCCACACAATAGGAATCTCGTACACCGGATTTACGTTAAAGTGTGCATACAAACGGGGTGCAGACGTTGGCTAGTCTCACAGTATATACATATAATCAGAGAACAATATTCACCCTAGACTCAGAAGACTTCCTAGAGTGGAATACCTTTTTGCGTACAATCGTCAGCGAACTACGGAAAGGAACTCTTACTTCCATCTGAAGGGGAAAGGGAGAGAGAAGGGGTAAGAACTGTGGAGTTCTTAGTAGGGCCGGGGTTATTAGTTACGTTCATTTATTTGGGGTCGATTAGTAGACGAATAACATAATATAGCAAAGCTGTAAACAGAAGATAAAGATAGAAAGAGAAAGTAGAGACAACAGAAAGCCGAACACAAACAAAAGAATACAAGAAAATAAAGCACAGAAATAGCATACGAGCAGACAAACATAAAGAAGTAGATCACACACAGAAAGGAATGCAACAGAGAATGATGCGCAGACAAGAATGATGCATGTCTAGCCCTAGCGCAGGCTCCTGTCCCAAGTATAGGTTCATTAAGTCTAGTCGCAACTCAAGGACTAACTATGTTGCCCTAGTTCGTTCACTAATTTCTGTCTGTTTTTTGTTATTAAAACCTTACAGACTTTTCTTTAGTTTTTATCTTTTCTTCAACTTTTTATCTTTCTTTTATCTTTGCCTCACTAATATGTTCTTACCACTCCCTAAGTGTTTTATGAAGGTAATTATTAGATTCTGCGCTTAAAGTTGTCTTTCTAAAGCTTTTACAGAAAACTACCTTTTCCGTATTATTTTATTATTTTTATTAAAATATTATTTTTAATTAAATATTATTATTTAATATTTTATTATTATTTATTATTTTATTATTAAATTTTCGAAAATTAACTTTACTTTAACCTTTAACCTTTAAAATTCACTTTTTACCACCCGTAACTTTTAATATTTCTACTTTTACCACCCTAACTTTTGGAAATTACAAAATAACCCGCCAAACACCAAAATATTTACTTCCTTGCCCTTTTATGGATCAAAAAGGTGTTCTTCATTGTTCTTCACCACACTCAAAGTGTTCTTCGTGTTCTTCGTAAATTCTTCAGATTCTTTCTTTGTTTTTACCCGTTTTTTAGTCTTTTCAGCAACCGATTTTTACCAAAATTCAAAATAAATTAGCAGTCACTAAAAACCCATCTTTTCTACATGATTTCAACAAAAATTGAACCTCAATTTAAGCTTAGGATTTCGTTTTTCCAGCTGCCCCAAGAACACACATTCATAGCTTGAATTTCTTTAAATTTCATCAAATTTTCACCAAAATTTCAACAAGAATTACTCATACAAACAATCAATTTCAAGCACAGCCAAACCATATCATAATCACACAACTCAAACAAAATCAATCAAGATTAAATTCGTCAATCCCTACCTGGTTTTGCTGCTCCTAATTCGGTTAAACTTTCAGGTGGTCCTTAAGCAATTTTTCCTCCTAAATCACATCAAGAACAACTTTAAATCCAAAAACTCTCAACTGACCAAATCTTACTCAGTATGTTAGGAAGAGATATCTCACCTTAGACTTGCTGGAAATTCATGTTTCTTGGCCCTCAAGTCAAGTTAAGCATGATTCCTAAGGAAGAACTTCAAGAAAACACATGTTTTGCATGGTTTTCCTTGAAAACCGAACTGAAATGTGAGGGAGACAGCCATCTCATCTTATTTCCATCCTTGATAAGTTACAGGGTTATGTAGAGGAAGAAGAGAGGATCATTTTGGTGAAATCGGAGTTTTGATTTGAGTTTTAGTTCAGAAGAAATCAAGCTTTGAAGATTAAGTGTTCATGAAAGTTTCTCTCTTTTCTCTCTTGTTATTTTCGGCCAAAATGATGAAACGAGACAGCCTTGGAGGTCTTGGGGGTGTAAGGTGAGTTGTGATTGGTTGGCTTGGAGGTGGATTAAAATAATATTAAAATATCTCTGGTGTACAACTACTAAAACTAGGTGTACCGGAACACTCGTAAAAACATCTCTAAAAATTATTTTCTGAGATACTAGCATAAATGACACTAGTAACATATTTATTATGAGAATAGAACATGTATAATGAGGCCTTAGCATTGCTAAATTCATCAGAGAGTGCTGGTGCTAAGCTGCACCAGTAAACCGTAAACCCGGTTAAACCGATTTTCTGTTTTTAACAAAAATAGACCAGGTAACCTTATAATATCATTCAAGCATTTTCTAATACTAAGATAATGATAATATTATACTATTATCTCTCTCCTCTCATGAATCGAGTCCGGTTTGTCAAACAGAGACTATTTACGAAAATCAAAATCAAAACTGCCAACCGATACGGTTCAAAAACTAGGTTCTTCGCGATTGCATTATCGAGCTTGCCTCAAAGGAGGTTCTAGCTTAAGGATGACATAATGATAATGAGGATTGAGATGCTTGATGATATAGCAGAGGTGTTCCCTTTACTGATCTTCCGGAGAAATCCGTACTTTCAGAAAATATCTCATCTACTCGAAAATCAGGCTTGTTACATTCTACCCTTCTAAAAGAAAATTTTGCCCTCAAAATTTCAGTTACCTAGGAATAAATGTAGGTAATCAGCTTCCATCTTATCTTCCAGTTCCCAAGTGTGCTCTTCCTCTCCTCTTGGTTCCCATGCTACTTTGACAAAGTGAACAGTCTTACCTTTTAGCTGCTTGTCACTTCTTTCTACGATCTGAACCGGTGATGCTTGATATGTCAAATCATTTCATAACTGTACTGTCTCTGGTTGTAAAACGTGACTCTTGTCGAGAATATATTTCTTAAGTTGCAAGACATGAAAAACATCATGAAGGTTTGATAAATAAGGAGGAAGGACTATTTGATAAACTACTTGACCGATTCTTTTAAGTATTTGGAAAGGTTCTATGTATCGTGGGTTAAGCTTTTTAGTCTTAAGGGCTCTACCTATTCCAGTAATTGAGGTTACTTCTAGAAAGACACGGTTTCCGTCACTAAACTCTAAGGGTCTATGTCTATTATCGGCATAGCTCTTTTGGCGGCTTTGTGCTGTCTGGATCTTCCGACGAATCTCCTTTATCTTCTCAGTAGTTTCTTACACTAAGTCTGGACCTAAGACACTAGCTTCTCCATCTTCATCCAACACAATGGTGTCCGATATCTTCTTCCATAGAGAGCTTCATATGGTGCCATCCCGATACTTTATTGGAAACTGTTGTTGTAGACGAATTTGACCAAAAGCAAATACTTATCCCAGCTGCTTTGGTTGTCTATCATACATGATCATAACATATCTTCTAATGTCTGGATTGTCTGCTCTAATTGTCCATCTATCTGAGGATGGTATGCTATACTCATGTGCAATTCTGTTTCCAACGCTTTCTGAAAAGCTCCCCAAAATCTAGTAGTAAACCTCGAAACTCGATCTGAGACAATTTATGAAGGTATCCCATGTAGTCGTACGATTTCTTGAATATATATATTTGTTCCAGCCTTTCTAAAGTATAGTCAACTCGAATCGGAAAGAAGCATGTCGATTTTGGCAACCTGTCCACAATCACCCAAATGGCATTACGTCCTGTTGAGGTTCTTGGCAATCTCGTGATAAAATCCATAGTGATCTGCTCCCATTTCCATTGTGGTATTTCTAAGGGTTGCAGGGTTCCTGACAGCTTCTGATGTTCCACCTTCATCTTCTGGCAGGTTAAACATTTTGAGACATAATCAGCTACTTCTTTCTTTAAACCCGGCCACCAGAACATTTGTTTCAAATCTCGATACATCTTTGTCACTCTAGGATGCATAGAAAATCTACTTTGGTGAGCTTCAGCAAGAATCTTTTGTCGCAATTCTCCAGAGTTAGGCACACAAATTCTTTTCTTGTACCTCCATAGGCCACTACGATCCTATTTCACAACTTCTTCAACTCTGCAAGCAATGGTGACATCCAGTACAGTACTATGGAAATCGGTCCGGCTCCAGGTACTAGATCAATGCTGAATTCTATCTCTCGCTGAAGAGGAGACTCAGGTATGTCGTGCAAGAAAACATCAAGAAATTCTTTCATCATTCAGATTCGTTCTAAGCTTAGTTCACTGTCATTCGAGCTAGCCACTAACAGAACGTACCCCTCACAATCACTCCCGCCTAAGGTAACTCTTACAGAATTCAGATATAAGGTGTGGGACAGAAATGGTTTAGTACATAGACTATCAGACGGAATAACAACAGTTCTTTTAAAATAATCAAGGAAAACATGATACTTAGATAACCAATCTAATCCTAAAATAACTTCTAAACCATATAGAGGCAAACAGATTAGATAGTGTATAAAAGTCCTGTTCCTAATAGCGAATGGTACTTGCAGGCACACTAAAAGTGATTTCCATTCCAACACTGGAATTGACCAATGGCTTTAAAGTTGTGATCTTGAGGGGCTAAATTTTGAACAAAGTCTCTTTGTGAATCCTCCCTACGTCTTGCTCGGGCAATCGCCACCTTCTTTGAACATTCTTCCACTAGTTTACTTTTATTCACCAGTTCAGCAAAATTTCATATCTCTAGCGAAACAACAGAATTCATCAGTTCTTCTCGGAGTCCTCCTTCAAACTTTAAATACTTCCATTCCTCAAAGTCTTCTGGGTTCCCTTGACAAATCTTGGAGAAACGGCACAAGTCATCGAACTTATGGGCATACTCAGCAATAGTCATATCCCCTTGTTTCAACTGCATAAGCTCCATCTCCTTAGCATCTCGTCCTGCCCCCAGAAAATACTTTTTATAAAATTCGTCCCTAAAGATATCCTAAGGAATGTCATTTTCATTCTATTGTAGCAGTCGCTGTATCCCCTGCCACCAGTACTCAGCTTCTCCCTCGAGCATATAAGTAGCAAAATCCACGTTTTGTCCTTCCGGAACATGTTGCATTTTCAGTGATCGTTCAATACCTCGTAACCAATTATCAGTGTCAGTCGCAACGAGTGTACCCTTGAACTTAAGCGGATTAACCTTCAGAAATGTCGCAAGGGTCATAGGTCTTTCAGGATGCGCTAAGTTGTTCACATCATTCCCATTATCTTCTCCGTATTCATTCTCGTTCCCATTTCTCACACCCAGACGTTCAACAGCCCTAGCCGCTGCTACAGCAGCTTCACGCACTACCTCAGCCACGTTGTTCATGGTAGCCATAAATGTTTCCTGTTCCCTCTCGTAGTTAACATTAGGAATTCTAACCCGTACACCTCGTCTCCATGAACCCATTGTGGTCCTGTTCTCACCAAACAATCATTGTTAAGGTGATTAGTCTTAACACTTCAAGTGAAGTGTGAACATTCCCAAAATGAAAACACAGAGACAATCATGCAACATATATCACTGGGATATCCTATACGCATGAGACACACAATAGAGTATGCAATGAAGTATAGTCAGTCCACTCCCCAGGCTCTACTGGGAACGAACTGCTCTGATACCAAATTGTAACGACCCAATTTTCAATATGTCTAGATCATACCAGAAACTGAGTGCTACCAATTTGTCTTCTTAATTATTATCTATTATTTATCATATGAGCCTGATTCATTGTTAAACGCATAGTTAATTTGCGTGGTGTATTTTTTTTTTTGAAAACGTTTGGATTAATAGACAGAATCATTTATAATCAATTCACAAGTAATAACAGATAAAACAGTTATAAACAACCACACAAAAATACATCACAAGTAGTTGACAACATTCGGTGATTCAGCCTTTATTAGCATATAGATTGTTAGTTAGAACACCCCTAGATATAGCTAAATAATATCTATATACATATATATACATACAACATCCCAGGTCCTGACCTGTTCAAGAGGTCCCTAAGCTGGCACCTAGGCTAGCCTAGACTCTATACTCACCTAGTCCCTCTAAACTACTAATGCGAGGGAAAGTACGTTCAAGGTCTTCAAAACTCAAGTCAAGTGGAACGTCATCAAAAGATAGAACATCATCTGCTACTCCTCTGCACTATCAGACTTTTCCACAGGACGTCTCTCTGGAACCTCATGAAGTAGCCACACAATAGGAATCTCGTACACCGGATTTAGGTTAAAGTGCTCATACGAACGGGGTGCAGACGTTGGCTAGTCTCACAGTATATACATATAATCAGAAAACGATATTCACCCTAGACTCAGAAGACTTCCTAGAGTGGAATCCCTTTTTGCGTTCAATCGTCAGCGAACTACGGAAAGGAACTCTTACTTCCATCTGAAGGGGAAAGGGAGAGAGAAGGGGTAAGAACTGGGGAGTTCTTAGTAGGGCCGGGGTTATTAGTTACATTCATTTATTTGGGGTCGATTAGTAGACGAATAACATAATATAGCAAAGCTGTAAACAGAAGATAAAGATAGAAAGAGAAAGTAGAGACAACAGAAAGCAGAACACAAACAAAAGAATACAAGAAAATAAAGCACAGAAATAGCATACGAGAAGACAAACATAAAGAAGTAGATCACACACAGAAAGGAATCCAACAGAGAATGATGCGCAGACAAGAATGATGCATGTCTAGCCCTAGCGCAGGCCATGAGCTCATGTGTCGGTTGGCTGCCCGCTATCCCGACATTTATCCGGTCACGAGTAATCCCGATTTCCCGAATACGATTTTTCGTTCCTAAATAAATGCGCATATAATAATAGCCGCTCATTTAAGACAGCCTCTGCTTACTGCAGGAAAATATATATATACTCTGCTCTGCTCTGGGGAAGCAGAAAATAGCTGTAGGTAACTTATCTCTTCTCTGATTAATCTTTTCATCTGTATCTATATTACTCTTTTTCTCTTTATCTCTTTACTTTACTCTGGTTACTCTGTTTTTTGTGTTTCTCTACTCTGCTCTGATTTCTCTGCTTAATGTATGTATTTAAAGTTTATGTAAATTTCGGTATGAATAGTTCGCCTGTCCCAAGTATAGGTTCATTAAGTCTATACTGAAACAGTTTAACTTTTCATATAATACCTAACCCTAGTCGCAACTCAAGGACTAACTATGTTGCCCTAGTTCGTTCACTAATTTCTGTCTGTTTTTCTGTTATTAAAACCTTACAGACTTTTTTTTAGTTTTTATCTTTTCTTCAACTTTTTATCTTTCTTTTATCTTTGCCTCACTAATATGTTCTTACCACTCCCTAAGTGTTTTATGAATGTAATTATGAGATTCTACGCTTAAAGTTGTCTTTCTAAAGCTTTTACAGAAAACTGCCTTTTCCGCATTATTTTATTATTAAATTTTCGAAAATTAACTTTACTTTAACCTTTAACCTTTAAAATTCACTTTTTACCACCCGTAACTTTTAATATTTCTACTTTTACCACCCTAACTTTTGGAAATTACAAAATAACCCCCCAAACACCAAAATATTTACTTCCTTGCCCTTTTATGGATCAAAAAGGTGTTCTTCATTGTTCTTCACCACACTCAAAGTGTTCTTCGTGTTCTTCGTAAATTCTTCAGATTCTTTCTTTGTTTTTACCCGTTTTTCAGTCTTTTCAACAACCGATTTTTACCAAAATTCAAAATAAATTAGCAGTCACTAAAAACCCATCTTTTCTACATGATTTCAACAAAAATTGAACCTCAATTTAAGCTTAGGATTTCTTTTTTCCAGCTGCCCCAAGAACACACATTCATAGCTTGAATTTCATCAAATTTCATCAAATTTTCACCAAAATTTCAACAAGAATTACTCATACAAACAATCAATTTCATGCACAGCCAAACCATATCATAATCACACAACTCAAACACAATCAATCAAGATTAAATTCGTCAATCCCTACCTGGTTTTGCTGCTCCTAATTCGGTTAAACTTTCAGGTGGTCCTTAAGCACTTTTTCCTCCTAAATCACATCAAGAACAACTTTAAATCCAAAAACTCTCAACTGACCAAATCTTACTCAGTATGTTAGGAAGAGATATCTCACCTTAGACTTGCTGGAAATTCATGTTTCTTGGCCCTCAAGTCAAGTTAAGCATGATTCCTAAGGAAGAACATCAAGAAAACACATGTTTTGCATGGTTTTCCTTGAAAACCGAATTGAAATGTAAGGGAGACAGCCATCTCACCTTATTTCCATCCTTGATAAGTTACATGGTTATGTAGAGGAAGAAGAGAGGATCATTTTGGTGAAATCGGAGTTTTGATTTGAGTTTTATTTCAGAAGAAATCAAGCTTTGAAGATTAAGTGTTCATGAAAGTTTCTCTCTTTTCTCTCTTGTTATTTTTGGCCAAAATGATGAAATGAGAGAGCCTTGGAGGTCTTGGGGGTGTAAGGTAAGTTGTGATTGGTTGGCTTGGAGGTGGATTAAAATAATATTAAAATATCTCTGGTGTACAACTACTAAAACTAGGTGTACCGGAACACTCGTAAAAATATCTCTAAAAATTATTTTTTGAGCTACTAGCATAAATGACACTAGTAACATATTTATTATGAGAATAGAACATGTATAATGAGGCCTTAGCATTTCTAAATTCATCAGAGAGTGCTGGTGCTAAGCTACACCAGTAAACCGTAAACCCAGTTAAACCGATTTTCTGTTTTTAACAAAAATAGACCAGGTAACCTTATAATATCATTCAAGCATTTTCTAATACTAATATAATGATAATATTATACTATTATCTCTCTCCTCTCATGAATCGAGTCCGGTTCGTCAAACAGAGACTATTTACGAAAATCAGAATCAAAACTGCCAACCGATACGGTTCAAAAACTAGGTTCTTCGCGATTGCATTATCGAGCTTGCCTCAAAGGAGGTTCTAGCTTAAGGATGACATAATGATAATGAGGATTGAGATGCTTGATGATATAGCAGAGGTGTTCCCTTTACTGATCTTCCGGAGAAATCCGTACTTTCAGAAAATATCTCATGTACTCGAAAATCAGGGTTGTTACACTAGTGTCTTAGGTCCAAACTTAGTGTAAGAAACTACTGAGAATATAAAGGAGATTCGTTGGAAGATCCAGACAGCACAAAGCTATCAAAAGAGCTATGCCTATTATAGACGTAGACCCTTAGAGTTTAGTGACGGAAACCGTGTCTTTCTAGAAGTAACTTCGATTACTGGAATAGGTAGAGCCCTTAAGACTAAAAAGCTTAACCCACGATACATAGAACCTTTCCAAATACTTAAAAGAGTCGGTTTAGTAGCTTATCAAATAGTCCTTCCTCCTTATTTATCAAACATTCATGATATTCTTCATATCTCGCAACTTAAGAAATATATTCCCGACAAGAGTCACGTTTTACAACCAGAGACAGTACAGTTATGAAATGATTTGACATATCAAGCATCACCAGTTCAGATCATAGAAAGAAGTGATAAGCAGCTAAGAGGTAAGACTGTTCGCTTAGTCAAAGTAGCATGGGAACCAAGAGGAAAAGAAGAGCACACTTGGGAATTGGAAGATAAGATGAGAGATGATTACTCGCATCTGTTC
Source organism: Arachis ipaensis (assembly GCF_000816755.2). Lineage (NCBI taxonomy): Eukaryota > Viridiplantae > Streptophyta > Magnoliopsida > Fabales > Fabaceae > Arachis > Arachis ipaensis. The sequence continues at coordinate 85,866,780 of NC_029789.2, forward strand.
TCAGGTAACTGAAATTTTGAGGGCAAAATTTTCTTTTAGGAGGGTAGAATGTAACAACCCTGATTTTCGAGTACATGAGATCTTTTCTGAAAGTACGGATTTCTCCGAAAGATCAGTAAAGGGAACTGATGCACGGAAACTTGTCCTTTAACAAATCTCCCTCGGTAAGTATACCGAATTGTCGTCAAGTAAAAACTCATAATAGAGTGAAGTCGAATCCCACAGGGATTGAATGGTCAAGTAACTTTAATTGAAAGAATGTTCTAGTTGAGCTAAGCAGAAATTGGGTTGAGAATTGCAGGAAATTAAATGGCGGGAAAGTAAATTGTAGAAAATAAATGACGGAAGGTAAATTGCAGAATCTTAAATGGGGAAGGGGAGTTTAGCATGAAAGTAAATAGCAGAAAGTAAAGAGAATGGGTAAGATCAGAAATGGGGAGTTCATTGGGCTTAGGAGATGTTGCATTCTCCGGATCAAGTTTATTTTCATCTCTTCCTCAATCAATGCATTCATTAATCTCCTTGGCAATCTTAAGTGATTGAATTCCAATTCCTTGGTAATTCAATCTCTCAAATCAGATCAATAGCCAATTCCTTGGTCTAATTACTCATGAGAAGAGATGAAGTGTGGTCACTGATTATACCACATGTATTTCCAAATCAAAGTATTAGGAGAATTATACGTCACCATATCCGTCCAAACCCCAATTCCCTAACCCAATGAAAGGGGTTTAGTTGTTCATAGCTCTGGGAATGAAAAGCATAGATGGAGAGTACATTCTGAGAAGTTAACTAAAAGTTGCAGAGAAAGTAAAATACAGAGAGTAGTTCTAATAATGCCAAAAGCTCCCTTTCTAATTCAAAACTACCCCTATATATACTACTCTTCTGATCTTCTAGTTGGTTCTTTAGGTCTTGGATATGGGCCTTCGGATCTTGAGTTTGAAGCAGTTATCCTCTTCAGTGGGCTTAGCTTTACTTGCAGAGAGAAAGTGTGAAGCAGGCAGGGACTTTAGCTTAGGACGTTAGTGGCGTTAACGTTAAGTGAAAGTGTGGGTTCGAGAACGTTAGTGACAATCACCTTTTTCACTAACGTTCCTAACCCAGGGATGATCTATGTTAACTTCAAAGTTAGTGGCACCAACGTGACCACTAACGTTGCCTATTGGTCCTTTGCACACGTTATTGGGACTTACCTTTTCCAATAACGTTGAGAGTCCTCCCTTCCCCCTACGTTAGAGTTCACGTTAGTGTGGCTAACGTGACCTTTAACGTAGGCTTGCCAAATCTTCGAGAACGTTAGTGACAGTTACCTTTGTCACTAACGTTCTAAAACGCCCCTACTTCCCACGTTAGAGTTCACGTTAACTAG
>NC_029789.2:85869293-85891822 GCF_000816755.2 Arachis ipaensis
GGCTTCGAGGACGTTATTGGCGATTACTTTTCTCATTAACGTTGCAAGCTAGCTCCCTTTCCACGTTAGTGGTCACGTTAGTTAGACTAACGTGGCTGTTAACGTGGTTCTTCCTTGCTTCTTTTGTCCTGAAATCAAGCAGTAGAGTGCATCAAAGTTCTAATCCAAGTTATGAGACATGCATCATCCAATTTGTCATTTAATTCATGCATAATTCTCATGAAATCATGCAAAGTTCACAATGTTTGCTTCAATCAAGATGTAAGTGAAGTGAAATTCTACCCAAAACTTGCTTATTTCCTAAGAAAATGCATGAAACTACCCTAAAATAGTAAAGAAAAGGTCAGTAAAACTGGCCAAAATGCCCTGGCATATGGAACACCTCTGTTATATCATCAAGCATCTCAATCCTCATTATCATTATGTCATCCTTAAGTTAGAACCTCCTCTGAGGCAAGCTCGATAATGCAATCGTGAAGAACCTTGTTTTTGAACCGTATCGGTTGGCAGTTTTGATTCTGATTTTTGTAAATAGTGTCTGTTTGACGAACCGGACTCGATTCATGAGAGAAGAGAGATAATAGTATAATATTATCATTGTATTAGTATTAGAAAATTCTTGAATGACATTATAAGGTTACCTGGTTTGTTTTTGTTAAAAACAGAAAATCGGTTTAACCGGGTTTATAATTTACTGGTGCAGCTTAGCACCAGCACTCTCTGAGGAATTTAGCAATGCTAAGGCATCATTATACATGTTCTATTCTCATAATAAACATGTTACTAGTGTCATTTATAATAGTAGTTCAGAAAATAATTTTTAGAGATGTTTTTACGAGTGTTCCGATACACCTAGTTTTAGTAGTTGTACACCAGAGATATTTTAATATTATTTTAATCCACCTCCAAGCCAACCAATCACAACTCACCTTACACCCCCAAGACCTCCAAGTCTGTCTCATTTCATCATTTTGGCCAAAAATAACAAGAGAGAAAAGAGAGAAACTTTCATGAACACTTAATCTTCAAAGCTTGATTTCTTCTGAACTAAAACTCAAATCAAAACTCCGATATCACCAAAATGATCCTCTCTTCTTCCTCTACATATACATGTAACTTATCAAGGATGAAAATAAGGTGAGATGGCTGTCTCCCTCCCATTTCAATTCCGTTTTCAAGGAAAACCATGCAAAACATGTGTTTTCTTGATGTTCTTCCTTTGGAATCATGCTTAACTTGACTTGAGGGCCAAGAAACGTGAATTTCCAGCAAGTCTAAGGTGAGATATCTCTTCATAACATACTGAGTGAGATTTGGTCAGTTGAGAGTTTTTGGATTTAAAGTTGTTCTTGATGTGATTTAGGAGGAAAAAGTGCTTAAGGACCACTTGAAAGTTTAACCGAATTAGGAGCAGCAAAACCAGGTAGGGATTGACGAATTTAATCTTGATTGATTGTGTTTGAGTTGTGTGATTATGATATGGTTTGGCTGTGCTTGAAATTGATTGTTTGTATGAGTAATTCTTGTTGAAATTTTGGTGAAATTTTGATGAAATTTGATGAAATTCAAGCTATGAATGTGTGTTCTTGGAGCAGCTGGTAAATGAAACCCTAGGCCCTAAATTAGGTTTCAATTTGTGTTAAAATCATGTAGAAAAGATGGGGTTTTAGTGGATGGGAATTTATTTTGAATTTTGGTAAAAATCGGTTGCTGAAAAGACTGAAAAACGGGTAAAAACAGAGAAAGAATTTGAAGAATATACGAAGAACATGAAGAACACTTTGAGTGTGGTGAAGAACAATAAAGAATACCTTTTTGATCCATAAAAGGGCAAGGAAGTAAATATTTTGGTGTTTGAGGGGTTATTTTGTAATTTCTGAAAGTTAGGGTTGTTAAAGTAGAAATATTAAAAGTTACTGGGGTAAAAAGTTAATTTTAAAGGTTAAAAGGTAAAGGCAAGGTAATTTTCGAAAATTTAGTATTAAAATAATAATAGAATATAAAATACTAAATAATAATGTTTAATTAAAATAATATTTTAGTAAAAATAATAAAATAATACGAAAAAGGCAGTTTTCTGTAAAAGCTTTAGAAAGACAACTTTAAGTCCAGAATCTCATAATTACCTTCATAAAACACTTAGGGAGTGGTAATAACATGATAGTGAGGCAAAGATAAAGAAAAAATAAAAAGTTAAAGAAAAGATAAAAACCAAAGAAAAAGTCTGTAAAATTTTAATGACAGAAAAACAGACAGAGACTAGTGAACGAACTAGGGCAACTTAGTTAGTACTTGAGTTGCGACTAGGGTTAGGTTTTATATGAAAAGTTAAACTGTTTCAGTATAGACTTAATGAACCTATACCTGGGACAGGCTAACTATTCATACCGAAAGTTACATAAGCTTTAAATACACATGTTAAACAGAGAAATCAGAGCAGAATAAAGTAACACAGAGCACAGAGTAACCAGAGTAAAGTAAAGAGATAAAGAGAAAAAGAGTAATATAGATACAGATGAAAAGAGTAATCAGAGAAGAGAAAAGAGATACAGAGAACAGAGTAATTAAAAGGCAAGGATTACTTACAGAGAATATGATTTCATACACGGTTGGAATGCCGCCACCTGTAAGGCAGAGTTTGCTTACAGAGAATATGATTTCATACACGGTTGGAATGCCGCCACCTGTAAGGCAGAGTTTGCTTACAGAGAATATGATTTCATACACGGTTGGAATGCCGCCACCTGTAAGGCAGAGTTTGCTTACAGAGGATATGATGCATACGTCGGTTAGTGAGAACTATACCTATGCTGACTGGAAAATCATACCCGTTTCAGCTGCTTCGGGTTACGTCGGGAGTGGGTAGAAACCGACAAATGAGTTCATTACCTGCGCTAGGGCTAGACATGCATCATACTTGGATGCGCATTTCCTTTGTTATGATTGTGGTATGAATGTATGCTTTCCTTGTTTGTAATCCATTCTCTGCGCTTGTGTTATTTTCTTGTATTCTTCTGTTTGTATTCTGCTATCTGTTTTTTCTATCATCTCTACTTATCTGTGTTTTCTAATTACTGCTTCTTTGTATTCTGCAAATAGCCTGCTAAACAATATAGAATTAATGAACGTAACTAATAACCCCGACCTTACTAAGAACTCCCTAGTTCTTACCCCTTCTCTCTTCCTTCCCCCTTCAGATGGAAGTAAGAGTACCTTACCATAGTTCGCTAATGGCCGTTCGCAAGAAGAGGATTCTGCTCTAGATAGTCTTCTGAGTCTAGGGTGAATATCGTTCTCTGATTATATGTATATACTGTGAGACCAGCCAACATCTGTACCCCATTCGTATGCGCACTTTAACCTAAATCCTGTGTACGAGATTCCTATTGTGTGGCTACTTCATGAGGTACTAGAGAGACGCCCTATGGAAAAGTCTGATCGTGCAGAGGAGTAGCAGATGATGTTCTATCTTTTGATAACGTTCCACCTGACTTGAGTTTTGAAGACCTAGAACGTACTTTCCCTCGCTTTAGTAGTTTAGAGGGACTAGGTAAGTATAGAGTCTAGGCTAGCCTAGGTGCCAGCTTAGGGACCTCTTGAACAGGTCAGGACCTGTCATGTTGTATGTATATACATGTATATAGATATTGTTTAGCTATATCTAGGGGTGTTCTAACTAACAGTCTATATTCTAATAAAGGCTGAATCACCGAATGTTGTCAACTACTTGTGATGTATTTATGTGTAGTTGTTTATAACTGTTTTATCTGTTATTATTTGTGAATTGATTATAAATGATTCTGTCTATTAATCCAAACATTTTCAAAAAAAAATACACCTCACAAATTAACTACGCTTTTAACAACGAATTAGGCTCATATGATAAATAATAGATAATAATTAGGAAGACAAATTGGTAGTGCTCAGTTTCCGATATGATCTAGACATATTAAAAATTGGGTCGTTACATTTTATCACTTGGTTTTGTGTTTACATGTTTAACATTTGTGAGCACCAAGTGAATGTCACATTGCCTTCATGCATCTTAACTCTTTGAATTGCATGTTTTGGCCACCATGCATTCATCATCTATTGTTAGGCAATTGTATATTATCATTGCATTTTTTTAGGTGATGCTTGTTTATGGTTGACCCTTTGTTCATATCACCTATTTCATGCATTGAGAGTGTGGGTGTGAAATTGGATCGAAAGCTTACCTAGTGACATATTTTGGAGCTTTTCAAGCTTTGTGGACCATGCTTGCTATGTGATTGATTTTTGACTTCTATATCCTTTTTTCCTAAGTTCCATAGCATCCATGTGTTTCACCTCTATGTCACTTAGGTGTTGCAACAACTTCAATATGTATCATTGATTGTTGTGTGAGTTTCATATACCATTCTGTTCACTAAGTCTACCTACACATCAATCAATGTCCATGCATTATCCAATTTCACAATTGCTTGATTTCTGCCTGAATGCTTTTATACTTATTCACTACTCGTTGGGTTGTTTTAGCCTACAAGTCTTTTAAAGTATCTCAAGCACACTAGAATGAGTGAAGTGCATGTTTTCTTTTGTATAATTGTGACATGATTTTTAAATACTAGGGTGTGAGTTCTAAACTGCATGCAAGTTAGGACCCACATACTTATTTTTCATTATTGTCACACCAATTCACTCACCCAATTCTAGTGATTTACCTCATTCCAACAATCCATGCTTCCTTGCTTGTGCATTTACTTGTCTTATTATCTCCTGTTTTCTATGTTCAGGATGAATCATCACAAGCAAAAACGAAAGTGGGAGAAGAACATGCAGCATCGGTTGACTGATGCACGGAAACTTGTCTCTCAACAATTTTCCCTCGGCAAGTATACCGAATTGTCGTCAAGTAAAAACTCACAATAGAGTAAGGTCGAATCCCATAGGGATTGATTGGTCAAGCAACTTTAATTAGAGGAATGTTCTAGTTGAGCTAAGCAGAATTTGATTTGAGAATTGCAAGAAATTAAATTGCGGAAAAGTAAATGGCAGAAAATGTAATTGTTGGAAATAAAGAACTGAATATAAATGACAGAAAGTAAATTGCAGAATCTTAAATGGGGAATGGGAAGGATGAACATAAAAGTAAATGGCAGAAAGTAAAGAGAGTGGGTAAGATCAGAAATGGGGAGTTCATTGGGCTCAGGAGATGTTGTATTCTCCGGATCAAGTTCATTTTCATCTCTTCCTCAATCAATGCATTCATTGATCTCCTTGGCAATCTTAAGTGATTAAATTCCAATTCCTTGGTAATTCAATCTCTCAATTCTTGATCAATAGCCAATTCCTTGGTCTAATTGCTCATGAGAAGAGATGAAGTATGGTCACTGATTATACCACATGTATTTCCAAATCAAACCATTGGGAGAATTATATGTCACTATATCCGTCCAAACCCCAATTTGGTCTAACATGAGAAAGCATTTCTAGCATGATCTTTTCATTCCTCTTCCAAGGTTCCGAAGAGATCCAAGTATGAATAGCTTCTTTTCCAAGACAACTACCCAATTGGATAAAGATTGAAAGCTTTCTAGTAAAATCAAGAGAAAAAAAAGTAGAAGAATAATGAAAACTATTATTGATCCATCAAATTACAACAGAGCTTCCTAACCCAATGAAAGGGGTTTAGTTGTTCATAGCTATGGGAATGGAAAGAAAAGATGGAAAATACATTCTAAAAGTAAAACTAGAAGTTGTAGAGAAAGTAAAATTATACAGAGAGTAGTTCTCCCAATGCCAAAAGCTCCCTTACTAGTTCAAAACTACTCATATATATACTACTCTTCTGATCTTCTAGTTGGCTCTTTAAGTCTTGGATATGGGCCCTTGGATCTTTAGTTGAAGCAGTTGCAGTCTTCAGTGGGCTCAGCTTAGCTTGCAGAGAAAGTGTGAGTTAGGCATGGATGTTAGTTAGGACGTTAGTGGTGTTAACGTTGAGTGAAAATGTGGGTTTGAGGACATTAGTGACGATCACCTTTTTCACTAATGTTCCTAACCCAAGATGGTCCACTTTAACTTCAACGTTAGTGGCACTAACGTGACCACTAACGTTGCCTCTTGGTCCTTCACAAACGTTATTGGCATTCACCTTTTCCAATAACGTTTGCTTGTTGCCCTTCCTCCCTACTTAACGTTGGAGCGTTACTTCTCCTCCACGTTAGCTTCCATGTTAATGTAGTTAACGTGGCAACTAACATGGGCTATGATGGCTTTCGAAAGCATTATTGGCGATCACTTTTCTCATTAACGTTCCAAGCTGGCTCCCATTCCACTATAATGGTCACGTTAGTCTAACTAACGTGACTATTAACGTGCATCTTCCTTGCTTCCTTTGTCTTGAAATCAAGCAAGTAAAGTGCATCAAAGCTAGGTTCTAACTCATGAGATCATGCATCATCCATTTTATCAGTCAATTCATGCATAATTCTCATAAAATCATATAAAATTTACAATGTTTGCTTGAATCAAGATGTAAGTGATTATCTACCCAAAACTTACTTATTAACTAAGAAAATGCATGAAACTATCCTAAAACAGTAAAGAAAAGGTCAGTAAAACTGGCCAAAATGCCCTGGCATCACAACACCAAACTTAAAGCTTGCTTGTCCCTAAGCAAGTACTGGAACATGAGAATGATGAATGAAATGACAAGAGAAATGAGTCATTATTGTGGAAGTCATATCCTTGGTTTTATGGGGTTTCATGCATAGCAACTTGATTGCACCCTATGAGACTTTTATTCATTGATCCCTTTGTCTTTTCAAGGTTTAATTGTGTTCCTAGACTAGGTGCTTTGTGAGAGGGCGACTCTTTAAGATAAGCTTTCAGCCAGCACTCCCGAACCAGTTGGTCCAAGGTGCTGGGTGTTAAGACACCCCTAAGGACTTACTCCCTCAAGTCTCTTTCCCCCATACATACACACCACAGGCACATGGTTTGTTATTTTCTTACTTGAGACCTTGGTATCCAGCACCTCTTTGGGTTACTAAGTGTTCTATAGCAAAGGTTACTCTTGATAGTGGACTTTCAGCTGATAATCCCGAGTTAGTTAACCCAAGTTACCAAGTGATAAGGCACCCCTGAGAGCTTATTCATCCAAGCATATCCTTTACATAGGAGCACCACAGACACATGCCTCAAGATTCAACCCTTGATGCCTAGCCTTATTTCTTACTCTTTTTCTTTATTTCTCAACTTTCATTTTTCTTTCCCTTTTTCTTATTAGGATCTTGTTATTTAGCTAGTCTCATGGGGTTTGTTTCAAGCATATAATTCAAGACAGATAGTTGCCTTCCTACCTTGTTGGTGAACCAACTTAGCTAAGTAATTACTACACCACAAGATCAAGAACTTACTCCACAAATTGAACATCACTCTAGTTTTTCTCATAACATTCTCTTTTTTTATTTGACTTAAAGGACAAGCATACAAGTGAGCAAGGTGAAAATGCAGCAGTGACATTAGACTAGCAAGCATAGACCTAAGCAATGCAAACTTAAAGGCAGAATTGAAAATCCTAAACTACCATGGAAACATGTTCTATTTCATACATGATTTTCCTTATTTAAAACTTGAAAAAGATAGGACAATGAGGGAACTCCACCACTTTTTACTCATGGGGGTGCTCATGCTCTCCCTCTTATTTGTCCTCTTTGTGTCCACTTGTGTTTTCTTGTATCCGTGCCAGTCTGGCTTTTTCCCAATCCTCAAGTGCCTTCCTTACTGATTCATGACTCTTTTCTACCCTCTTTCTTTCTTCTCGTGCTAATTCATCCTTCACTTCTTCATATCTTGTGATTTCCAGATGCAGTATAGGCAGTTGTCCAACTAAATATCCGAGCCTGGCTTGAGTGTTCACATGATGTCCAGTCTCGTTCATGTAAACTCCTTCTGAGAACGCCCTGTATTCATCGAAGAGTTCTGCCTGTTCTAATTGTTTCCGATGCATTTCATGTATGTGTGCACCTTGATGTGCTTGGATGTTGATTAGCTTTTGGATGGCTTCTTGTTGTTGATCCTGCCTTTGTTCCAACCTGTGGAAGGATTCACCCCATTGTTTCCCTTGTTCCAGTTGCTACTCCATCATTTGCTTTTGCCACTCCCCCTGTTGATTCATCCATCTAGAGAGTGATTCTTCTTGACGGTCCATCAACTGTAGTTGAAGCTCTTTCTGTGCCCCTTGATTTTCCAAGTATTGTCTAGATAAGTCATCAATAGTTTCCTGTAGTTGGTGCATGTCCAAAGGGGCTTTCTCCTCTAGGTTTTATCCTTCTACCACTTGATGGGCTGGCCTCTTTCTTGGCTTTCGTTGAGGTAGGGGAGATGCAACAGCATGCATCCGTCGAACAGTAATTGGGATGCCCACTTTTATCCACCCGGGGTTCTCATCCTCGAACACCACCCCAGTCCTGTCACACAGACGGAAAATAGTGCTGGGGTAGCCTAACCTTCCTCCAGAATCGCTTTTCTCAGCCATCTTCCTAATGCCTTGGGCTATGAGTTCATGAACCTTGATCTCTCCCTCCTTAAGTATACATTGCACCATTGTTGCTCTCTTAAGATTCACCTCTGAGTTATTCCCGGCGGGGAGGATGGATCTCCTTACAATTTCGAACCACCCCTTTGCTTCAGGAGTGAGGTCCCCTCTCTTGATGAACTTGGGCTTCCCCTGAGGATCTCGTACCCAATCAGCTCCTTGCATGCAAATATCTTGCACTATTTGGTTACAATTGGGACTACTATCTATTCTGGAGTGATAGCTTTCTTCTGCAAATGGTATGGTTCGTAGTTTTAATGCCCTCATGATGCTCATGGGACTAAAATCCATGGTCACCCCTCTTACAAAGCTTGTATAGGACTCATCTACCTTATCATACCTGACTGCATTTGCGTAAAACTCTCTTACAAGAGTTGCGTTTACTTTTGTGACCGGATCAGTGAGGAGCTCCCATCCTCTCTTTTCCACATTCTCTGTGATTTCAGGGCACTCCATTTTTCTGACTTGAAAGCCTAGCTCGTATATGATCTCCTTATCAGCCATCCACCCATATTGAAATGCATGGTGAAAGGTTCTAAACTTCTTTTAATCAAAAGGGCGCTGCTCCATAGGCTCCTTCCCCTTTCTTCTTTTAGAGCTTGATGATGCCATAAGTGATTTTTGAGATGGGAAGGTGTTGAGAATTATTGGTTAATGATGGACTTCGGCCGATTAAGATGGGGTGTAGTTAAGGGAGTGGGTGAGAGTGCTTTTGATGGGGTAAAAGGAGTTGGGTGCCGAAAATGGGAAGTACAGAGAATGGGATTAGAATGTGAAGGGGGTACGGAATAAGAACCACTTATATAGGGAGGTGGTGAGTGAATGAAAGGTGTGGATTGATGGAGTGGGTGTATGATGAGCGGATGGGGTTTAGCATGGGATGAGCACAAGGATCATCAACTTTATGATGGGGTTGGTTCGATTTCCAAGCGTGTCATTATTTCAATGTTGCATGGCAACATTTCCCAATGCATTCCCCTTGAAGACACGTGTATAGTCCTCTTCTTTTGAAGTGGCCGAACCCTTCCTCCTTCAATTGTCCCATCAATTCTCCTACAAAAGGAATGTGATTAATGAATTTGTGGATAGCGGCAGCAAAATTAAAAAAATGGGATAACTACTTTTTAAAGTTTTTTTTTAACTAACTAAATGCCATTCATGAATGCAAACCAACTGACTATTTGATTGTCCATGTATGCAACATTGGTGACACCAAACTTAGTTTGTGGCCATGTGGTGTACAAAGTTTTGTTCAAGGCTCTAAGAGTGACATGATATGAATTGCATTTATGCTCTCTTAGTATGCCTTGAACACCAAACTTGTTCTTCACTATGTGCTGCATAAAAAGATTCATTCAAGTATGTGTCAAAGTTGATTTGGAATTTATGAACCTTGCATTATTAACTACTTTAAAAGCATATAAAACATGAGTTGCCTCCCATGAAGCGCTTCTTTAGCGTCACTAGCTTGACGTTTTGACTTTGTCAGGGTGGTTGGTAATGCTTCAAATCTTCCCCCTCGCAGTAAATCTATCTCCATTGGCTTCATCAAGAATCTCCACATGTTCTAAGGAGAGAATTCTGTTGATGGTGAAAACTTTAGGTAGCTGAGATGGGATGGTGGGGAGATGAGGTGGGATAATTGGGAAATAAGCTGAGATCACTTTATCCCCTGGAGAGAAATTCTCTGTGGGGATCTTCTTGTTCCTCCATCTCCTTGGTGCCTTCTTCTTTGTTTCTTTTGATGTTGCCATGCTCTTTGTGGCCTCTTTTTCCCATGAAATTTTATTGCTGGTCTCATATGACTCTGGTGGTTTAGGTTCATCCTGGTTTTCCTTTAGCTGTGACAACTACTGACTGTCTTGCTCATCAACCAAAGGGATTCCCACGTGTACAGCTTGTGTTTCAATACTTGTTTCTTCCACCAGTGCCTTGTCCTGCTCTCCTCTTGGTTCCTTGTTTTCCTGATCTGCTTCTTATGAGGGTTTGAAGACATTGAATGCGAGTTGTTCATCATGTATCCTCAGTATTAGCTCTCCTCGCTCCACATCTATGAGCGCTCTGGCTGTAGCTAGGAATGGTCTTCCCAATATGATTGGGTGAAGGTGACTCTCTTCCATTTCCAATATGACAAAGTCTGTGGGAAGGAAGTAATTCCCAACCTTCACCAACACATTTTCAACCACTCCTACTGCTTGTTTTTGAGTTTTGTCAGCCAGCCTGATGACTACATCTGTGGGCATTAGCTCATTGATCTGCAGCTTCTTCATGAGAGATAGAGGCATTAAATTAATGCTTGCTCTTAGATCACAGAGTCCCTTATCAATCAGTGTGTCTCCTATGGCACAGGGAATGTGAAAACTCCCTGGTTCCTTCCATTTTGTAGGCAACTCTGGTTGTATAAGAGCACTGCACTCCTTATTCATCACTATTGTTTGCCCTCCCTTGAGTGAGCTTTTCCTGGTCAGCAGCTCCTTCATGTACTTAATGTATGAGGGCATTTGTTGGAGAGCCTTGATGAATGGTATGTTCAGATGAAGGGATGCAAACATGTCGAGGAATTTTGAGCATATTCTCTTTTTTACACCACCCTTGAGTCTTTGTGGAAAGGGTGCATAGAAGTTCAGAATCTCCTTCTGTGTAGTTTTGGTTTCTTGGTGACCCTCTTCTTGTTTCTCTGCTGAGGTATCTCCAGGTTGTTCCAATGGTTTGTTCAGCTCTTCCTCAATCCCCTTATCACTTATAGTAACCATCTTGCAATCTTCCCATCTTACTTTCTTTGCTTCACCTCTCGGGTTTTTCTCTGTGTCACTTGGGAAGCTATCAGTAGGTTTCAGAATCTTCTCAGAGATGTATCCCACTTGAAACTCCAGCCTCTTGATGGTGTCTCCCTGGTTCTTAATATTGGCTCGCACCTCCTCCTTGAACACCTTATTATCTTGAATTTCCTTACATATACCCTCAAGTAGGGTCTCAATCCTTGAGAGTCTATCTTCGGATGATGGTGAGTTAAGGTTGGAGGGATGAGTAGGGCCATTTTGGCTTTGGTATGGGTGTTGAGATATGTTGTTAGATGGGTGCTGATATGATCTCTGTGTGGAATGTTGGTGAGCTGTACTGTTGTTGGGGTTGTGACGTCTCTGATCTTGGCCTTGATCTTGTTGATTTTCCCACCCAAAGTTTGGGTGGTTCCTCCAACCAGGATTATAAGTTTTGGAGTATGGATCATGAGTCTGCCAAGGTGAATTTCCAATGTAGTTGGCGTGTTCGTGATCACCCTCTGTCTCTGCATTCACTCCTTCTTGAGCTGCTGATGAGGTGGTGATTGCTGCTACTTGGTTCCTCTCCATCTTCTTGGTAAGGTCAGCCAACTGCTTGGTAATCATCTTATTTTGAGCCAGCAATGCATCCACGTTGTTTAGCTCCATCACTCCTCTAGTGTTGCCTCTTTTAGAAGCATAGAAGTAGTCATTCTCAGCTACAGTCTCAATGACATCTATGGCTTCTTCGATGGTCTTCTTCTTGTTCAGAGATCCCCCAGATGAGTGGTCTACTTCCTTCTTTGATTCGTAAGAAAGAACTTCATAGAAAATGTGTAACTACACCCATTCATTGAACATATCTGGTGGGCACCTTCTTGTCAAGTCCTTAAACCTCTCCCATGCTTCATATAGAGTTTTACCATCTTATTGCCTGAAGGTTTGTACCTCAGCTCTCAACCTGTTGATCTTTTGAGGAGGATAGAATCTCGCCAAGAATTTGTTCACCACATCCTCCCAGGTTTTTAAACTCTCCTTCGGGAAGGATTCCAGCCATTTAGATGCTTTGTCCTTGAGTGAGAAGAGGAACAAAAACAATCTATAGGTGTCGGGATGAACACCATTAGACTTCACAATATCACATATCCTTAGGAATGTGGTTAGATGTTGATTGGGGTCTTCTTGGACACTTCCTCCGAATGAACAGTTGTTCTGAACAAGGGTGATGAGCTGTGGCTTTAGTTCAAAGTTATTGGCATGTATGGTTTGCTTTTGGATGCTACTTCTACAGTTTCCTGGGTTTGGATTTATGTAAGATCCTAGAACTCTTCTCTCTTGCTCAGCATGATGCACTGGACCTTCTCTGCCATGGTTGTGAGCTTCTTCTTCATGATGATTCTCCATATTCTCATCCATGCCTAGTTCAAAGTACTCTTCCTCTTTCTCAGCACAAACAACTCTATTTCCTCTTGCTTCCCTCCTTAATCTAAGGAAGGTCCTCTCAGGTTCAGAATTAAAAGAGGTTGAAGCCCCACTTCTTCTACCTGTCATACAACCAACAAGGCCAAAGCAAAAGGGAGATAGAGAGTATTCTTGTTAAAAATACTGTTAGTGTGAGTGATGCAGTTTATTAAACAGTTAGTGGGTTAGTGAATCGAATTGTAACAAATAAGAGAACACCACAAACGGGTAGGGGTAAAGGGAAGAAAATAACTGAAACTGAAAGTAAATCAATCAAACAGAAATTAAATCAAACAAAAGAAAAATGCTCAATCTAGTTATCCACCGATTTAATCATTGTTGATACAAAATCAATCCCCGGCAACAGCGCCATAAACTTGATGCACGGAAACTTGTCTCTCAACAATTTTCCCTCGGCAAGTATACCAAATTGTCGTCAAGTAAAAAATTACAATAGAGTGAGGTCAAATCCCACAGGGATTGATTGGTCAAGCAACTTTAATCAGAAGAATGTTCTAGTTGAGCTAAGCAGAATTTGATTTGAGAATTACAGGAAATTAAATTGTGGAAAAGTAAATGGCAGAAAATGTAATTGCTGGAAATAAAGAACTGAATATAAATGACGGAAAGTAAATTGCAGAATCTTAAATGGGGAATGGGAAGGATGAACATAAAAGTAAAAGGCAGAAAGTAAAGAGAATGGGTAAGATCAGAAATGGGGAGTTCATTGGGCTCAGGAGATGTTGTATTCTCCGGATCAAGTTCATTTTCATCTCTTCCTCAATCAATGCATTCATTGATCTCCTTGGCAATCTTAAGTGATTGAATTCTAATTCCTTGGTAATTCAATCTCTCAATTCTTGATCAATAGCCAATTCCTTGGTCTAATTGCTCATAAGAAGAGATGAAGTATGGTCACTGATTATACCACATGTATTTCCAAATCAAAGCATTGGGAGAATTATATGTCACTATATCCGTCCAAACCCCAATTTGGTCCAACATGAGAAAGCATTTCTAGCAGGATCTCTTCATTCCTCTTCCAAGGTTTCGAAGAGATCCAAGTATGAATAGCTTCTTTTCCAAGACAACTACCCAATTGGATGAAGATTGAAAGCTTTCTAGTAAAATCAAGAGAAAAAAAAGAAGAAGAATAATGAAAACTATTATTGATCCATCAAATTACAACAGAGCTCCCTAACCCAATGAAAAGGGTTTAGTTGTTCATAGCTCTGGGAATGGAAAGCAAACATGGAAAATACATTCTAAAAGTAAAACTAGAAGTTGTAGAGAAAGTAAAATTATACAGAGAGTAGTTCTCCCAATGCCAAAAGCTCCCTTACTAGTTCAAAACTACTCATATATATACTACTCTTATTATCTTCTAGTTGGCTCTTTAAGTCTTGGATATGGGCCCTTGGATCTTTAGTTGAAGCAGTTGCAGTCTTCAGTGGGCTCAGCTTAGCTTGCAGAGAAAGTGTGAGTTAGGCATGGACATTAGTTAGGACCTTAGTGGTATTAACGTTAAGTGAAAATGTGGGTTCGAGGACGTTAGTGACGATCACCTTTTTCACTAATGTTCCTAACCCAAGATGGTCCACGTTAACTTCAACGTTAGTGGCACTAACGTGACCACTAACGTTGCCTCTTGGTCCTTCACAAACGTTATTGGCATTCACCTTTTCCAATAACGTTTGCTTGTTGCCCTTCCTCCCTACGTTAGAGTCCACGTTAGTGTAGCTAACGTGACCCTTAACGTGGGCATGCCTCAGCTTCGAGAGCGTTAGTGACACTTACCTTTGTCACTAACGCTGCAAACGCCGTAATTAACGTGACTCTTAACATGGCTAAGTGTGCCCCTTTTTCCAACGTTAGTGGTATTCACTTTTACCACTAACGTTGGAGCTTTAATTCTCCTCCACGTTAATATAGTTAACGTGGCAACTAACGTGGGCTATGATTGCTTTCGAAAGCATTATTGGTGATCACTTTTCTCATTAACGTTGTGGTGCACGAATTGTGAATCACACTTTTCACAACTAGTACCACTAACCAGCAAGTGCACTGGGTCGTCCAAGTAATACCTTACGTGAGTAAGGTCGAATCCCACGGAGATTGTAGATAGGAACACGCATGTTTGAATGGAAAACAGAATTACTTGCATTAATTCATCGAGACACAGCAGAGCTCCTCACACCCAACAATGGAGTTTAGAGACTCATGCCATCAAAGAGTATAAAGTTTTGATCTAAAATGTCATGAGCTCAAAATTAAGTCTCTAAAAGTTGTTTAAATACTAAACTAGTAACCTAGGTTTACAGAAAATGAGTAAACTATGATAGATAGTGCAGAATCCTTGAGCAAAGTATGGACTATTATATATTGCTGGAAAGCCCTGGATGTCTACTTTCCAACGCAATTCGAAGCGCGTCAATTGGACTCCTGTAGCTCCAGAAATTCCATTCCGAGTGCAGAGAGGTCTGGATCCAACAACATGAGCAGTCCTTTTTCAGCCTGAATTAGATTTTTGCTCAGCTCCCTAAATTTCAGCCAGAAAATACCTAAAATTATAGAAAAACACACAAACTCATAGTAAAGTCCAGAAATATGAATTTTGCCTAGAAACTAATGAAAATAAACAAAAAAATAACTAAAGCATACTAAAACTATATGAAATTAACCCCAAAAAGCGTATAAAATATCCGCTCATCACAACACCAAACTTAAACTGTTGCTTGTCCCCAAGCAACTAGATAAATAAAATAGAATATAGATAAGTCAAGAAGCAATAATATCTCAGAATTTTTGAGTGAAGCTCAAATTCTAATTAGATGAGCGGGACTAGTAGCTTTTTGCTTCCGAACAGTTTTGGCATCTCACTTTATCCATTGAAGCTCAGAGTGATTGGCATCTATAGGAACTTAGAATTCAGATAGTGTTATTGATCCTCCTATTTCAGTGTGATGATTCTTGAACGCAGCTACTTTATGAGTCTTGGCCGTGGCCCTAAGCACTTTGTTTTCCAGTATTACCACTGGATACATACATGCCACAGACACATAATTGGGTGAACATTTTCAGATTGTCACTCAGCTTTGCTAAAGTCCCCAATTAGAGGTGTCCAGAGTTCTTAAGCACACTCTTCTTTTTGCTTTGGACCTTCACTTTAACCGCTCAGTCTCAAGTTTTCACTTGACACCTTCACGCCACAAGCACATGGTTAGGGACAGCTTGGTTTAGCCGCTTAGACCAGGATTTGGTTTCCTCAGACCCTCCTATCCGCTGATGCTCAAAGCCTTGGATCCTTTTTGTTACCCTTGCCTTTTGGTTTTAAGGGCTATTGGCTTTTTTGCTCTTGCCTTTTGGTTTTAAGAGCTTTGGCTTTTTCTGCTTGCTTTTTCTTTTTCTTTCTCTATTATTTTTTTTTTCGCCATTTTTTTTTCTTGCAAGCTTTTGTATTCACTGCTTTTTCTTGCTTCAAGAATCATTTTTATGATTTTTCAGATGATCAATAACATATCTCATGTTCATCATTCTTTCAAGATCCAACATATTTAACAGTCTTAAACATCAAATTCAAAAGACATATGCACTGTTCAAGCATTCATTCAGAAGACAGAAAGCATTGCCCCCACATGTAAATAATTAGAATTTTTCTTATTAAAAACTCAAAAAATATTGCCTCTTATTCTAAAGAAATTCTTCTATTTTATTCATGTTTAATGATGATGAGAAAAATAAATTATAGCTTAATTGGAGAAAAAAATTAAAAATATAGATACTAATTACTACTATATGACTCCTAAGGTAAAACCCAAATAAAAATAGTTATCACAGGGTTAAGGTTAAGATCAGAACTCAACAACCTTGAAGTTGGGAAGTGGATGCCTCTTTAGTCTGTGGAGTGCTTGGCCCTTCAAGAGATAATTTCTGACGCTTTAATTCCTTCAATTCACGCCCTTGCACTTCTTGTTCTCTGAGCAGTTTGCAGAGCATGCTGTTTTGATTTTGCTGTTCTTCCTTCATTTGGTCCATAGTTTCTTACAACTTAGTAACAGATGCTTCAAGATGTTCCCAGTATTCAAATTGAGGGAGTTCTAGTAGGAATTCTTCCGCCCTCCTCTTGATGGGGTCATCCTGCACTTGTTGTTTTTCCATTGTGATTTTAGCTTGTTGGCAAGTATGTAGAATTCAGAGGGGATCAGTTGATGAACTTCTACTTCTTTTCCCAACATAATGCAATGGATCATCACTGCTCTTCTAATATTGACTTCAGAACGGTTGCTGGTGGGCAATATAGAATGCCCAATGAAGTCCAGCCATCCTCTGGCGACTTGTTTGAGATCTTCTCTGTTGAGTTGATTTGGGGCACCCTTCGTGCTGGTGGTCCACCTGGCTCCAGGGATGCATATATCCTCTAGAATCTTATCCAGGCCCTTGTTTGCTCTCATCATTCTCCTATTGAAGGAGTCTGGGTCATCTTTTAGCTGAGGTAGCTTAAAGATCTCCCTGATTTTGTCAGGGTGGATGTGAACAATCTTTCCTCTGACCACAGTCCTATAGTCATAGAGGGAAGTTCCATATATTCTTTGCCTGTCTGTTTGCCACAGATTAGCATAGAATTCCTGAACCATATTCCTTCCCACTTTCATTTCAGGATTAGCTAGGACTTCCCAGTTCCTATTTCGAATCTGCTCTTGGATCTCCGGATATTCATCTTCTTCCAGATCGAACTTGACTTCCGGGATCACTGATCTTAGACCCATTATTTTGTAGTAATGGTCTGAATGTTCTTTGGTTAAGAACCTCCCTTGATTCCAAAGTGGTTTTCCTTTAGGAGTGGGTTGTTTTCCTTTAGGAGCCATGATCTTGGTGGGTATGGTTTAATGATCACGGATAAACACACCAAACTTAGAGGTTTGCTTGTTGATGACATGTCACCATGTCATGTTTTTCTATGCTTTTTCATACAAGAAATTTATAATTAGTGCTTAAATATTGCATTCTTTGGTGCTTAAATGGTATATTTCTTTGATCTTTTGATTTGATAAACTTTGTAGGAAATAAAAAGAAAAAGAAGCAAAAAGAGCACAAAATAAGCTAAAAAGAAGAAAAGAGGAATTTTGGGCACACTTTAAAGTTGGAGCACACTTTGGAGGCTTAGGCCACGCTTTTAAAAGCATGGCCCATGACCAAATCAAGGAAGAGAAGTGTGGCCCAAAGGAAGAAAAGCGTGGCTCAAAACAAGGAGCAAGAACACAAAGCTCTTGCCAAGAGCTTTATCAAGAACACATGAAGAAGGAACCAAGAGCCAAGCTCTTGGCAAAGAGCTTTGAAGCTCTTGCCAAAGAGCTTTTTCGGGCTTGCCTCAAGGAAAATGAGCTTGGAGGCAAAAATTTTCGCTAAGTTAAACTTGGGCACTTACAGCATGACCATGCCTCCTTCAAAGGGCCATAACTTGAGCTACAGAAATCCGATTGATGTGCTTCCAGTTGCGTTGGAAAGCTGACATTCAGAGCTTTCCAACGATGTATGGAAATCCATATTTGGCATGAAATTGAGGCACGGGTGAAAGGCATCTTTAAGGGCCAAAAACAAGCGAAAATGAATCAAAGTGCTTCCACCAGGATTCGAAGAGGGATACCAAGGGAAGACACTAGGCACTACTCTTGTGCCAAGGAAATTTGCTCCACAAAGTGCTCCACCCAAGACTTGAACCAAGGACCTCAAGGACAAGTAAAGCCCTTGCCAAGAGCTTTCAAGCTCTTGCAAAGAGCTTTGTTCTCGTTTTTTTAAATGCTTTCATTTTAGTTTGCTTATTTACTGTGTTTGTTAATACATTACCAAGAGAGCTTTATACATGACAGATTCTTGGCTTGGTGATTGTACTTAACAAATAACAGTTTTACTTACTTAGTTTTAATTCAAATAAATTGACATGTGGTTGCATTCTAAGTTTGGTGTTGCTATGAAACAAAATTGGTTCTAATCCTTACAAGATACTTGCATCAATTCCAAGTGAAAGTGTCACAATAAGTTTGGTGTGCCACTTATTCTTTATGCAAAGTATTATGCTCACCTTCTTAAGTGTGCAATCACAATGTCTCTGTCTCTTGTGCCTTGATTATTATCTTTAATTTTGCTTGCTTAGAACACATGTACTACTAACTTTTCATTATGTAAGACATTCATGATCCATCTTAGCCCCATAGCCATTGTTCTAATTGTTGCTTGAGGATGAAAAAGTATTCTGAGTTTGGCAAGGGAAGGAGGAAGAATAGAGGAAAAAGGACAACAATAATGAAGATGAACTACAAGGTTGTAGAGTTCCTTTTCTCCTCATTTGTTTCCAGCACTTAAAATGCATGATTGTCTTTATATTCTCTGTGTGCATGTGTGGTATGAATAAGCATAGCTTGAATACTGATTTGTAACATATTGCCATGCCATTATGACTACCAACTTGAGTTTTGTAAAGCTTAAAGCAGTAAAGTATCATGATCATAAACAAACAAGGAATTAAAGAAGAGTTTAGCATGTGCATATAAGTTTTGGAAAGCTAGTATGATTAATTGTTGCTTAATTGCATTGGATTTTATTTAATTGAAGTTTTTATCTAGTACATTTTGTGAAATCTTTTGAAAATCATAAAAACCTTGAAGAAGCAAATACAAATTAAGGCAAAAAAAAAAAAAGAAAAAGGGAAAGAATGAGAAAGCTGAAGGCTCTGAGTACCAATGGCAATTTATTTGATAAGTACTTGTGGTGTTTATGTATCAAGCCAAATGCTTGAAAATAAAACACTTAGAAGTTAAGGCTACGCTCAAGTGCAAAAGCACTCCCTCAAAGCTCAAGGTTCTGAGCATCAATGATTAGAGAGTCAAGAAAAGAAAAGAAAAATAAGCTTAATGTAGTCCTCTAAATCAAATGCTTGTGGTGCTTATGTATCAAGTGGTAATACTTGAAAACAAAGCATTTAGAATCGTAGCTTTGTTATCAACTCATGGGGCAAAGCACCCAAAAGGAGAAGCTAATAAGAAAATCAAAAGCTTGTTTCAAGGAAGAAAATATAAGAGAAAGATTTCATAAAATGAGCTAGATAGAAGCATCAATCATTTACATCTCTTTTGTGATTGTAGCATGCTTAGCAAACTAGCCTACCATGAACATTGAGTTGCTATTCTTCTTACCTTGGATTGTTAATCTTAATTGCATGATTCTTTTCTTGCTTGGGGACAAGCAAGGTTTAAGTTTGGTATTGTGATGACATGTCACCATGTCATATATTTCTATGCTTTTTCATACAAGAAATTTATAATTAGTGCTTAAATATTGCATTCTTTGGTGCTTAAATGGTATATTTCTTTGATCTTTTGATTTGATAAACTTTGTAGGAAATAAGAAGAAAAAGAAGCAAAAAGAGCACAAAATAAGCTAAAAAGAAGAAAAGAGGAATTTTGGGCACACTTTAAAGTTGGAGCACACTTTGGAGGCTTAGGCCACGCTTTTAAAAGCATGGCCCATGACCAAATCAAGGAAGAGAAGTGTGGCCCAAAGGAAGAAAAGCGTGGCTCAAAACAAGGAGCAAGAACACAAAGCTCTTGCCAAGACCTTAAAAGCTCTTGCCAAGAGCTTTATCAAGAACACATGAAGAAGGAACTAAGAGCCAAGCTCTTGGCAAAGAGCTTTTTCGGGCTTGCCTCAAGGAAAATGAGCTTGGAGGCAAAAATTTTCGCTAAGTTAAACTTGGGCACTTACAGCATGACCATGCCTCCTTCAAAGGGCCATAACTTGAGCTACAGAAGTTCGATTGATGTGCTTCTAGTTGCGTTCGAAAGCTGACATTTAGAGCTTTCCAACGATGTATGGCAATCCATATTTGGCATGAAATTGAGGCACGGGTGAAAGGCATATTTAAGGGCCAAAAACAAGCGAAAATGAATCAAAGTGCTTCCACCAGGATTCGAAGAGGGATACCAAGGGAAGACACTAGGCGCTACTCTTGTGGCAAGGAAATTTGCTCCACAAAGTGCTCCACCCAAGACTTGAACCAAGGACCTCAAGGACAAGTAAAGCCCTTGCCAAGAGCTTTCAAGCTCTTGCAAAGAGCTTTGTTCTCTTGTCACAAGGAAGGAACGTGCGCACACTTTGGCAAGGAAGGGAACCAAAGCTCTTGGCCAAAGCTCTTGCCAGGAGCCGAGCTTTCCCCTGGGAGGTGGACCATGGGCCAAAATTCAACCAAAATTCCAATTAAATTCAATTCTTCACCAGATTGAATTGAGGCCAACCAAACCCATCTCTCTTCAAATCCAAAGCAAGCAAAGCCCACATCATCACTCAAAGGCACAAGAACAAGCTAGAATTAGGATTTTCATTTAATTTGTTTTTCATTTCAATTTCATTTTATTTTGTAAAAAGCCTATAGAAAGGCATCACTCTCATTTTCAAAAGGAGAGCTCCATTAGAGAGAGGAGGAGGCTGGCTCCACTGAGGAGCATTAGAATTTGAGAGCTCTCTCTTAGTTTTCATTTCTGTTTTAAATTTTGGATCAAGAATTGAAGGAATTCTGTTTCACTTGATCTGAAATCTCTTTGTTCCTCTTCTGCATAAAATCCGAGTTTTCTTTATTGCTTTCATCTTCTTTTTCTTCTGCAATATTGTTTTCTTGTTGGATCAAGGAAGGATTTGAGATCTAGACTTGTTTTCTAGTCTCTTCCACTCCTGAGATCTTCAACCTTCTTTTAAATTGCTGCAAATTAAGCATAGTCTTTCTGTTTTCATTCTTCAAGCAGTTTTACTTTTTGTTGCATTGCTTCTAATTTACATTTCCTGCAATTTACAACTCTTGCAATTGCTCTAAGTTCTTATTCACTGAAATTTTGCTTCTCTGTTTACATTGCTTCCAGCACCCAGCCCTTTACATTTTATGCAATTTACATTTCTTGTTATTTAAGATTCTTGCAATTTACATTTCTTGCTCTTTAAGTTTCAATGCAATTTATTTTCTGCAACTTCAATTTCTCTTGTCATTTACTTTCTGTTGCTTCAATTGTCACTCCAATCACTCAATGTTAGCTTGACTAAACTAATCACCCACTAAAGTTGCTTGATCCATCAATCCTTGTGGGATCGACCTCACTCTAAGTGAGTTTTACTACTTGATACGACCCGGTACACTTGCCGGTTAGTTTTTGGTGGTTTGGAAAATTATTTTTTCCACAAAAATACCATCACTTGTTGATGAGCGGATAATTTATACGCTTTTTGGCATTGTTTTTGGTATATTTTTAGTAGAATCTAGTTACTTTTAGGGATGTTTTTAATAGATTTATGTTAAATTCACATTTCTGGACTTTACTATGAGTTTGTGTGTGTTTTCTGTGATTTCAGGTATTTTCTGACTGAAATTGAGGGACTTGAGCAAAAATCAGATTCAGAGGTTGAAGAAGGACTGCTGATGCTGTTGGATTCTGACCTCCCTGCACTCAAAGTGGATTTTCTGGAGCTACAGAACTTAAAATGGCGCGCTTCCAATTGCGTTGAAATGTAGACATCCAGGGCTTTCCAGCAATATATAATAGTCCATACTTTGGCCAAGAATAGATGACGTAAACTGGCGTTCAACGCCAGCTCTCTGCCCAAATCTGGTGTCCAGCGCCAGAAAAGGACCCAAAACCAGAGTTGAACGCCAGAAATGGATCAAAACCTGGCGTTCAACTCCACAAATG
>NC_029789.2:85891982-85892428 GCF_000816755.2 Arachis ipaensis
GTCTGTGATTTCAGGTATTTTCTGACTGAAATTGAGGGACTTGAGCAAAAATCAGATTCAGAGGTTGAAGAAGGACTGCTGATGCTGTTGGATTCTGACCTCCATGCACTCAAAGTGGATTTTCTGGAGCTACAGAACTTGAAATGGCGCGCTTCCAATTGCGTTGAAATGTAGACATCCAGGGCTTTCCAGAAATATATAATAGTCCATAATTTGGCCAAGAATAGACGACGTAAACTGGCGTTCAACGCCAGCTCTCTGCCCAAATCTGGCGTCCAGCGCCAGAAAAGGATCCAAAACCAGAGTTGAACGCCAGAAATGGATCAAAACCTGCCGTTCAACTCCACAAATGGCCTTTGCACGTGGAAAGTTAAGGCTCGGCCCAAGCACACACCAAGCGGGCCCCAGAAGTGGATTTATGCATCAATTACTTACTCATGTAAACC
>NC_029789.2:85892480-85948378 GCF_000816755.2 Arachis ipaensis
TGTCCTCAAGCAAAAAAAAAAAGAAAGGAGAGGGATAGAAGGAGAGCTAGTGTCGAATGGTGGATGAGAGGAGCGGAGGCCGAATGCGTTTTTAAAAGGGAGGGGGTGGGATTTTCGAAAATATTAGAAAAGATAAGATAAAAGATATGATAAAAAAGTATGATATGAAAAGATATAATTTAAAATTGAAAAGATATGAAAGATATTTGAAAAAGATAAATCTGGATTTTGAAAAAAAGATAATGTGGAGATTTGAAAAAGATATTGATTTGTTGAAAAGATTTTAGAATGAAAAGATATAGATTTGTTTTGAAAATTTGAAAAAGAGTTGAGTTGGATTGAAAAAAGGGATTTGTGCTTATGGATTAAGATACATTTGATATTTTTAAAGTAGGGTTTTTAGAAATTAGGGATTTTAGAAATTAGGGTTTGTAACATGTTTATGCAAGAAATCATGAATTGAAACATGAAAATTAAAATTAAAATGAAAAATATGAAGTAAAAACGAATTTACCTCCTCCCCACCATCCTGCTGTTTGAACGCCCAAACGCTGCATGTTTTGGGCGTTAAACGCCCAATTGCTGTTTCTCCTAGGCGTTCAACGCCCAGCTGTTGCTTCTTTCTAGCGTTGAATGCCAGGAACTCCTTTGTCACTGGGCGTTTTTCTGAACGCCCAGGACGTTGTAAATCTGGCGTTAAACGCCCAGAAGGCGCTTCTTTCTAGCGTTCAACGCCCAGAAGATGCTTCTTTCTGGCATTTAACGCCCAGATGGCTATCCTTACTGGCGTTCAACGCCCAGTGGATGCTTCTTTTGGGCGTTGAATGCCCAAAACAGACTTTTACTGGCGTTTTCTTGCCAGTGAGCTCATTTTCTCTGTTTTGTGTGCAGGATCCTTCTGTAACCCTGTGAACTTATACAATTGCTTCTTTACCTTAGTATCAATGAACTTTATATAAACAAATAAAATCAAGAATAGGGCAAAATACTTAGAGGAAGTGATGCCCCATGGCTGGGTTGCCTCCCAGCAAGCGCTTTTTTATTGTCTTTAGCTGGACCTTGCTGAGTTTTTAATCTAGCCTCAGCCTTGAGCACTCTTGCTCAACATTGCCTTCAAGATAGTGCTTGATTCTCTGTCCATTAACAATGAACTTCTTATCAGAATCAATATCTTGAAGCTCCACATAACCATATGGTGATACACTTGTAATCACATATGGTCCCCTCCACCGGGATTTCAGTTTCCCGGGGAATAGCCTGAGATGATGAGCGGATAATTTATACGCTTTTTGGCATTGTTTTTAGTATGTTTTTAGTAGAATCTAGTTACTTTTAGGGATGTTTTCATTAGTTTTTATGTAAAATGCACATTTCTGGAATTTACTATGAGTTTGTGTGTTTTTCTGTGATTTCAGGTAATTTTTGGCTGAAATTCAGGGACTTGAGCAAAAATCAGATTCAGAGGTTGAAGAAGGACTGTTGATGCTGTTGGATTCTGACCTCCCTCCACTCAAATTAGATTTTCCAGCAATGTATAATAGTCCATACTTTGCCCAAGTTTAGACGACGCAAATGGGCGTTCAACGCCAGTTCTCTGCCCAATTCTGGCGTCCAGCGCCAGAAACAAGTTGCAAAGTGGAGTTCAACGCCCAAACTGGCACCAAAACTGGCGTTCAACTCCAGGAATGACCTCTACACGTGTAACACTCAAGCTCAGCTCAAGCACACACCAAGTGGGCCCCGGAAATTGATTTATGCATCAATTACTTACTTCTATAAACCCTAGTAGCTAGTCTATTAAAAATAGGACCTTTTACTATTGTATTAGACATCTTTGGACGCCTGGTTCTTAGATCAGAGGGGCTGGCCATTCGGCCATGCCAGGACCTTTCACTTATGTATTTTTAACGGTAGAGCTTCTACACTCCATAGATTAAGGTGTGGAGCTCTGCTGTTCCTCAAAGATTAATGCAAAGTACTACTGTTTTCCATTCAATTCAACTTATTCCACTTCTAAGATATTCATTCGCACTTCAACCTGAATGTGATGAACGTGACAATCATCATCATTCCCTATGAACGCGTGCCTGACAACCACTCCCGTTCTACCTCTGATTAAACGAATATCTCTTAGATTACTAATACAGGGGACCGAGTCCAAGATATTGGGATCTTTGTGGTATAAGCTAGATTGATGGCGGCATTCATGAGAATCTGGAAAGTCTAAACCTTGTCTATGGTATTCTGAGTAGGATTCTGGGATTGAATGACTGTGACGAGCTTCAAACTCGCGAGTGCTGGGCGTAGTGACAGACGCAAAAGGATAGTAAATCCTATTCCAGTATGATCGAGAACCTCCAGATGATTAGCCATGCAGTGACAGTGCATCGGACCATTTTCACAAGGAGGAATAGGATGCAACCAACGACAAAGGTGATGCCTCCAGACGATTAGCCGTGCTGTGACAGAGCATTTGGATCATTTTCCCGAGAGAGATCGAAAGTAGCCATTGACACCGGTGACATCCTTACATAAAGCTAGCCATAGAAAGGAGTAAGATTGATTGGATGAAGACAGCAGGAAAGCGGAGGTTCAGAGGAACGAATGCATCTCCATACGCTTATCTGAAATTCTCACCAATGATTTACATATGTATTTCTATCCTTATTCTATTAGTTATTTTTGAAAACCCCATTACTATTTTATATCTGCCTGACTGAGATTTACAAGGTGACTATAGCTTGCTTCATACCAACAATCTCCGTGGGATTCGACCCTTACTCACGTAAGGTATTACTTGGACGACCCTGTGCACTTGCTGGTTAGTTGTGCGAAGTTGTGAACCATGGTATTGGCATCATGTTTTTGGCGCCATTACCAGGGAAAGAAAGAGCAATGAATTTTACATAATCAAGGTGTAATCATAATTTCGTCCACCATGTTTTTGGCGCCGTTGCCGGGGATTGTTCGAGTTTGGATAACTAACGGTTCATCTTGTTGCTCAGATTAGGTAATTTTCTTTTTGTTTTAATTTTCAAAAATTTTTCAAAAATCTTTCAAAAATTTTCTTATCAGTTTTCGAAAAAAAATAAAAAAATAAAAAAATAAAAATGTTTTCAAAAATATATTTTTCTTCAGAATTTTTAAGAATGAATTCTAGTGTTTCATGAAGCATGTGGAAACCTGGCTGGCTGTAAAGCCATGTCTAATTCTTCTGTGTAGGGCATGACAGGCGTGTCATATCTGAGTTACATACTAAAGCTTGGCTGGCTATTAAGCCATGCCTGACCCTTTGATTGGAGCTTTAGGCTAAAGAGCATAAGATTCCTGGAATTCATATTAAAAATTTTGGAATCCTTATTTTCCTTTTTCAAAATAATTTTCGAAAAAAATTCCAAAAAAATTTAGAAAATCATAAAAATAAAAAAAATATTTTTGTGTTTCTTGTTTGAGTCATGTGTCATGTTATAAGTTTGGTGTCAATTGCATGTTCATCTTGCATTTTTCGAAAAAATCATGCATTCATAGTGTTCTTCATGATCTTTAAGTTGTTCTTGGTAAGTCTTCTTGTTTGATCTTTGCATTTGCATATTTTGTGTCTTTTCTTGTTTTTCATATGCATTCTTGAATTCTTAGTGTCTAAGCATTAAAGAATTCTAAGTTTGGTGTCTTGTATGTTTCCTTTGCATTAAAAATTTTTCAAAAATAAGTTCTTGATGTTCATCTTGATCTTCGTAGTGTTCTTGGTGTTCATCTTGACATTCATAGCATTCTTGCATGCATTCATTGTTTTGATCCATAACTTTCATGCATTGCATCATTTTTCTTATTTTTCTCTCTCTTCATTAAAAATTCAAAAATAAAAAAAATATCTTTCCCTTTTTTCTCTCTCAAAATTTCAAAAATTAGATTTGACTTTTTCAAAAATTTTTAAAATCTAGTTGTATTTATGAGTCAAATCAAATTTTCAATTTAAAAATCTTATATTTTTCAAAATCTTTTTCAAAAATCAAATCTTTTTCATTTTTCTTAGTTATTTTTGAAAATTATAAAAAAATATTTTTCAAAAATATTTTTCTTATTTTTATATCAAATTTTCGAAAATAACAATAACAATTAATGTTTTGATTCAAAAATTTCAAGTTTGTTACTTACTTGTTAAGAAAGATTCAAACTTTAAGTTCTAGAATTATATCTTGTGATTTCTTATGAATCAAGTCATTAATTGTGATTTTAAAAATCAAATCTTTTTCAAAACTAATTTCAATCATATCTTTTCAAAAATATCTTCTCATCTTATCTTTTTCAAAAATTTGATTTCAAAATATCTTTTCTAACTTCCTAACTTCTTATCTTTTCAAAATTTGTTTCAACTAACTAACTAACTTTTTGTTTGTTTCTTATCTTTGACAAAATATTGACTCAGCAAGTCAATATAATTTCTCAGAGTCTGAATGGAATGCAAGCTGCATCCAACAGTACTCAAGAGGCGAATCTATGGGGTGCAAGCTGCTAAAATCTCATTAGAGATGGCAGACAATTCAAGAAAACAAGCTTATGGACAAGTAGAGGACGTGTTAGTAAAGGTTGAACGCCTTTACATCCCTGCTGATTTCATAGTCCTGGATACTGGAAAGGAAGAGGATGAAACCATCATCCTAGGAAGACCTTTCCTAGCCACAGCAAGAGCTGTGATTGATGTGGACAGAGGAGAATTGATCCTTCAATTAAATAAGGACAACCTTGTGTTTACAACTCAAGGATCTCTCTCTGCATCCATGGAGAGGAAGCAGAAAAAGCTTCTCTCAAAGCATAGTCAACCAAAGCCCCCACAGCCAAACTCTAAGTTTGGTGTTGGGAGGCCACAACCAAACTCTAAGTTTGGTGTTGAACTCCCATATCCAAACTCTAAGTTTGGTGTTGGGGAGTCTCAACAATGCTCTGCACATCTGTGAGGCTCCATGAGAGCCCACTGTCAAGCTATTGACATTAAAGAAGCGCCTGTTGGGAGGCAACCCAATTTTTATCTAATTATATTTTTATTGGTTATATGTCTTTATAGGTTCATGATCATGTGGAGTCACAAAATAAATATAAAAATTGAAAACAGAATCAAAAACAGCAGAAGAAAAATCACACCCTGGAGGAAGACCTTACTGGCGTTTAAACGCCAGTAAGAAGCATGTTTTGGGCGTTCAATGCCAGAACAGAGCATGGTTCTGGCGCTGAACGCTAGAATGGGCAGCATCTGGGCTTTTAAATGCCAGAAATGCACCCTGGAGAAGAGCTGGTACTGAACGCCCAGAACAAGCATGGTTCTGGCGTTCAACGCCAGAAATAGGCTACAAACGGGCGTTCAACGCCCAGAACAAGCACCAATCTGGCGCTGAACGCCCAGAGTTGTGTGCAAGGGCATTTTGCATGCCTAATTTGGTGCAAGGTTGTAACTCTTTGAATACCTCAGGATCTGTGGACCCCACAGGATCACCTTAGAATCTGTGGACCCCACAGGATCCCCACCTACCTCCACTCACTTCTTCTCACCCCCTCTCTCTCCATTCATGATCATCCCTTCTGTTTTCCATTTACCACTCACATCCATACACCCCCTACCTTCAAAATTCAACATCTCTTTCCCACCCAATCCCACCCATATGGCCGAATACACACATCCCTCCATCTCCTCCATCTCTTCTTCTTCTTCTTCTTCTTCTATTCTTTCTTCTTTTGCTCGAGGGCGAGCAACATGCTAAGTTTGGTGTGGTAAAAGCATAAGCTTTTTGTTTTTCCATTACCATTAATGGCACCTAAGGCCAGAGAAACCTCAAGAAGAGGAAAGGAAATACAATTGCTTCCACCTCTGAGCCATGGGAGATGGAAAGATTCTTCTCACAAGCCCATCACTAAGAAAAGGATGGAGCAAACAAGAGAGCACATTCATGGATCTCAACAGTCACATGAAGAAGCTCATCATCAAGAAACCCCTGAGATACCTCAAGGGATGCACTTTTCTCCACAGAATTTTTGGGAGCAAATCAACACTTCCCTAGGAGAATTAAGCTCCAACATGGGACAACTAAGGGTGGAACATCAAGAGCACTCCATCATCCTTCATGAAATAAGAGAAGATCAAAAAGCAATGAAGGAGGAGCAACAAAGACAAGGAAGAGACATAGAAGAGCTCAAGGACATCATTGGTTCCTCAAGAAGGAAACGCCACCATCACTAAGGTGGATTCATTCTTTGTTCTTATTTCTTCTGTTTTTCGTTTTCTCTATGTTAAGTGCTTATCCATGTTTGTGTCTTCATTACATGATCATTAGTAGTTAGTAACTTTGCCTTAAAGTTATGAATGTCCTATGAATCCATCACCTCTCTTAAATGAAAAATGTTTTAATTCAAAAGAACAAGAAGTACATGAGTTTTGAATTTATCCTTGAACATAGCTTAATTATATTGATGTGGTGACAATGCTTCTTGTTTTCTAAATGAATGCTTGAATAGTGCATATGTCTTTTGAAGTTGTTGTTTAAGAAAGTTAAATACTGTTGGCTCTTGAAAGAATGATGACAAGGAGACATGTTATTTGATAATCTGAAAAATCATAAAAATGATTCTTGAAGCAAGAAAAAGCAGCAAAGTGTGTTTTTCTGTGATTTCAGGTATTTTCTAGCTGAAATTGAGGGACTTGAGCAAAAATCAGATTCAGAGGTTGAAGAAGGACTGTTGATGCTGTTGGATTCTGGCCTCCCTGCACTCAAAGTGGATTTTCTGGAGCTACAGAACTCGACATTGCGCCCTTCCAATTGCATTGGAAAGTAGACATCCAGGGCTTTCCAGGAATGTATAATAGTTCATACTTTGCCCAAGTTTAGATGACGCAAACTGGCGTTCAAGGCCAGTTCTCTGCCCAATTCTGGCGTCCAGCGCCAGAAACAAGTTGCAAAGTGGAGTTCAACGCCTAAACTGGCACCAAAACTGGCGTTCAACTCCAGGAATGACCTCTACACGTGTAACACTCAAGCTCAGCCCAAGCACACACCAAGTGGGCCCCGGAAATGGATTTATGCATCAATTACTTACTTCTATAAACCCTAGTAGCTAGTCCATTATAAATAGGACCTTTTACTATTGTATTAGAAATCTTTGGACGCCTGGTTCTTAGATCAGAGGGGCTGGCCATTCGGCCATGCCTGGACCTTTCACTTATGTATTTTTAACGGTAGAGCTTCTACACTCCATAGATTTAGGTGTGGAGCTCTGCTGTTCCTCAAAGATTAATGCAAAGTACTACTGTTTTCCATTCAATTCAACTTATTCCACTTCTAAGATATTCATTCGCACTTCAACCTGAATGTGATGAACGTGACAATCATCATCATTCCCTATGAACGCGTACCTGACAACCACTCCCGTTCTACCTCCGATTGAACGAATATCTCTTAGATTACTAATATAGGGGACCGAGTCCGAGATATTGGGATCTTCGTGGTATAAGCTAGATTGATGGCGACATTCATGAGAATCCAGAAAGTCTAAACCTTGTCTGTGGTATTCCGAGTAGGATTCTGGGATTGAATGACTGTGACGAGCTTCAAACTCGCGAGTGCTGGGCGTAGTGACAGACGCAAAAGGATAGTAAATCCTATTCCAGTATGATCGAGAACCTCCAGATGATTAGCCATGCAGTGACAGCGCATCGGACCATTTTCACAAGGAGGAATAGGATGCAACCGACGACAAAGGTGATGCCTCCAGACGATTAGCCATGCTGTGACAGAGCATTTGGATCATTTTCCCGAGAGAGATCGAATGTAGCCATTGACACCGGTGACATCCTTACATAAAGCTAGCCATAGATAAGAGTACGATTGATTGGATGAAGACAGCAGGAAAGCGGAGGTTCAGAGGAACGAATGCGTCTCCATACGCTTATCTGAAATTCTCACCAATGATTTACATAAGTATTTCTATCCTTATTCTATTAGTTATTTTCGAAAACCCCATTACTATTTTATATCTGCCTGACTGAGATTTACAAGGTGACTATAGCTTGCTTCATACCAACAATCTCCGTGGGATTCAACCCTTACTCACGTAAGGTATTACTTGGACGACCCTGTGCACTTGCTGGTTAGTTGTGCAAAGTTGTGAACCATGGTATTGGCATCATGTTTTTGGCGCCATTACCAGGGAAAGAAAGAGCAATGAATTTTACATATTCAAGGTGTAATCATAATTTCGTCCACCAGGACACCAAATCTGCTGAATATATGTTTCTGGAGGAACTTTAGTACTGTTTTAGTATCATTGGTGGGTGTGGCAATGGCCTCTACCCATTTTGATACATAGTCAACTGCCACCAGAATATAAGTGTTTGAGTATGATGGTGGAAAAGGGCCCATGAAATCAATACCCCATACATCAAACAACTCAATCTCCAAGATTCCTTGTTGAGGCATGGCGTAACTGTGAGGCAAATTACCAGCTCTCTGGCAACTGTCACAGTTACGTATAAACTCTTAGGAATCTCTGTAAAGTGTAGGCCAGTAGAAACCACATTGGAGGACCTTGGTGGCTGTTCGCTCACCTCCGAAATGACCTCCATATTGTGACCCATGGCAATGCCATAAGATCCTTTGTGCTTCTTCCTTAGGCACACACCTACGGATTATGCCGTCTGCACATCTCTTAAAGAGATAGGGTTCATCCCACAAGTAATACTTTGCATCAGTAATTAATTTTTTCTTTTGTTGCCTGCTGTACTCCTTGGGAATGAACTTTGCAGCTTTGTAGTTTGCAATGTCTGCAAACCACGGTAATTCCTAAATGGCAAACAAATGCTCATCCGGAAAGGTTTCAGAGATCTCAATAGAGGAGGAGGACGCCCCTTCCACTGGTTCTATCCGGGACAGATGGTCGGCCACTTGGTTCTCTGTCCCTTTTCTGTCTCTTATTTCTATATCAAACTCTTGCAGAAGCAACACCCATCTTATGAGTCTGGGTTTTGAATCCTGCTTTGTGAGTAGATATTTAAGAGCAGCATGATCTGTGTACACAATCACTTTTGATCCTACTAAGTATGATCTAAACTTGTCAATGGCATAAACCACTGCAAGCAATTCTTTTTCTGTGGTTGTGTAATTTTTCTGGGCATCATTCAAAACACGGCTAGCATAATAAATGACATGTAGAAGCTTGTCATGCCTATACCCCAGTACTGCACCAATGGCGTGATCACTGGCATCACACATTAATTCAAATGGTAATGTCCAATCTGGTGCAGAGATAACTGGTGCTGTGACCAGTTTAGCTTTCAGAGTTTCAAACGCTTGCAGGCACTTTGTGTCAAACACAAATGGCATGTCAGCAGCTAGCAGGTTACTTAGAGGTTTTGCAATTTTTGAAAAATCCTTTATAAACCTCCTATAGAATCCTGCATGCCCCAGAAAGCTTTTGATTGCCTTAACATTGGCAGGTGGTGGTAATTTTTTAATTACCTCTATTTTAGCTTGATCCACCTCTATTCCCTTGTTTGAAAATTTATGCCCAAGGACAATCCCTTCAGTCACCATAAAGTGACATTTTTCCCAGTTTAAAACCAGGTTGGTCTCTTAGCATCTTTTCAAAACCAGTGTCAGGTGATCAAGACAGGAGCTGAATGAGTCTCCATATACTGAGAAGTCATCCATGAAGACTTCCATAAATTTTGCCCCTAAGGTCACTTATGGACCACCCAAGAGCTGTCTTGTGTGTCCTTAGCACTTGGATTAGTGCTTCCTCTTCCTGTGGATTTAAAGCAGAGCTTATGATCACTGGAAAAGTATCACCTTCTCCCAGAAATACATATTTCAGGGATGGTGGTAATGGTTTGAGCTCTGGTTTAGGAGGTTTTTCCTCTTCCTGAGGAAATTTCAGAGGCTCTTTCAATTCCTCTGAATCCTCTAGATCAAGCAGAACATCTTTAAAGATGTTTTCCAGCTCTGATTCGAGACTCTCAGCCATGTTGACCTCCTCCACCAGAGAGTCGATAAGATCAACTTTCATGTAGTCTTTTGGTGTGTCTGGGTGCTGCATGGCATTGACAGCATTTAACTTAAACTCATCTTCATTGACTCTCAGGGTGACTTCCCCCTTCTGGACATCAATGAGAGTTCGTCCATCAGTGGGAAAGGCGAATGGCCCAACCCTGACAATCATGTCTTCAATCACGCCTGATGGGTATTTAATGGAGCCATCAGCAAGTTGGAGACATATCCGGGTTGGTTTAACTTCTTCAGTTAAACCAAGCTTTCTGATAGTGGATGCAGGTATTAGGTTGATGCTTGCCCCAAGATCGCATAAAGCTGTCCTAGTGCAATTTCCCTCTAATGTGCATGGTATCAGAAAGCTTCCGGGATCTTTAAGCTTTTCAGGAAAGCTTTTCAGAATGACTGCACTGCATTCTTCAGTGAGGAGAACTCTTTCAGTTTCTCTCCAATCCTTCTTATGACTCAAGATCTCTTTCATGAACTTGGCGTAAGAAGGTATTTGCTCAAGTGCTTCTGCAAACGGAATCTTTATTTCAAAAGTCCTGAGATAATCTGCAAAGCGAGCGAATTGCTTATCCTGCTCCTCTTGGCGAAGTTTTTGAGGATAAGGTATCTTGGCTTTATATTCCTCAACCTTGGTTGCTGCAGGTGTATTTCCTACAGAAATGGTTGAAGAAGCCTTTTTAGAGGGGTTGTCATCAGCACTTGTGTGTGTCTGATCCCTCACTTGCATTTGAGTGCCAGAGTTAGAAGCTGGAGTGACGTTAGACGCCAACTCCTCATTTGTTCCTGGCGTCTGAACGCCAGAACTGTGCTTTATTTGGGCGTTCAACGCCAGTTCCTTGCTTGTTTCTGGCGTTGAAGGCCAGTCTTGAGCATGGTCTGGGCGTTCAGCGCCAGTCTTCCACCCAATTTCTGGCGTTTTAACGCCAGAATTATTTTTCCCCGGGCTCTTACTGTCCTCAGATGGATTTTGGGTGGTTTGCTCATTTCTTGGCTTCCTGCTGCCTTGAGATGGGATATTTAATGTTTTTCTACTTCTTAATTGAACTGCTTGGCATTCTTCTGTTATTTGTTTTGACAGCTGCTGCTTTGTTTGCTTCAATTGTTCTTCCATATTTATATTAGCCATCCTTGTCTCTTGTAGTCTATTTTTGAATTCGGCTAACTGCTGTGTTAGAAAATCCAATTGCTGATTGAATTCAGCAGCTTGTTCTACAGAACTGAATTCAGCAATCACTGTTTTGGCCTCTTCTTTCATGGAAGGGTCACTGTTTAGGTACAGATGCTGATTTCTGGCAACTGTATCAACGAGATCTTGAGCTTCTTCAATTGTCTTTCTCATGTGGATAGATCCACCAGCTGAGTAATCTAGAGACATCTGAGCTCTTTCTGCAAGCCCATAATAGAAGATGTCTAACTGAACCCACTCTGAAAACATTTCAGAGGGGCATTTTCGTAGCATCTCTCTGTATCTCTCCCAGGCATCATAAAGAGATTCATTATCTCCTTGTTTAAAGCCTTGGATGTCCAGCCTTAGCTGTGTCATCCTTTTTGGAGGAAAGTATTGATTCAGGAATTTTCTGTCAGCTGTTTCCATGTCCTTATGTTAGCCTTAGGTTGGTTATTTAACCACTTTTTGGCTTGGTCTTTTACAGCAAATGGAAACAGTAATAATCTGTAAACATCCTGATCTACTTCCTTATCATGTACTATGTCAGCAATTTGTAAAAACTGTGCCAGAAACTCTGTAGATTCTTCCTGTGGAAGACCGGGATACTGGCAGCTTTGCTGCACCATGATAATGAGCTGAGGATTCAACTCAAAGCTACTGACTCCGATGGAGGGTATGCAGATACTACTCCCATATGAAGCAGTAGAAGGGTTAGAATATGACCCCAGAGTCCTTCTGGACTGTTCATTTCCACTTAGATCCATGATGGAGAAAGGGAGATGATGTAAAATAAAAAAATTATTTTATTTATTTATTTATTTATTTCAAAAATAAAATAAATTAAAATAAAATAAATAAAAATGGGTGAAGATTTTCGAAAAAATGAGGAGAGAGAAAGTGGTTAGGAAGTTTTGAAAAAGAT
The DNA here is from genome assembly GCF_000816755.2 of Arachis ipaensis. Lineage (NCBI taxonomy): Eukaryota > Viridiplantae > Streptophyta > Magnoliopsida > Fabales > Fabaceae > Arachis > Arachis ipaensis. The sequence continues at coordinate 85,904,608 of NC_029789.2, forward strand.
ATGATTGTTTTTTTGAAAAGGGTTTTAAATTTTGAAATAAAAAAATCTGAATTTTAAAATTGATTTTCGAAAAATTGCTTTAAAATAGAGGGAAAATATATTTTTGAATTTAATGAGGAAAGAGAAAAACAATAAAATAACACAAGATCTAAAATTTTTAGATCTAATGCTCCTTGTTTTCGAAAATTTTGGAGGGAAAACACCAAGGAACACCAAACTTAAAAATTTGAAGATCAAGACACAAGGAAAACTTAAGAACGCCTTGAAGACTCACAAGAACAACAAGAACATGAAGAAGGAACACCAAACTTAAAATTTTTAGAAAACCAAAATAAGATTTTCGAAAACCAGAGAAAAATCAACAAGAAAACACCAAACTTAAAGTTTGGCACAAGATTTAATGTAAAAACTATTTTTGAAAAAGAATTTTTAAAAAGATGGTACCCAATTACCAAGAACACAGACCAACGCTCTAGCTAATTGGGCAGTAAATGTAACACGTGTTTTGAAAAAGTATTTTTAATAACTAAGAATAAAATTTTTGAAAAATTAAAAAAAAAAGGATTTTAAAAAGAAAATTTTAACCAAAAACAATATTAGAAGACTCTAAACCAAAAAGAAAAATTTTTCCTAATCTAAGCAACAAAATAAACCGTCAGTTGTTCAAACTCGAACAATCCCCAGCAACGGCGCCAAAAACTTGGTGCACGAATTGTGAATCACACTTTTCACAACTAGTACCACTAACCAGCAAGTGCACTGGGTCGTCCAAGTAATACCTTACATGAGTAAGGGTCAAATCCCACGGAGATTGTTGGTTTGAAGCAAGCTATGGTTATCTTATTATTCTTAGTCAAGATGCCAACAACAGTGTTTTTCAAGTTCAATTGTAAAAAGTGAGAGGGCATAAATATAAATACTTATTGTGCAATGATGGAGAATATGTTGGAGTTTTGGAGATGCTTTGTCTTCTGAATCTCTGCTTTCCCCCTGTCTTCTTCTTCACGCACGCACGTCCCTCCTATGGCAAGCTGTGTGTAGGTGGATCACCGTTGTCAATGGCTACCATCCTTCCTCTCAGTGAAAATGGTCCAGGTGCGCTGTCACTGTACGGCTAATCATCTGTAGGTTCTCGATCATACCGGAATAGGATTTACTATCCTTTTACGTCTGTCACTACGCCCAGTACTCGCGAGTTTGAAGCTCGTCACAGTCATCCAATCCAAGAATCCTACTCGGAATACCACAGACAAGGTTTAGACTTTTCGGATTCTCAAGGATGCTGCCAATGGATTCTAGCTTATACCACGGAGATTCTGATTAAGGAATCTAAGAGATACTCATTCAATCTAATGTAGAATGGAAGTGGTTGTCAGGAACACGTTCATAGGTTGAGAATGGTGATGAGTGTCACGGATCATCACATTCATCTTAATGAAGCACGAATGAACATCTTAGATAGGAACAAGCGTGTTTGAATAGAAAACAGAAGTAATTGCATTAATTCATCGAAACACAGCAAAGCTCCTCACCCCCAACAATGGAGTTTAGAGACTCATGCCGTCAAAGAGTACAAAGTTCAGATCTAAAAATGTCATCAGCTCAAAATTAAGTCTCTAAAAGTTGTTAAAATACTAAACTAGTAACCTAGGTTTACAGAAAATGAGTAAACTATGATAGATAGTGTAGAAATCCACTTCTGGGGCCCACTTAGTGTGTGCTGGGGCTGAGACTAAAGCTTCTCACGTGCCTGGGCTGTTTTGGGCGTTCAACGCCAGGCTGTAACCTGTTTCTGGCGTTGAACTCCAACTTGTAACGTGTTTCTGGCGATGGACGCCAGACTGCAACATAGAACTGGCGTTGAACGCCAGTTTACGTCGTCTATCCTTGAGCAAAGTATGGACTATTATATATTGCTGGAAAGCCCTGGATGTCTATTTTCCAACGCAATTGGAAGCGCGTCAATTAGACTCCTGTAGCTCAATAAATTCCATTCCGAGTACAGAGAGGTCAGGATCCAACAACATCAGCAGTCCTTTTTCAGCCTGAATCAGATTTTTGCTCTGCTCCCTCAATTTCAGCCAGAAAATACTTGAAATTATAGAAAAACACACAAACTCATAGTAAAGTCCAGAAATATGAATTTTGCCTAGAAACTAATGAAAATAAACTAAAAACTAACTAAAACATACTAAAACTATATGAAATTAACCCCAAAAAGCGTATAAAATATCCGCTCATCACGTTGCAAGATAGCTCCCATTCTAGGTTAATGGTCACGTTAGTTAGACTAACGTTATTAACGTGGCATCTTCCTTGCTTCCTTTGTCCTGAAATCAAGCAAGTAAAGTGCATCAAAGCTAGGTTCTAACTCATGATATCATGCATCATCCATTTTATCATTCAATTCATGCATAATTCTCATAAAATCATATAAAATTCATAATATTTGCTTGAATCAAGATGTAAGTGATTATCTACCCAAAACTTGCTTATTAACTAAGAAAATGCATGAAACTATCCTAAAACAGTAAAGAAAAGGTCAGTGAAACTGGCCAAAATACCCTGGCATCATAACACCAAACTTAAAGCTTGCTTGTCCCTAAGCAAGTACTGAAACATGAGAATGATGAATGAAATGACAAGAGAAATGAGTCATTATTGTGGAAGTCATATCCTTGGTTTTATGGGGTTTCATGCATAGCAACTTAGGTTCATTCCTTTAGTGGCTTTCAGACCTTTATCATGCCCTGGAATACTTACTTGATTGCACCCTATGAGACTTTTATTCATTGATCCCTTTGTCTTTTCAAGGTTTAATTGTGTTCGTAGACTAGGTGCTTTGTGAAAGGGAGACTCTTTAAGATAAGCTTTCAGCCAGCACTCCCGAACCAGTTGGTCCAAGGTGCTGGGTGTTAAGACACCCCTAAGGACTTACTCCCTCAAGTCTCTTTCCCCCATACATACACACCACAGGCACATGGTTTGTTATTTTCTTACTTGAGACCTTGGTGTCCAGCACCTCTTTGGGTTACTAAGTGTTTTGTAGCAAATGTTACTCTTGATAGTGGACTTTCAGCTAATAATCCTGAGTTAGTTAACCCAAGTTACCAAGTGATAAGGCACCCCTGAGAGCTTATTCATCCAAGCATATCCTTTACACAGGAGCACCACAGACACATGCCTCAAGATTCAACCCTTAGTGCCTAGCCTTATTTCTTACTCTTTTTCTTTATTTCTCAACTTTCATTTTTCTTTCCCTTTTTCTTATTAGGATCTTGTTATTTAGCTAGTCTCATGGGGTTTGTTTCAAGCATATGATTCAGGACAAATAGTTGCCTTCCTACCTTGTTGGTGAACCAACTTAGTTAAGTAATTACTACACCACAAGCTTAAGAACTTACTCCACAAATTGAACATCACTCTAGTTTTTCTCATAACATTCTCTTTTTTTATTTGACTTAAAGGACAAGCATACAAGTGATCAAGGTGAAAATGCAGTAGTGACATTAGACTAGCAAGCATAGACCTAAGCAATGCAAACTTAAAGGCAGAATTGAAAATCCTAAACTACCATGGAAACATGTTCTATTTCATAAATGATTTTCCTTATTTAAAACTTGAAAAAGATAGGACAATGAGGGAACTCCACCACCTTTTACTTATGGGGGTGCTCATGCTCTCCCTCTTGTTTGTCCTCTTTGTGTCCACTTGTGTTTCCTTGTATCCGTGCCAGTCTGGCTTTTTCCCAATCCTCAAGTGCCTTCCTTACTGATTCATGACTCTTTTCTACCTTCTCTCTTTCTTCTCGTGCTAATTCATCCTTCACTTCTTCAAATCTTGTGATTCCCGAATGCAGTATAGGCAGTTATCCAACTAAATATCCGAGCCTGGCTTGAGTGTTCACATGATGTCCAGTCTCGTTCATGTAAACTCCTTCTGAGAACTCCCTGTATTCGTCGAAGAGTTCTGCCTGTTCTAATTGTTTCCGATGCATTTCATGTATGTGTGCACCTTGATGTGCTTGGATGTTGATTAGCTTTTGGATGGCTTCTTGTTGTTGATCCTGCCTTTGTTCCAACCTGTGGAAGGATTCACCCCATTGTTTCCCTTGTTCCAGTTGCTGCTCCATCATTTGCTTTGGCCACTCCCCCTGTTGATTCATCCATCTAGAGAGTGATTCTTCTTGACGGTCCATCAACTGTAGTTGAAGCTCTTTCTGTGCCCCTTGATTTTCCAAGTATTGTCTAGATAAGCCATCAATGGTTTTCTGTAGTTGGTACATGTCCAAAGGGGCTTTCTCCTCTAGGTTTTGTCCTTCTACCACTTGATGGGCTGGCCTCTTTCTTGGCTTTCGTTGAGGTAGAGGAGATACAACAGCATGCATCCGTAGAACAGTAATTAGGATGCCCACTTTTATCCACTCGGGGTTTTCATCCTCGAACACCACCCCATCCCTGTCACACAGACGGAAAATAGTGCTGGGGTAGCCTAACCTTCCTCCAAAATTGCTTTTCTCAGCCATCTTCCTAATGCCTTGGATTATGAATTCATGAACCTTGATCTCTCCCCCCTTAAGTATACATTGCACCGTTGTTGCTCTCTTAAGATTCACCTCTGAGTTATTCCCGGCGGGGAGGATGGATCTCCTTGCAAGCATACATAATTTTTGAGCTAAGAACACAAGCATGTGAGATTTGAGCCTAATTGTGTGGTTACACCATATATAACCACTTATTTTCATTCTTCTGTGCATCATTCTCTTCTTATGATTGTAATCTTTGATTTGTTTGATTCTATATGTCCATTATTTTGCGTATACATGCATTTATATGATTGAGGCCATTGTTCAAATAGCTCACTTACCCAAATAAGCCTATCTTTTATCTTCCATTGTTAGCTAATTTTGAGCCTATGCTTAACCCATTTGTTCTTAATTGTAGCACATTACAAGCCTAAGTGAAAAACAATAAATGTCCCTTGTATGGATCTTTAATTAGCTTAGGCTAGTGAGAGTGTTTATCATTTGATTTTGGAAGAGTTGGGAACATTGGGTAGAGATAAAAGTGTGTTTACGTTTTTGTTGAAAAATCATGGGAATTGGATACATACTCATGTATTAATCATGTGTAAACCATATGCATTGATGTTCTTGTATATATTTTAGTTTAAAAAGGAAAAAAAGTAATGAAAAAAAAGAAAAAAATAAGAAGAAAATAAAGAATAGAAATAGAAAAAGAATGACAAAGAATTGCAATAAAAAGGGGACAAAATGCCCCAAAGCAAGGTTCAATAAAAGTCAATGCATATGGGTGGTGATCGAAAAGAGAATGCATGAGTGTGTGAAAAAGTGAAGAATGGGTAGTTAGGTTTGTTTAGAATTTTATAGGTTATCATAGGTTAGGTGGGAAGTTTAAGTTGATCAATGATTCAAATCTCTAGCTCACTTGAGCATATGCAGCCTACCTTGACCCTAGCCCCATTACAACCTATGGGAAAGCCCTCATGATATTTGTATGCATGCATAAAGTAATTGTTGATTGTTAGGTGAAAAAAATATTAAGCATGATTAGTGGAGGAATTGAGTGAATCAACCCCATACACTTGAGTGCATAGAGCGGATACACATCCGGCGAGGGTTCGATCGCCCAATTACATGTTTCCACCTATGATCATCTTTTCTTGCAAGTTTGTAAAATCTTTTTAATAATTCAATTCAATTGTGGGTTTGATTTGACTGCTATGGCTTTAGCCCTTGTACTTAAATATGTTTTCTTGGAAGTTGACTTGTTTTGACCAAGTGGATGCATTCATATAGATAGATTGCATATAGATAGATTACATTTAGTTAGTTTGCATTGAATAAATGTTGATACCCTTTTGCTTATTTCTTGATTTTAGCATGAGGACATGCTTAGTTTAAGTGTGGGGAGATTTGATAAACCCCGATTTTGTGATTTATCTTGTGCTTATTTTGGGGGATTTTACCACCTTTTTCCACATTTATTCAATGAAATAGCATGGTTTTGTGATTCTCCCTTGAATTTTTCTTAAGTGTAAAAACATGCTTTTTAGGCCCTAAATTGGTAATTTTGATTCATTTTAATTCCATTCGATGCCTTGATGTGTGTGTTGAGTGATTCAGGTTTATAAGGCAAGTATTGGATGGAAGAAATGAGTAGAAAAGCATACAAAGGGGAGAATGCATGAAGAAACAAAGATTGGGAATGCATCAAGGGACGTGCACGCGCACAAGGCGCGCACGCGCAAAAGTAGTCTCGCCCATAGACGCGCACGCGTACATGCCGCGTCTGCGCAGATGGAAAATTTGCCAATTGACGCGCACGCGCACATGCCACGCACGCGCCAATACTCTTACATGGCCCACTTAAAGGAAAAATGTTGGGGGCAATTTCTGACCTACCCAGGCCCAAATCCAACTTATTTCTGAGTGTATTTTATGCAGAATTGAAGTCCAAGCAAAGGGGGACCAATTAGTTTAGCCAACATGAGCCTTTAGTTAGTTTTCTAGAGAGAGAAGCTCCCTCTTCTCTCTAGAATTAGGTTAGGTTAGGTTAATTCTTCTAGATCTAGGTCCAATCTTCTGGTTCCATCTTGTTTTCTTTATGAATTCTTGCTTCTACACTTTCATTCTCTTAGTTTGTGATGTTAATTTTACTTTTATGTTTCTTTTATGTTCATGGACTCATGTTAGATTTGGATCTCTTTAATACAATTTAATGTTTGATGTTCCTTTAATTGTTGATTTGAGTTGTGATTTACTTCTCTTGCAATTGGTAGTTGGTAGATTTATATTTCTTGCACTTTTACTATGCTTTCCTTGTATGCCTTCCAAGTGTTTGATAAAATGCTTGGAAGGATGTTAGAGTAGATTTTGAGCATTCTTGGCTTGGAAGAGTAATTAGGTGATCTTGAGTCATGAAAACCCGACCTATGTTGGTGACCTAGAGTTGTTAGCTAATATTGTTTCTATTGATGCTAATCTTTTGCTAATTCAATTAGTAAGTTGATTAGGATTTTTGGATTGAGATTAGCTAGTCTTGTTAGACTTTCTCTCATGGAAGATAACCTATATCTTCTTCCAATGTTGGAGACGACGTAATAAGATAAATTCTTGTTTATATTTGTGACATGATTAATTAGTCTTGTTTGACATTCTCCCTATGTGAAGATGACATGATACCTTCTTCCGTTTGTTGGAGTTGACTAGATAAGATGAATTAATCATTGTATGACTAGGATAGAAAGCCTATGATCTCCACCCTTGCCATGAATGTCTCTCTTTATTACTTGCTTTCTTTAGTTATTTGCTTGATTTACTTTTCTTGCCATTTATTTTCTTGCTAATTATCAAAATCAAACCCCCCTTGCATCTTCATAGCCAATAATTGAACATTTCATTGCAATTTCTTGTGAGACGACCCGGAGTCTAAATACTCCGGTTAATTTTCATTTGGGTTTGTACTTGTGACAACTCAAATTTTGATGTGGGAATTGTTTGTTGGTTTAGAACTATGCTTAGAATGAAGTAATTCTTTCTATAAGAAGAAAATCTAGACCATCGAGCAAAACTCGTTCATCACGCATCAGGTAGCTTCAGCTGAACCAAAGCATTTAGTTCTTTGGAAAGCAATGCAGGTTCTTCCTCCAAAGGCTTTGTACCAAATAGTTTGGCATTCAGCATCATAAGAGCTCCTAGGTACCGAGCAACTTGCTCTTCCTTAGTGTCTTCATCTTCATCAGAGGCTGAGTATTTATCAGAACTCAAGCATCGCAGGAGTGCATGCAAAGGAACCTCTATGGTCTCTATGTGAGCCTTGGCTTCCTTTAGTTCTTGTAGGGGATTCTTGAGCAGGTATTGAGCACTAAGAGGGTGTGCCTTTACTAGCATTTAACGCCATCTCTGATAGCTCTTTGGGCATTAAACACCCATGCTATACACCCTTACTGGCGTTAAATGCCAGTTCTCTTATCATTTTGGACATTGAACGCCCAACAGGGGTATCCTGGCTGGCGTTCAATGCTAGCTTTTCTGTCTGGTTGGGCGTTGAACGCTCAGTGAGGGGTTCCTCACTGGCGTTCAGCACCAGAGTTCCTGCATTTTTGGGTATTGAACGCACAGACAGTGCTCCTTGGGTGGCGTTCAACGCTAGCTCTGTTGCCAGGATGGGCGTTAAACGCCCAGTGAGGGCTTCCTTACTAGCATTCAGCGCCAGGGTTGCTGCCAGATTAGGCGTTGAACGCCCAGTGATATGCTCTTTACTGGCATTCAATGCCTTCCCAATCTCTCCAGATTCGGCCTCTGCCTCAGTGGTGATGGCCTTGCACTCTTCTCTTGGGTTCACCTCAGTGTTACTAGGAAGAGTGTTAGGGGGAGTCTCAAGGATCCTCTTATTCAATTGACCAACCTGTACCTCCAAATTTCTAATGGAGGATCTTGTTTCATTCATGAAACTATGAGTGGACTTAGAGAGGCTAGAAACCAGAATGACTAAGTCAGAGAAGCTCTGCTTAGGGGTTTCAATATTCCCTTGAGAAGATGGGAATAGTGGTATGTTGTTGAACCTATTCTAGTTCCTTCCACCTTGATTATTGTTGAAGCCATGTTGAGGCTTCTGTTGATCCTTCCATGAAAGTTTAGGATGATTCCTCCATGAAGGATTGTAGGTGTTTCCATAGGGTTCTCCCATGTAATTCACCTCCTCCATGGTGGGTTGATCAAGATCATAAGCTTCTACTTCAGAAGATGCTTCCTGAGTACTGCCAATTGCAGTTTGCATTCCATTCTGATGCTGAGAGATCGTATTGACCTGTTGGGTCAAGATCTTGTTCTGAGCCAATATGGCATTCAGAGTATCAATTTCAAGGACTCCTTTCTTCTGAGAGATCCCATGGTTTACAGGATTTCTTTCAGAAGTGTACATGAATTGGTTATTTGCAAGCATCTCAATGAGTTCTCTTGCTTTTGTAGGTGTTCTTCAAGTGGAGTGATCCACCTGCAGAGCTGTCCAATGAGATTTTAGACATCTCAGATAGACCATCATAAAACACGCCTATGTTAGACTATTCTGAGAGCATGTCAGGAGGACATCTTCTGATCAGTTGCTTGTATCTTTTCCAAGCTTCATAGAGGGATTCACCTTCTCATTGTCTGAAGGTTTAAACTTCCACTTTAATTTTGCTCATCCTTTGAGGAGGAAAAAATTTAGCCAAGAAAGCATTAACCAGCTTTTCCCAAGATTCTAGGCTCTCTTTTGGTTGAGAATCCAACCATATCTTAGCTCTGTCTCTTACAATAAAGCGAAAGAGCATAAGCTTGTAGACTTCAGGATTTACTCCATTGGTCTTTACAGTATCACAGATCTGCAAGAATTCAGCTAAGAACTGGTGGTGGATCTTCCAGTGGAAGTCCATGGAACTTTCAGTTCTGTTGCAGAAGAGAGACTAACTGAGGCTTAAGCTCAAAGTTGTTAGCTCCGATGGTAGGTACAGAGATGCTTCTGCCATAAAAGTAAGAGGTAGGCATGGTGAAGTCACCAAGAACCTTTCTTGCATCTCCTTCAGGTTCGGCCATGTCCTTAATTTCTTGTTCAAAATTTATAGAAAGGTTTCTTCCAGAGTGTTATGCTTTAGCCTGTTGTAAGCTTCTTGTAACACCATACTACACAGAGTCTTATGCTTAAGTCATAAAACAGAGGTAGCGAGGTATTACGACCTCTAAAAATAAAATTTAGTACATATAGTAGTGTGAAAAGATTTGTAACTAGGATCCTTTGAAGAAAATGGGGGTAAATCAACCGTTAAATCAAAACGTGCAACACTCCGATCGATAACGTAAACGAAACAGATAAAGAGTAAGCCGACACTAAGAGATATACAAAAGAGTGCCAAAATACATATATCAAGAATTGGGACTCGGCTTGCAAAGATAACCGGTCCGAGCATATAAGTATATATACATATATATAAGGTAATCCCAAAAGAACCCAAAAGACAAAATACGAAACCTGTTTCTCCAAAATAACCTCTAAGAGGAGTTAATACAAAATACATATACAGTCAACAATGTAAGTATCTAAACAAGTATATAATAGTAAAAATAAAATCCCCGAGGCTAAGAATCTCCACCAAAAGGAAGTCTCTAGCATGCTTCAGCGAGGAGCCTCACGTCCTGCATCTGAAAACCACGAAATCCGCATGGGTGAGAACCGGGGGTTCTCAGCATGGTAACAGTGCCCGAATATCTAACATGTAATGTCCTGGGAAAGCCAAAGGCAATCCTAGAACTTCTAGATTATAATCAAAGCGCATATATACATATATATAAGGTAATCCCAAAAGAACCCAAAAGACAAAATACGAAACCTGTTTCTCCAAAATAACCTCTAAGAGGAGTTAATACAGTATATATATAAACAGTGGAGATAATAAGTATCTATGCAGGTACATATAACTAAAATAGAGTCCCAAGAGCTAAGGATCTTTACTAAATCAGAATCTTCTAGCATGCCTCAGTGAGGAGCCTCACTTCCTGCATCTGAAAACCACAAAATCTGCATGGGTGAGAACCGGGGGTTCTCAGCATGGTAACAGTGCCCAAATATCTAATATGTAATGTCCTGGGAAAGCCGAAGGCAATCCTAGAACTTCCAGATATAACCAAAGCGCATAAACATGCTAAACCATAAGAAATATAAACAGGCGACAAACTTAAAGATCTTCAGACTAACTAAATATCCCCTTTCCAAATCCTGCAAACCTCCCAACCGCCAACAGTGATTCAATATGCAAGCACAATTATATCAAGCAAAGGGATGCACAAGTAGAAAGCAAATAAGACAATTAGGCAATTAGCAAGTAATGATGCAGTCAATTAGGTAACCCAGACAAGTCACATATAATGCATATGATGCATGCATGTCCTAGTGGCTGATGAGTTTCATCTGTCGGTTATAAAGCCAACCCGACAAGTCCTGGTAACTAACCATTGTATTGTCCCTCTGTCGTGCATCCCCAACTCGAGTTATTCTCAACATAAATCATAAATTCACATATATCCAACACCCTCACTAGTGTATATTTACGGGGGTGAGCTCATCCGGAACTTTCACAGTGTCCGCCCACACTTACAACATAGGGTCAGAAGAGTATCGAGTCTCCACCTGGAGCATGTGGTGGCTAGCCACTGCTTTCTCCCAGGGAAACTCGTATCTCAGATAGGTGGAATGCAATAATCACAATATCAATAATTCGACATATATGCATATAAATCACAGCCATATATTAACATTCATCTCAGCCATCCGGCTTACAATTCATAATCCGTAATCAGCCATAATCATCATTACACACAGCCATTCGGTTCATATCATACCCAGTCATTCGACTCATATCATATACAGTATTCCACCATCGTCCTCAACACATCATATAATCATCATTCACCATACTCATGATAACATCCCCTTTCTTCCTCCACAAGTTACCCTCTTCCCTAGCTTACTCTCATTCACTAGGCATTTTACATCAATTTAAGATTTAGGAGATGAAATTGGGGGTTTATAAGTGTGAAATAACATCTCGGAAGGTTACAAGCTTTTTGGGAATGTAAAAGACTTAAAAAATAGCTTTAGAAAAGAACTGGGTCGCGTGCGTATGATGACATGTCATCATGTCATGTTTTTCTATGCTTTTTTTTGTTTTTTTTTTTGGTTTTATGTACTTTCTTGAGCCATAAGTAAGCCAATTAGGTAGAATTTCAAGTTTCCTTTGATTCAATCAACCATGGATAAATTAATGCATTTTCATGAGATTTTGTGCTATAATTGTTATATATTATGAAAGAATATTTCCAAGCATATATGGCACTGCATGGTGGACACTAAAATTAAGGGAGAAAACTGCCCCGCAATGTGCATAGACAAACATGGTGGCAACCTGCAGTGAGGCCAACTGACCTCTGCACCTTCGACGGAGTATAACTCGAGCTGTAGAGCTCCAAATGATGCACTTCCAATGGCATTGGAAAGTAGACATTCAGGGTTTTCCAACAATATATAATAGTATGGGGTGGACAATGCGTTTGAGCCTCCAGAACTGGCGTTTTCGACCACATTTGAGGCAAACTTTACCTCAAACGTTGCACACCAAAGCCAGCGACCCTGTCCTCTTCAAAGGAGCATAACTTGAGTTGTAGATGTCCAATTAAGGTGATTCTAATTGGGTTAGAAAGCTGACATTCAGAGCTTTCCAACCATATATAATAGTCTATAATGGGCATAAAATTGGCAACGTTGACAAGAGGACAATGTAGCACCCCAAGGCTTGATATGCAACAAGAGGGATCCACGTTTGGCTCAAAGTTTGACCTCAAACTTTGGCTCAAACGAGGATGACAGCAAAATGGCCATCTGCATGATGAGCTTGGTGAATAAGTTTGAGTCAAAGTTTTCCTCAAACTTTGACTCAAGCTTTAATGGTTCATGGCCCGATTCACAAGTGGGTTTCTTTCCAACTCCAAGAGCAATCAACAGAGGCGATCTTCAACCCAAATCCAAAGCACGCAAAGCCCATTATCATCACTCAAAGGCACAAGAGATAGATAAAATAGGAATTTCATTTAATTGTAATTTGTCTTTAATTTCACTTTCATTTTCATTTTCATTTTGTAAAAAGCCTATATAAGGCATCATTCTCATTTTAGAAAGGAGGTTGGTTCTAATAGAGAGCATTGGAGGCGAGCCCCATTAGAGAGCTCTCTCTTAGTTTCATTTTTGTTTTGAATCTTGGGTTGAGAATTGAAGAAATTCTGTTTCAATCTCACCTTGAGAATTCTCTCTGTTTACTTGTCTGCATAATTTCAGTGAATTGTGATTTGAATCAAAACTCTCTTTACTGCTTTTATCTCTATTTCTTCTGCAAATTGTTTACTATTGGATCAAGGAAGGAATTGAGATCTAGACTTGTTTTATAGTTTCATTGATTTCCTGAGATCTTAAATTTCTCGTTTAGATTTCACAATCGAGCTAAATTTAAATTCTGTTTTAATTCTCCTGCACTTCTAAATTTTTGTTTTGGTATTGAATCAATCTGTTTCTGAATTTCTTTACCTGAGTTCTTAAGTTTACGGCACTTCTTATTTTTCAGTTCTGTTTTAATTTCCAGCACCCAATTCCTTTTACTTTTCATGCAATTTACTTTTCTTGCAATTTAAATTTCAGCTATTTTACTTTCTTGTTCTTTAAGTTACTTGCAATTTTACTTTCTGCATCTTTAAGACTCATTGCAATTTAACTTTCTGTTGGCTACATTTCACACAATTCACTTCAATGTTAGCTTGACTAAACTAATCACCCACTAAAGTTGCTTGATCCATCAATCCCTGTGGGATCGACCTCACTCTAAGTGAGTTTTACTACTTGATGCGACCCGGTACACTTGCCGGTGAGAGTTTTGGGAGTTTTGGAAAATTCGCTTTTTCCACAAAAATACCATCAAGTTTTTGGCGCCGTTGCCGGGGATTGATTTAGATCAACAATGATTAACTGGGTGAGAAGTTTAGATCAAGCATTTTCTTTATTTTTGTTCTCTGTTCTAAGTTGAAACCAAGGTGTTTGAGTTATTGCCTCACTAAGAAATTCATCTCTGAGATATGAATTTCAATTTTCCTTGGTGTTGTATTTTACAAAATTCAAATGGAGTTCAACTCATCTTATGATCAAACAAATTTTATGGGATATTACCCACCATCACCAATCTCTAATGGTGGCTGGGAATATCACCAAGAGAATACACATTCTGAGCACTCCAATTCATGGAGATTTGCTTCAGAGACACAAGATGAGCAAAAAAATCATATGGGATACCAACCACCACCACAAAATGATTCATATCATTATCCTCATGGTGGATGGAAGCATCACCAAAGAATGGAAGAGCATTTACCCTCACGTCCCAGTTTCTCATTTGAAAGTTCTTCATCACTTAATTATGCCTTAACACAAAGTTTCCTCCAAAATCCATACAAGTCATCCCATCAATCACACAACTCATTCCATACCCCTCAACACAACTTCACCACAACTCATCCATGTCACCAAAATTACTCTCAACCTTCATCTCTTGAATTAGCAGTTGAGGATTACCTTCAATGGTCCAAAGAACCCTTAGAAAGCCAATGCCAAGCCATTGAAATACACAGAAAACTCGTGGAAAGGTACACACAACCCCAATCCTGGAAAGAAACTATCCTCAAGAAGATGAATGGGCCCTCAGAGCAAACAAGGAGGAACTTAGAACCATCAACCAGTGAGGATGAAGACCAATTTATGGGTGAGGAAGTGGAAAAGCAAGATGAGGAAGCCTCTGTGCAAGTAACATTTCAATAGAAAAGGAGGTTGTGGAGGTGTTTGAACCTGTGGCTTTATATTCACAGAAGCTAATTGAGGTGATAGAGGAACATGAAACTTCCCTCCAAAAGGAATTAATGGAAAATCATGAAAAAGAAATGGAGGAAGATACTCAAAAGAATTCACACTCAAGTGAAGTAGAGAAGTGCACAGAGGAAGTGCTCAGGGAACCACCAATACAAGAGACCCTTGATGAAAAGAAGACTCCAAAAATCACACAACCACCAAGACTTGGATTCAAGGAAGTGAAGGCAATTAATAAAAGCACCAAGAAGAGGATTGTGACCAAGCTACCAAGGACAACATTCAAGAGGAGGTCAACCACAAGCAATCCTCCCCTTGATCCAGCAAGCAAGCTCAATCAAGCCATTAACAAAAGAAAGCTTGCTGAAGAGAGACCAAGACAGGGGGCAATAGCTGAATCTTCTTCTCCCTTGAGGTCATTCCTCTTAACAAATTGGAAGAAGAGGAAGAAAGTGAAGAACAACATGTCAAGCTAATGACACTAAAAGAGCACTTGTTGGGAGGTAACCCAACCGTAGGTAACATTTCTTATCTGCTTTGTTTTCGTTCTTTGTTTTGTTTAAATTCAATAAATTGGCATATGGTTACATTCGAAGTTTGGTGTTGCCTTGCAACAAATTGTTTCAATCTTTTTGGATGATTGCATCAAATCAAAAAAATAAAAGTGACACACCAAGATTCTAAGATTGGTGTGCCACTTATTTTTCTATGCAANNNATTCCAAGTGAAAGTGTAACACTAAGTTTGGTGTGCCACTTATCTTTTATTAAATGTATTGTGCACACCTTCTTATCTATGCAATCATAATGTCTCTGTCTCTTGTGCCTTGATTGTTATTTGTCATTTTGCTTGCTTAAAACACATGTGCTACTAACATTTCATTGTGTAAGACATTCATGATCCATCTTAGCCCCTTAGCCACGGTTCTAATAGTTGCTTGAGGATGAGCAAGCATTATGAGTTTGGTATGGGAAGGAGGAGAATGGGAGGAAAATGACAACAATAGAGAAGATGAACTACAAGGTTGTAAAGTTCCTTTTCCTCTCATTTGTTTCAAGCACTATAAACTGCATTATTGTCTTTACCTTCTCTGTATGCATGTGTGTATGAAAAGGCATAGTTTGATTTCTAAATTGCAACATGGTGCTGTGCCATTATGATTACCAACTTGAGTTTTGTGAATTCAAAAGCAATAAAGTATCATGATCATAAACAAACAAGGCATTAAAGAAGATTTTAGCATATGCATAAAAGTATTGGAAAGCTAGTATGTTTGATTGTTGCTTAATTGCATTAGATTTTATTTAATTGAAGTTTTCATCGGTTTTATTCACTTTCTTGAGCCATAAGTAAGCCAATTGGGTAGAATTTCATGTTTCCTTTGATTCAATCAACCATGGAAAATTAATGCATTTTCATGAGATTTTGTGCTATAATTGTTATATATTATGAAAGAATAACAATCTTATGATTTTGAGCATAGCTTTGATGTGCTTGGTTGATTGATGATAGGTGAAAAGAGCTTTGAAGAAGGTTGAAGAAAGAAGAAATGGCAAGGGGCAAGAGAGAACAAAAAGCTTGAGCAAAAGCTTGCCTCAAACTTTAGCTCAAACTTTTGGAAGAGTTGAATTCACCCTGGATGGAGCAAAAGCTTGCGCCAACGTCTGACCTCAAGCTTTTAGGCAAATATTGGCGCCACAACAAACACACCCTGGAGAAGAGCAAAAGCTTGTGCCAATGTTTGACCTCAAGCTTTTAGGCAAATGTTGGCGCCACAACAGCCTGAAGGGGTATACTTCCAACAAGAATAACTTGAGCTACAGAGCTCCAAATGAGGTGATTCAAAAAGCAATGGAAAGTAGGAATCGAGAGCTTTCCAAGAATATATGGCACTGCATGATGGACACTAAATTGAGGGAGAAAACTGCCCCGTAATGTGCATAAACGAACATGGTGGCAACCTGTAGTGAGGCCAACTGACCTCTGCACTTTCGACGGAGTATAACTCGAGCTGTAAAGCTCCAAATTTTGCACTTCCGACGGCATTGGAAAGTAGACATTCAGGGTTTTCCAAAAATATATAATAGTATGGGGTGGACAATGCGTTTGAGCCTCCAGAACTGGCGTTTTTGACCACGTTTGAGGCAAACTTTACCTCAAACGTTGCACACCAAAGCCAGCGACCCTGTCCTCTTCAAAGGAGCATAACTTGAGTTGTAGATGTCCAATTGAGGTGATTCCAATTGGGTTAGAAAGCTGCCATTCAGAGCTTTCCAACCATATATAATATTTTATAATGGGCATAAAATTGGCAACATTGACAAGATGACAAAGTAGCACCCCAAGGCTTGATATGCAACAAGAAGGATCCACGTTTGGCTCAAAGTTTGACCTCAAACTTTGGCTCAAACGTGGATGACAGCAAAATGGCCATCTGCATGATGAGTTTGGTGAATAAGTTTGAGTCAAAGTTTACCTCAAACTTTGACTCAAGCTTTAATGGTTCATGGCCCGGTTAACAAGTGGGTTTCTTTCCAACTCCAAGAGCAAGCAACAGAGGCCATCTTCAACCCAAATCCAAAGCACGCAAAGCCCATTATCATCACTCAAAGGCACAAGAGATAGATAAAATAGGAATTTCATTTAATTGTAATTTGTCTTTAATTTCACTTTCATTTTCATTTTCATTTTGTAAAAAGCCTATATAAGGCATCATTCTCATTTTAGAAAGGAGGTTGGTTCTAATAGAGAGCATTGGAGGCGAGCCCCATTAGAGAGCTCTCTCTTAGTTTCATTTTTGTTTTGAATCTTAGGTTAAGAATTGAAGAAATTCTGTTTCAATCTCACCTTGAGAATTCTCTCTGTTTACTTGTCTGCATAATTTCAGTGTATTGTGATTTGAATCAAAACTCTCTTTACTGCTTTTATCTCTATTTCTTCTGCAAATTGTTTACTGTTGGATCAAGGAAGGAAATGAGATCTAGACTTGTTTTCTAGTCTCATTGATTTCCTGAGATCTTAAATTTCTCCTTTAGATTTCACAATCGAGCTAAATTTAAATTCTGTTTTAATTCTCCTGCACTTCTACATTTCCGTTTTGGTATTGAATCAATCTATTTCTGAATTTCTTTACCTGAGAATTCTTAAGTTTACGGCACTTCTTATCTTTCAGTTCTGTTTTAATTTCCAGCACCCAATTCCTTTTACTTTTCATGCAATTTACTTTTCTTGCAATTTAAATTTCAGCTATTTTACTTTCTTGTTCTTTAAGTTACTTGCAATTTTACTTTCTGCATCTTTAAGATTCATTGTAATTTACTTTCTGTTGGCTACATTTCACACAATTCACTTCAATGTTAGCTTGACTAAACTAATCACCCATTAAAGTTGCTTGATCCATCAATCCCTGTGGGATCGACCTCACTCTAAGTGAGTTTTACTACTTGATGCGACCCGGTACACTTGCCGGTGAGAGTTTTGGGAGTTTTGGAAAATTCACTTTTTCCACAAATTTTCCCATCAGCGTACGCACAGGGGTGTGCGTGCGAATACCTAGAAACATTTTTAAAAGTGTGCGTAGGCACAGGCCTATGCATATGCACAGGAAGCAAAATCTTTAGGGTTAAGCATGCGCACAAGGTGTGCAAGCGCCACCAACAGCATGCCATTTCCAACGTGTGCGTGTGCATAGACCTGTGCGTACGCACAGCTCGCAAGATTTCCTTGGCCAAGCGCACGCACAGAGCGTGCTAACGCTCCCAGCCGGAGCCCCATTCCCGCGCGTGCGCACAGTGATGAATGGGTTTTTGACGGTTTAGAATTCTCAAATTAAATCTCGTTGCAAGTATAGTTTCTAAACCAACAAATAATCCATTCATACAAAATTTTTTTGGTCTCAAGTACAAACCCCTAATCACTCTAATAACCGAAGTATTTAAATATCGGGTTGTCTCTCAAAGGAATTGCAGGATAGTGTTCTTGTTATTGGCTATGGACATGTATATTTTGGGGTTTTGGATAAGAAACAAGAGAAGTAAATGGGAATGGAAATCAAATGACAAAAAGGTTTTGGCAAGGTTTGGTGGTTAAGGGTTTCTATCCTTATTACTAACCACAACATGATAATTGCGAGGATCAATCCCACTATGTCACCCTCAAACAAGTAAAGGAAAGTTAAATGAGCTATCTCAATCCAAGTCCATAAGTCATAGCTATTCACTAATTGAATCAATGAGAGCTAGAGTCAATGGCTATCAACTATCAATCACTTGGACATTAGTAACTCAAGAATTCCTAAGTTACCTTCCCTAGCCAAGAACATAAAATTCTACTCTAACATCCTCTCAAGCATTTTGATAAACACTTAGAAGGTGTAAAAGAAAAGCAAAGTAAATTGACAACAAGAGTGGAATCTAACAATAATTATTGCAAGAAATTAACAACAACAATCAAAAAGAACATTAGTGACATGAATTATCTAAAATTAAATTGAAAGAAAATAAAAGGAACAAGAGTAGATCAACAACAATGTATAGAAACAACATAAAGGAAATTACAACAAAAGAATAGAAGAACAAGATGTAATAACAAAGAATTGAGAGCTAGAAGTAGATGAAAGCATGAATTAAAACCTAGATCTAAGCTTATTATCCTAAACCTAATCCTAATTCTAGAGAGAAGAGAGAGCTTCTCTCTCTAAAACTAACCAAAAGCATTCACTAAACTAAAACTATGTGTGAAGTGATGGAATCCCCCTTTGCTCTTCAATCCTTGGTCATTTTAAGTGTTTCGGCGCCAAAGTTGGTTTAGATTAGGCCCCACAGCCTCTGAGAATTCGATGGTCACGTTTTCACTTAAAAATCATGTGCAGGCACCGACGCGTACGCGTACAGCACGCGTGCGCGTCCCTTGAAGTTTTGCGATCCACGCGTGCACATACATTGCGCGTGCGCGTCCATGAACTCATCCAATTATTTGGCTTTTCCATGTGTTCTCCGTTTTGCATGCTTTCTCCTTCACTCCTTTGATCCATTCCTAGCCCTTTTCAACCTGAAATCACTAGCAAACACATCAAGGCATCTAGTGGAATCAAAATTGAATCAAAACTAGCTAATTTAAGGTCTAAAAAACATGTTTTAATCTTTAAGCACAATTTTAGGAAGAATCACAAAACCATGCTATTTCATTATATAAATGTGAGAAAAGGTTGATAAAATACTCTAAATTTAATACATGATAAACCCTAAAAACGGGGTTTATCAACCTCCCCACACTTAAACCTTAGCATGTCCTCATGATATACCAAGAATGAAGTAAGGGGTATGACATTTATTCAATGGAACTAAACTATATGCAAACTGCCTAAATGCAACTACCTATTATGAATGCATGTGCTTGGTCAAAACAAATCAACTCCCAAGAGATATATGCAAGCACAGGGGCTAAAGCAATAGGAATCAAATCAAACCCACAATTGTATTGAATTATCAAAAAGAGATTCACAAACTTGCATGAATAAGAATGATTACGGTGAAAACATGTAATTGAGCAATCGAACCCTCACCGGATGTGTATCTGCTCTAGTCACTCAAGTGTTTAGGGGTTGATTCACTCAATTCCCCCCTAATCATGCTTTTCAAGATTTGTTCTTCATATAACAATCAACAATTATTTAGTGCATGCATACAATTATCATGAGGACTTTCTCAAAGGTTCTAATGGGGTTACGGTCAAGGTAGGGTCATATATGGTTAAGTGGACTAGAATTTGAATCTTTGATTAGCCTAGACTTTCCCACCTAACCTATATAATAGCCTATATAGTTAAGTTCTAACCTAACTACCCATTCTTCACTTTTTTCACATACTCATGTATTCCTTTTTCTTTTCACAACACTTATGCATTGATCCTTATTGAGCTTCACTTTGGGGCATTTTGTCCCCTTTTTATTTCTTTCTTTTCTTCTTTTCTTTCTTTCTTTTTCTATATTTTTTCTTTTCTTTTCTTTTCTTTTCTTTTTTTTCTTTTGTCTTTCTCATTCTTTTTCATTTCTTTCAAGAGCATCAATGCACAAGGGTTAACATTTGATTAATACATGATTATGTACCAAATTCCAAAATATAAAAATAGAAAGCACCCTTTATTCCCACCAATGTTCCTAATTCTCCCCAAACTTGAATAATAAGCACTCTCACTAGCCTAAGCCAATCAAAGATCCAAACAAGGGACTTTTATTATTTTTCACTTTAGGCTTGTAATGTGCTAAAATAAAGAACAATTGGGTTGAGTATAGGCTCAAAATTGGCTAACAATGGAAGGTAAAAGGTAGGCTATTTGGGTGAGTGAGCTAATGAAACAATGGCCTCAATCATATAAATGCATGAACACAAGGAATAATGGACATATAGAATTAAACAAATCAAGGATCATAATCATAGAGAGAGAATAATTGCACACAAGAAGGAAAATAAGTGGTTATAAGATGTAACCAATCATTAGGCTCAAATCTCACAAGCTTGTTTTCTTAGCTCAAAACATGCTTTACAAAATATAAATTATTCAAGCAAGTTCTATGAAAATTTTCAATCAATTGGGATGGTGCCCTATAGATAAATTCTTTGGAAAATTTGTTGTTTTGACTAAGCTTATCCTAAATGCAATGTTGTAATTTAGAAATTTTAAAATTTCCTTGGTTTAGCCCTTCTTTTTCCAAATCAAACCAAATTTTTGATGTAAAAAGGGTAAACCAAGCTCTAATAATCCACAATTTTCGAATCACAACCAAAAACTAAAACAACTACATAAAGCAAATCTAACTAAAAGTATGAAATTTCTACGAACTACGGTGCAAAATGCAACTACTAAAATAAAAATATCAAAATAACAAATATATACAATAGTCCCAAAAGTACAATAAAAATAAAGTGCAAAGTACTAAAAATAACATAAAATAAGTGATAAATGTCCGAACTCATCACCCAATATGGCAACTCCACCGACGGCGACGACAGTGACCTCCCCACACTTAGAATGGAGCATCGTCCTTGATGCTACTGCTCGGGCTCGGAGTAAGGGTCAACTGTCGTATCTGGCAGCTGGGGCTGAGGCTGTGGCTCCTCTGGGGGCTGCTGCGCCTCTGGGGTAGCCTGTGTCTGTAGTGGTGCCTCTTGCTGAGCCTGCTCCGCCGCCTGCTCCTCCTCCTCTAAAGAAGAAGTAGGATCGGCAATATGGGGCAACTCGACGCCCAATGCGATAAACATATGATCCACTCTATCGAGACGTCGCATGATGCGATGCTCACTGCGCTCCATAAAGCAGAACAGATGGTGTACTAACAGATAGGTCGGCTAGGGTGCTGGTGGTGGTGTCGGTGCTTGGTGCACGAAATTGTGATCACACTTTTCACAACTCCACACAACTAACTAGCAAGTGCACTGGGTCGTCCGAGTAATACCTTACGTGAGTAAGGGTCGATCCCGCAGAGGTTGTCGTCTTAAAGCAAAATATGGTCATCCTGTAAATCTTAGTCAGGTGGATTCAAATGGTTATGAGGTTTTGATAATTAAAAGATAAATAAAACATAAAATAAAATAAAGATACTTATGTAATTCATTGGTGGGAATTTTAGATAAGCATTTGGAGATGCTTTGTTGCTTCTGAACCTCTGCTTTCCTATTGTCTTCTTCAAATCATGCGTGCTCCCTTCCATGGCAAGCTGTATGATCCTTTCGGATGAAAAATACCAGGTACGATTTCTGCACGGCTAATCAACTGTCGGACTTCTCGTCTCGGATGAAAAATACCAGGTATAGCTACTGCACGGCTAATCATCTGTCGGTTCTCACTAGCATCGGAATAGGATCTCTCTATCCTTTTACACATTGTCACTACGCCCAACATTCACGAGTTTGAAGCTCGTCACAGTCATCCCTTCCCTGATCCTACTCGAAATACCACAGACAAGGTTTAGACTTTTCGGATCTCAGGAATGCTGCCAATTGGTTCTAGCCTATACGACGAAGGTTCTAACCATCAGACTCGGTCCATGGATCAGAGACCCAAGAGAATATACTTCGGCTGTCGTCCAATGACTATGTTGAACATCATGTAGACCACTTGTGGTTGTCAGGCACGTAGATCACGAAGATACTGGGTGATTGTCACGGGTCACCCCCTTCATTCTGACTTAACTGAATTAAGTACGAGAGTATATCTTGGAGAAGAAGTAAGCGTGAATTGAAAGAGAAACAATAGTACTTGCATTAATTCATGAAGAACAGCAGAGCTCCGCACCTTAATCTATGAGGTGTAGAAACTCCACCGTAGAAAATACATAGGAAAAAGGTCTAGACATGCCCGTGTGGCTAGCCTCCAAGTCCCAAGATAGTATGCGAATACAATTGTAAAAAATGCTATTTATACTAAACTAGTTATTAGGGAATACAGAAAATAAGTAACTAAGTGCAGATAGTGCAGAAATTCACTTCCAGGGCCCACTTGGTGTGTGCTTGGGCTGAGCATTGAAGCTTTCACGTGCATAGGCCATTCTTGGAGTTAAACGCCAGCTTGGGTGCCAGTTTGGGCATTTAACTCCAGTTCTGGTGCCAGTTCTGGCGTTTTACTCTAGAAAAGGGTCTCAGGTGAGCATTTAGACGCCAGTTTGGAAAGCCCAAGATGTCTACTTTCCAACACAATTGAGAGTGCGCCAATTAGGCTTCTGTAGCTCCAGAAAATCCACTTCGAGTGCAAGAGACTTAGAATCCAACAGCATCTGCAGTCCTTTCTTAGCCTCTGGATCAGATTTTTGATTAGGTCCCTCAATTTCAGCCAGAAAATACCTGAAAATACAGAAAAACACACAAACTCATAGTAAAGTCCAGAAATGTGATTTTTGCATAAAAACTAATAAAAATATAATAAAAATTAATTAAAATATGCTAAAAACTACCTAAAAATAATGCCAAAAAGGGTATAAATTACCCGCTCATCACAACACCAAACTTAAATTGTTGCTTGTCCCCAAGCAACGAAAAACAAAATAGGATAAAAAGAAGAGAATATACAATAAATTTCAAAAATATCAATGAAGATTAGTTTCAATTAGATGAGCGAGACTAGTAGCTTTTTGCTTCTGAACAGTTTTAGCATTTCACTTTATCCTTTGAAGTTCAGAATGATTGGCATCCATAAGAACTCAGAATTCAGATAGTGTTATTGATCGTCCTAGTTCAGTATGTTGATTCTTGAACACAGCTACTTTATGAGTCTTGGCTGTGACCCTAAGCATTTTGTTTTCCAGTATTACCACCAGATACATAAATGCCACAGACACATAACTGGGTGAACCTTTTCAGATTGTGACTCAGCTTTGCTAGAGTCCCCAGTTAAAGGTGCCTAGAGCTCTTAAACACACTCTTTTTGCTTTGGACCACGACTTTAACCACTCAGTCTCAAGCTTTTCACCTGGACATTCATGACACAAGCACATGGTTAGGGACAGCTTGATTTAGTCGCTTAGGCCAGGATTTTATTCCTTTGGGCCCTCCTATCCATTAATGCTCAAAGCCTTGGATCTTTTTTACCCTTGCCTTTTGGTTTAAAGGGTTATTTGCTTTTTCTTTTTCTTTCTTTTTCTTTATTTTTTGCCATTTTTTTTCACAAGCTTTGTGTTTTTCACTTCTTTTTCTTGCTTTAAGAATCAATTTTATGATTTTTCAGATTATCAATAACATTTCTCTTTTTTCATTATTCTTTCAAGAGCCAACAATTTTAACATTCATAAACTTCAATATAAAAAAATATGCACTGTTCAAGGATTCTTTCAGAAAACAAAAAGTATTGCCACCACATCAAAATAATTAAACTAACTTCAAGATAGAATTCAAAATGCATGTACTTCTTTTCCTTTTCAGAAAACATTTTTCATTTAAGAAAGGTGAAGGATTCATGGAATCATTCATAGCTTTAAGACATAGACACTAGACACTAATGATCATGTAATAAAGACAAAAACATAAACAAAACATAAAGCAAAAAAAATGAAAAATAGAAAAATATGAACAAGGAAATTAAAGAACGGGTCCACCTTAGTGACGACGGCTAGTTCTTCCTCTTGAAGATCTTATGGAGTGCTTGAGCTCCTCTATGTCTCTTCCTTGCCTTTGTTGCTCCTCTCTCATGGCCTTTTGGTCCTCTCTGATTTTATGGAGGATGATAGAGTGCTCTTGGTGCTCCACTCTTAGTTGCTCCATGTTGGAACTCAAATCTCCTAAAGAGGTGTTGAGTTGCTCCCAATAGTTTTGTGGAGGAAAGTGTATCCCTTGAGGCATCTCAGGGATTTCTTGATGAGGAATTTCCTCATGCTCTTGTTGAGGTCCATGAGTAGGGTCTCTTGTTTGCTCCATCCTCTTCTTAATGATGGGCTTGTCTCCTTCAATAAGGATGTCTTCTTCTATGACAACTCCAGCTGAATTGCATAGGTGACAGATGAGATGAGGAAAGGCTAACCTTGCCAAAGTGGAGGGCTTGTCAGCCACCTTGTATAGTTCTAGAGATATGATCTCATGAACTTCTACTTCCTCTCTAATCATGATACTATGGATCATGATAGCCCGGTCTACAGTAACTTCAGACCAGTTGCTAGTAGGAATGATAGAGCGTTGGATGAACTCTAACCATCCCTTAGCCACGGGTTTGAGTTCAAGCCTTCTCAATTGAACCGGCTTTCCTTTTGAGTATCTCTTCTATTGAGCTCCTTCCACACAAATGTCCAAGAGGACTTGGTCCAACCTTTGATCAAAGTTGACCTTTCTAGTGAAAGGGTGAGTATCTCCTTGCATCATTGGCAAGTTGAATGCCAACCTCACAGTTTCCGGACTGAAATCCAAGTATTTTCCCTGAACCATTGTGAGCCAATTCCTTGGATTCGGGTTCATACTTTGATCATGGTTCTTAATGATCCATGCATTAGCATAGAACTCTTGAACCATTAAGATTTTGACTTGTTGGATGGGGTTGGTGAGAGCTTCCCAACCTCTTCTCTGAACCTCACATCAGATCTCTGGATATTCACTCTTTTTGAGCATGAAGGGGACCTCGGGGATCACCTTTTTCTTGGCCACAACTTCATAGAAGTGATCTTGATGGACTTTTGAGATGAATCTCTCCATCTCCCATGACTCAGAGGTAGAAGCAACAGCCTTCCCTTTCCTCTTTCTAGAGATTTCTCCGGCCTTAGGTGCCATTAATGGTTATGGAAAAACAAAAAGCAGAGCTTTTTCCCATACCAAACTTTAAGAGGTTTGCTCGTCCTCGAGCAAAAGAAGAAAGAAATGAGTAGAAGAAGAAGAAATGGAGGAGATGGAGGGGGGGTTTGGTTTCGGCCAAGGAGGGGTTTTAGTGTTTATGATGTGTGAAATGGAAGGTGGTAAGGAGGGGTATTTATAGGGTAAGAGAGGGATGCACTTCATGTAAGAGGGGGTTGGGTTGTGGAGGGAAATGTTTTTGAATTTGAATGGTGAGGTAGGTGGGGTTTTATGATGGATGCATGTGAATGGTGAAGAGATTGTGGGGAAGGGGGTAGGATTTGATAGGTGAGTGGTGTTTGGAGAAGAGGTGTTGATGTGATTGGTCAAGCGTATTTGGGGAAGAGTGTTATGGAGAGGTGTGAAGAGGAGAGAGAGTGAGTAGGGGTAGGTGGGGATCTTGTGGGGTCCACAGATCCTGAGGTGTCAAGGAATTCTACTCCCTGCACCTTTCTAGTGTTTAAACGCCCTCTGTGTGCCATTTCTGGCGTTTAACGCCAATTCTGCTACCTTTCCTGGCATTAAACGCCAGGCTGATGCCCTTTTCTGGCATTTAACGCCAGCCAGACAGCCAGACACCCTTTTCTGGCATTAAACGCCAGTCTGTCTACCAATTCTTGCGTTTAACGCCCAGAATACTGCAAGACTGGGCGTTAAACGCCCATTCTTCTATAAACGCCAGTAAGCCTGTCCTCCAGGGTGTGCTATTTTTTATGCTGTTTTTTATTCTGCTTTAATTCTGCAGCTGTTTTTGTGACTCAACATGATCATCTACCTAAAGAAAACATAACATGGCAATGGAAAACAAATGTCTATAAAGATAAATATAATTAAATAACATTGGGTTGCCTCCCAATAAGCGCTTCTTTAATGTTAATAGCTTAACAGTGAGCTCTTAGAGAGCTTCATAGAGACTCAGAGCTTAATGGTGGCCTCCCAACACCAAACTTAGAAGTTGAGTATGGGGGCTCTGGTGCGTGGCAGAAGTTAGGCCAATTAGGAGATTGTGAAATAATAACAGCATTGCAAGTATAGCTCTTAACCAGCTAAAATCTGCCTCACCAATTTAGAAAGGTGTCACAAAAACTTAGAATAAAAATACTGGGAGTATGAGTCCCAGGTCGTCTCCCAACGAGTTGCGAGAAAGGATGCTATTTTATTAATTAGGAATTTCCAAGAGAGTTTGAGTTTGGATAATTAGTAATTAAATAAATGTAAATTAGAGCAACAAAAACTAAGAATGATTATTAATATTCTAGATAAAAAGCCATGACTGGGGGAATGATTAATTGGAAGTTCTATCCTTGTTGGGATCTCTTAAGTGTAGTATTAAAAAGGTTGTTGTTTTCACTTAGTTAACCCTAACTAAATAAAGGAAAGTTAAGTAATTGAGCTAACTCTTATTCGCAAATCCTAGTCCTCTCCCTTGGGAAGGTCTAGCGTTAGTAAATACAGAACTAGCCAACAACTTCCAGTTTAATCAGCACTTAAGCCTTCCAACTCAAGTGTCTCCTTTTAATCAACCCCATGTCAAGTAGGGAATCTACTCCATTGACATTAATATAACGCTCATAGAAATATAAGAAGAAGACATGATGAATTGAATAAAATAAAGCTTTGAGAATTAATTAAAGATAAAAGTAATCCTTTTCACTAACAATCCATGAAAATAATCCAATTACTACTTTAAACAAGAATTAAGAATATGGAATAAATAAAAGAGTAAGTAAGGAAACAAACTAGAATAGTATCTTCAACGGAGGTAATGGCTCTTCAATATCCAAAAGCATAAAACTAATAAACTATGAATGTAGAAGAGAACCTAGAGGAAGAGTAATTTCTCTCTAGATTCAGATCTAAAACCTAAAACTATCCTAATAAGAATGTATCATTGTGTGTAAAAAAGTGTGTTGAGTCTCTGCATATTCCCTGGCTTTATTCTGTGTTTCTGAGCCAAAAACAGGGTCAAAATGCGGCTCAAAATCGCCCCCAGTGTTTTCTGTTATTTCTGGAGATCGCGCAAGTCACGCGTACGCATCGTCCACGCGTGCGCGTCATTCTACAATTTTCCTTGTAACACGTACGCGTCGTCCACGCGTTTGCATCATTTGTGCAGACTCCAATCCACGCGTACGCGTCAGGCACGCGCACGCGTCGCTGCAATTTTCTCCATTCCGCGCGCTCGCGTGAGCCATGCGCACGCGTCGGTGTTTGCTGGTCATCTCTTTAGTTTCTTGTTTTCCTTCCATTTTTGCAAGCTTCCTCTCCATTGTCTAAGCCATTCCTGCCCTATAAAGCCTGAAACACTTAACACACGGATCACGACATCGAATGGTATAAAGGAGAATTAAAATATACTAACTAACGATCTATAGGAAGCAAGTTTTCAACCATAGAACAATACTAGGAAGGAAAATATAAAATCATTAAATTAGTATGAATAAGTGGGTGAAGACTTGATGAAACCACTCAATTAAACACAAGATAAACCATAAAATAGTGGGTTATCAACCTCCCCACTCTTAAACATTAGCATGTCCTGATGCTTAGCTTAAGGAGATAAAACAAATGAGTAGGGAAAAGTGAGACTCATGCAATGCAATGCAACCTATGTATATGAATGCAACTATATGATAAAATGATTCTGCCTACTTAGTTAAAAATAAATAAGTTCTTCAAGACAAAAAAAATCTAATTTCACTAATTCAAATTATACAGTAAAAACAAGTAAACTTGTAGGAAGACAGCTCATGAAAGCAGGGGACATAGAATTAAGGATTTAAACACTCACTGATGGTGTATATGTACTCTAGTCACTCTAGTGTATCTAATCATGCTTTCTAAACCTTGTTCTTCACCTAACCAATCAACAAGTATTTAATGCACCAATGCAAACATCATGAGGTCTTTTCAAGGTTGTAATGGGGCCAAGGTAATGGTGAGTGTATATATATGGCTAAGTGAGTTATAAATTGAATCCTTGATTATCCTAAGCTATCACCTAACATACATACTCTATTTTCTTCTTAAATCATACCTTAGCTACCCAAAATTTTCCCACTTTTGTATTACATACTCATGCATCAACTTTTCTCTTTAACTTGTATCACATATGCATTGATTTTTCATTAAACTGAACTTAGCATTGGGGTAATTTTGTCCCCTTATTCATTTATCTAATTACTTATTGAACATTTTTGGGATTTTTTTTTGAAAATATAAACATAGCTTATCAATGCACATGGATTTATAATTTTTCTAGTTTTACATGAGTAGGTACCCAAATTTCCAATTATTTTAGCATAACACATTCCCTTGTTAACCCATGTTCCCACAATTTTCCCACTTTTTATTGACACACAATTTCTATCTTAAGCTAACCAAAGATTCAATTTGGGGTATTACTTATTTTTCTGCTTAAGGCTAGTGATGTGGTAAAATATAGAACAAATGGGATTAAAAGGCTCAAATTGGATAACAAAGGTAAATGGAAGGGTAGGCTATTTGGGGTAAGTGAATTAATAAAATAATGGCCTCAATCATATGCATGCATATAACACATTAAATATTGGACATATAGGATGGAACAAAATACATATTACAATCTTAGAGAAGGAAACACACAAGAATAAAATTTTAAAGTTAAATATTGTAACCATGTCATTAAGCTCAAGTCTCACAGGTTGTGTGTTCTAGCTTTTAACTATCTTCCAAATACAACTTCCAAACAAGTTTAACACAAAAGTTTTTATTTAAATTAGTGAAATTTTTCAAAAATAGGGTCTTAAAAAGAAACTTATTATTTTCTAACCAAATAGAACATGCATGCAAATAACCTATTACTATGCAATTTATCCTATCCTAACAAAAGAAAAATTAAATAAATATCCTATTCTATTGGTGTTTAAGGAAGAGAAATTACCTCCGAAAGTCAGGTACTGACCGACCTCCCAACACTTAAAGCTTGGCACCGTCCTCGGTGCCATCTGTCAGAAAGAAAGGTGGGCTGGTAGCAGTATCTCCACAGTCTGGGCTAGTTGAAATTGAGGGACCGGAGCAAAAATCGGATTCAGAGGCTGAAAAAGGACTGCAGATGCTGTTGGATTCTGACCTCCCTGCACTCGAAGTGGATTTTCTGGAGCTACAGAAACCCAATTGGCGCGCTCTCAATTGCGTTGGAAAGTAGACATCCTGGGCTTTCCAGAAATATATAATAGTCCATACTTTGTTCGAGATTTGATGGCACAAATAGGCGCTCTAATTCAGATCAAGAATTCTGGCGTTTAACGCCGGAACTGGCTTAAAAACTGGAGTTAAACGCCCAAACTGGCCCAAAAGCTGGTGTTTAACTCCAAGAAAAGTCTCTACACATGAAAGCTTCAATGCTCAGCCCAAGCACACACCAAGTGGGCTCCGGAAGTGGATTTTTACACTAAACACCCTAGCTTACTCATTTTCTGTAACCCTAGGTCACTAGTTTACTATAAAAACTACTTTTAGTGATTCATCTTGTACCTCATGACACTTTACACGTTTCATATTGTATTCTCTACGACATGAGTCTCTAAACCCCATTGTTGGGAGTGAGGAGCTCTGCTGTTCTTCATGAATTAATGCAATTACTACTGTTTTCCATTCTATCACGCTTGCTTCTATTCTAAGATATTCATTCGTACTTCAACCTGATGAATGTGATGATCTGTGACACTCATCATCATTTTCACCTATGAATGCGTGCCTGACAACCACCTCCATTCTACCTTAGATTGAATGCATATCTCTTAGCCTCATGATTCAGATCAGAGTCTTCGTGGTGTAGGAAAGCAGAGATTCAGAAGACAAAGCATCTCCAAAGCCTCAACCTGTTCTTCATTACTGCATAACAAGTATTTATTTCATGTTCTTTTACTCTTTACAATTAAATCTGAGAATTATTGATATCCTGACTAAGAGTTACAAGATAAACATAGCTTGCTTCAAGCCGACAATCTCCATGGGATCGACCCTTACTCACGTAAGGTATTACTTGGATGACCCAGTGCACTTGCTGGTTAGTTGTGCGGAGTTGCAAAAGTGTGATTGTAATTTCGTGCACCAAGCTTTTGGTGCCGTTGCCGGGGATTGTTCGAGTTTGGACAACTGACGGTTTATCTTGTTGCTTAGATTAGGAATATTTTATCTTTGTTGGTTTAGAGTCTTTTATTTGAGTTTAGTTTTATATTTTAAGTTGGTGTCAATTGCATGCTTTTATTTTCTTTTAATTTTTCAAAATTGCATGTCCTCGGTTCTTTCTTGATTTTTAAAAATTCTAAGTTTGGTGTCTTCTTTGTGTTTTCCTTTAATTTTTCGAAATTTTTGTTTGATTCTCAAAAACTTTTAAGTTTGGTGTGTTTTTCTGCTTTTATTTGCTTAAAAATTTTTTAAAAATTTGTTCTTGGTGTTCATCTTGATCTTCAAAGTGTTCTTGGTGTTCATCTTGACATTCAAAGTTTTCTTGTTTGTTCTCTGTGTTTTGATCTAAAATTTCTAAGTTTAGTGTCATTTTGTTGTTTTTCTCTTTCCGCATTAAAATTCAAAAATAAAAAAAATATCCTTTCCTTATTTTACTCATAAATTTCAAAATTTTTCATTAATTTAGTCAAAGATTTTCAAAATCATATCGTTTTTTTAGTCAAGTCAATATTCCAATTTCAAAAATTGATCTTTTCAAATCTTTTTCAAAAATCAAATCTTTTTAATTTCTTCAATCATATCTTTTTTTTAATTTGCAATCATATCTTCTCAATCATATCTTTTTCAAAATAATTCTCAATCATATCTTTTTTTTTATTTGCAATCATAGCTTCTAAATCATATCTTTTTCAAAATAATTTTCAACAGAGGGTGCTTCATAGCTTCATTTAAACTGAAACTTACTGTTCTGCCATCTATCTCAAAGGAGTAAGTTCTGGAGAATGCATCCAGCTTGAACTTTGAGGTTTTCAGGAATGATCTTCCAAGCAGGATTGATGATGGTTTTCCTGAGTCATTGGGGTGCATTTCCAGGATATAGAAGTCAATGGGAAATGTGAGCCCCTTAATCCTCACTAATACATCTTCAGCAATTCCAACTACTGTAATAATGCTTTTATCTGCTAACACAAAATGAGCTGCCGACCTTTTTAAGGGAGGGAGCCTTAGAGTATCATATATAGACAATGGCATTATACTAACACACGCTCCTAAGTCACACATGCAATCAGAAAATATTACACCTCTAATGGTACAGTTAACCGTGCATGGACCAGGATCACTATATTTTTCAGGTATACCTCCCATTAAAGCAGATATAGAACTACCTAAAGGGATAATTTCTAATTCATTAATTTTCTCTTTATGAATGCTTAAATCTTTTAGAAACTTTGCATATTTAGGTACTTGCTGAATAACATCAAAAGGGGAACAGTTACCTCAACCTTTTTGAAAATTTCTACCATTTTGGGATCAAGTTCCATCTGCTTTCTGGACTTCCTTACAAGGTGTGGGAATGGGATAGGGATGGCGCCACTTGCAGCTTCTGTATCTTTTGGTGGTCCATTCCTTTGCTGAGCTACTTCTTCTTCAACCTTGTTTTGTACTTCATCTTCCTCTTCAGCATCTTCCATTTCAGCATCTTCTACTTCCACTGAGTCTTCAATTGGGGCATGTTCTATTGGGCTTGGCTCCTCCTGATTCCTCTCTGGCAGTGTGGTTCCGGACCTCAAAGTGATGGCATTGATGCCATCCTTAGGGTTAGGTAAGGGTTGAGAAGAAATTCCACTGGAGCTTAAAGGTTGGTTAGTGGAAGTAGGTAATGAATCTATCCGGGCGGCGAGAGCTTGTAAAGTGGCATTCAGACCATTTAGAGTAGAGTTCAATGTAGTCTGTATATCTTGTTGTCCTTGTGCAAGAGAACGAAGCATCTCGTCATTTGATGAGGAAGTGGGATAAGTGATCTGAGGTACTTATTGTTGGTTTAGCTGGCATCCTTGTGATTGTCTTAAGTGAGGAGCTCTGTAAGGTTGGTTCTGATTCTGCTGTCTGTTGTTGTTATTCCACCTCTGGTTTCCATTGTTGTCTCTGTAACAACCCTAGTTTTTGAAAATCAAATAATTAGTTATTTGTGATTTATTTTAAGAAAATTATTTTACTAATGATAATTAAATAGAGTTTCATGATAATTGGAGTTTAAATTAATTAGAATTCTTATATAGTCTTTATTAGATATTTGGTATAATTGAAATTATAATTTTGATAATTGAAAAATAAGAAGAATTGTATAATTTAATTTAAATAAATTCAATTTTGAATGAATTATGTTATTAATTTGAACTCCTAGAAATTATTTTTAGAAATGATTAGATTGATATTTATAAATACTTTAAGTTTACGTCAATTAATATTTATGTATAATTTTTATTATAATTTTATATCATTTAATTTGAATGATTAATATTGAGTTTGAACTATATTTTATAATTATATGATTAATATGTTTATTTTATAATTTAAATTAGAAATAATTAATTGAACTTAGCAATATGTTGATAAATAATGTTTCTAAATATTTTTAATAAAGTACATTTGATTTTAAAATTATCCTACCCTTCAATTTTATCAAAATATCTATTCATATCTATCCATATTACTTTATAAAATCCCTAATTTCTAACCCTAATTCCCAAATTCATTCAGAAATCCTAATTCCCAAATTAATTGAGAAACCCTAACCCTAGAGACCCCATCCCTCACCACACTCAGCCGCACCCCCACCCCCTTTCCTTTCCTAAACATAAACATCACACACAACAGAGAAAGAAACAGACAGAGGGAAGAGATGCTGCTCCGCTGCCGCCGTGACGTGACCACCGGACTGCCGCACTCTGTGCTGTCCAGCTCGCCGCCACCGACGCGTCTCGCCTGCGCTGTCGTCTCCCCTGAGCGGTTGCCGTCATCGCGCGAGAAAGGAGGCGGAGCTCCCGAGGGGTCGTTGAGCCGCTACGGTCACCGTCATCTCGGCTGTCCCCACCACCGTTGGACCCATCGCACGCGTAGTTGTCCAAGGAGCGCCGCTGACCATCGCTGCTGCCACTAGGGTTTATCGCCGTTGCTCTACCTTGCTATTGCCATCAGAGCCGCCAGTGAGGAAGGGTGCCCGAACGCCGTCGCTGGGAAGGAGGCTTGGCCGTCGTCGAACAGAACGCGATGGTACTGAGAGGCATCACCGTTGATGACGCCAAAGCTCGACAAAGGCTGTAGTACCGTCGCCGAACCACCGCGCTACCGTAGCTGTCGCCGAGAAGGTTGTTAGAGCTTGCCGAGGATACTGTTCTGATTCTGAAGCAATTTATCCATGTCACTACTCATCTTTAGCTCCTGTTCTGCCTCTGCCTTTGAATTCTACAAGTTGCCGGAGCTTTCTGCCATTGGGAACTAACATTCGAGCTGCACTGGAAACCACCATTGGAACCACTACTGTTTTGGTAAGCTCTACCCCCTGTTTCTGCTTCCTTGTCCTACCAATTTATTTCTACTTTGAAGCTTGTACCTGAAACTGTTTGTATTGTATAAAGAGATTATTGTAAAATTACCTTGCCGCCGCCGTTACTGGATGTAGCTGCCGGCTCTATTTGGAGATTGCTAGTGCCATTGGAGTCACCGGGAACTAATGTTCGAGCCACTATTGATGATTCTGATGCTGCTATGTAGGTCCCGAGCTGCTGTGTTGTTGCCAGAGGAAGGGAACTCATAGGAAAAACGTCACCGAGGCTGCTGCTTGGTTTAATTGCGTTGTTAATACGACATTGAGGTAGGGGACTTATTTCAAAAATTAACAGTTTTAACTTATGAATGCCAATGAGGTTTAGTGAGTAATTGCAAATAATTCATAAATATGATTAATTGATAGGAATAAGTTTGGTTTGAGGTTGTGAAATTTGGATTAAGTTTGATATTGAGATGATATTCTAGTGTTTCAATTAGTTTATTGAGTTTAGGTTATGGCTGTGAATGTTACTGGGCTTTGTTATTGTGAGTAATTAATTTGGCAAGGTTAATTTTGGTTAATGCTATGACTGATATTGGTTTTCTGATTTTGATGGATTTGTTGAAGATTCTGACCTATGTGGTATTGCTGAATTGGTTGAAATGTGGCTGTGAATGGTGATTCATTTGATAATACTTTTTAAACTGAAATTTGATGAGTTAACTATTGAAAAGTTGTTGTATTGATAATTGATGAACTATGTTGGATTTGTGTTTGATTTGGGATTATTGTGATGATGGTTTGAGTTGTGGCTGTATTTTGATTATTGAAAATAAGCGTTTATTGTTGATTTTAGTAATCTGATATGTCGAAATGGCTGTGAAATTGACTTGTGACTTGTTGGAATTGGTTTTGATGCTTGTTAATGTTGATTCGTGATTAATTAGAGTTATGTTTGAAAACTGCTAAAAGATTAAAGTTTGATTACCGAATTATTCTCTTGAAATATGACTTCTAAAACAAAATAGTTATTTTGTTAACAAGTAAATGACTTTGAATTATGAAAGGCTGATTTTTTTGGGATTACTAGTTGATTGTGTTTAATTTTGAAAGGATTTTATGTTAAGTGAAAAGTAAATATGAAATGGTGAGATTGGATTGATGGATTAGCAGAAATTGTGGAGTATGATTGATTTGCTAATTATTATGAAGTGCGAATATCTGATTGATTGAGAATTGTCTGTTTGAAAATTATTGAGAAAAGGGCTGGTGATTTGTTGAGAAAGAGGGAACCCGTAAGGGTGGCTAAGTCCGAGTTTTAGGGGAGGTGCTGCTGAAATTTTATAAAATCTGAGGTTTTATTTGAGAAGTTATTTTAGCAGACTTGGACTTGGAAAATGATTATTTAAGTTTTATTTAGTAAAGAAAAGAATTATTCTATTTTAAATTCGATTTACCAAAGAAAGGTTTATGTTTCAAAATTAAATTATTTAAGAAAAAAACTATGTTTTGAGATTGATTCAATATGAAAAGAATTATGTTTTAAGCTTGAAGCAAATGATTATTTTTTAGAAATTTGGTGAAATAATAATATTTGAATTTGAATAGTAAGAGAGATGATTTTTGAATCTTTGTGAAGTCAGTAAACTTGAGAAAGAGTTTTATTTGATTACCTCTAATGAAAGGTTATGTTTTGAAAAGTGTTTAATGAATTTAAAAATAAATGATTTTCTTGAGTCTTTGATAGAGAACTAAAATGAAATATAGTTTTAAAGTTGGCTTGATTCAAGATTGCCATAGCAGAGATTATGAACTGAATTGATGATTGAGATTTTTATGAACGAATGGTAAAGAGAAATGGCTTGAGCCAAGATATTACAAAAGTGAAAGATGTAAAGTTTGTATCGTATGATTGAATAGAGAAAGAAAAAGATATTGCATAAGAATGTGAATGTGATAATGAATGATGATAATGAGAATTATTATATAATGATCTGCTCCGTGAAGGCAGTCAGATAGATAGTGGTACGACCACAGAACGTTTTCCAGTGTTACACAGCTATTGAGAGCTGTACCTGCAACTGATAACCTGGGATCACTTGTAGAGGATATTAATTCATACACGGCTAGAATGCCGCACCTGTAAGGCAAGGATTGCTTACAGAGAATATGATTTCATACACGGCTGGAATGCCATCATCTGTAAGGTAGAGTCTGCTTATAGAGGATATGACGCATACGTCAGTTAGTGAGAACTGTACCTATACTGACTGGAAAATCATACCCGTTTTAGCTGCTTCGGGTTACGTCGGGAGCGGGTAGAAACCGACAAATAAGCTCATTACCTGCACTAGGGCTAGACATGCATCATCCTTGTGTTGCGCATCTGCATTTGATTAGGTTTGCTTGTTGTACTTCCCTGTGATTATGCTGTTTACCTTGCTGTGACTTGTTTGTGTGCTGAATTGAATCTCTTGTTAGTGCTATTAGTTGGTGAATGTATGATGATGATTAAGAATTGACGTTGTGATTGAAAATTAACTATGTGGTTGAGAAATGCTTAATGTGA
Organism: Arachis ipaensis; assembly: GCF_000816755.2. Taxonomy (NCBI): domain Eukaryota; kingdom Viridiplantae; phylum Streptophyta; class Magnoliopsida; order Fabales; family Fabaceae; genus Arachis; species Arachis ipaensis. The sequence goes on from NC_029789.2 coordinate 85,941,436, forward strand.
CCAGTTTTATATTTTGGAATTTGTTTTGAGCTTAGATTTTTGAAAGAGGTAAATAATTAGTTAAAGTAAAACCAAGAATAGTACTTTCAAAAAGGTTTGATAAAAATATAGTTTCCTTGAGTATGTTAATTATTTGCATGTTAATCATTACTTTTACGGCATTCCCATTCCCTATTTAGAACGTGTGGTTTGTTCTCACCCCAAAATCTTCCACCCTTTCAGTGACACAGGTTCGAAGACTCCGTTTAAAGCTGCAAGCGATTATGGAACTTATTTATGAGTTAAGTTAATAACTTGAGTTTCTTTCATAGAATTCCCTCGCCTTTGTAGCTTTAGTTTTTATTTTATGCAGAGGGATAGGAGTTGTATCTAAGTTACACTTGAATTTGTTTGTATAATATTTACTAATAATTATATGATTATTATTATTTGGTGATGCTTGATATATGATTTGATAAATAAAAACAAAATTTTTTGGCATTTTCTACTAAAACTGAAACATGATATCGAACTAAAGGCTCAATATTAAATAGTTAATAAGGAAAACAGGCCAGTAACGCCTTACTTTTGGTACGATCATAACGTATTGGAAGTTGGGTCGTTACAGTCTCTGCCTCCTCTGTTATAGTTGTCCCTCCAGCCATGGTTGGAATTATCTCTCCAACTTTGGTTGGAGTTGTCTTGCCATCCTTGGTTATAGTTCCTACCTTGGTTGTAGTTGCCGCCTTGTTGGTTGTATCCTTGATTTGGGCGGTCATAGAAGTTATGAGTAGCTTCCACAGTATTGTCTTCTTGTTGGAGCTGCGGGCATTCATCAGTATATTGACTATAATCAGCACATATGCCACATACTCTTTGGGGAAATAACTGTTGGCTTTGTTGTGGTGGGGAAGGCTGAGCTTGTTGTTGTTGATTCAACTGTAATTGCTTCAGTAAGTTGGTCATTTTACATATACTCTGTGTAGGAGCAGAAGTCTCAGTACTAGAGGAAATTTCTGCAACAGATTTCGAGTGGCTATTCCTGTGCCTGTGATTCCTGGTGGACTCAGCTAAGTCGCTGATTAGTTGCCATGCTTCATCTGTGGTCCTGTACTTTTTCAGAGAACCATTACTAGCACCATCTAGTGTAGTTTTATCCCGAGGCTTCATGCCTTGAGTGAAATAGCTGATTAACACTAGCCTGTCAATCATGTGATGGGGGCATACGTCCAGAAGGTTCTTAAAACGCTCCCAGTACTCATAGAGAGTTTCTGATTCACCTTGAACAATGCATGAGATCTCTTTCCTTAGTATGTCTGTAACTTCAGCTGGAAAGTATTTTTCTAGAAATTCTCTTCTGAGTGTATCCCAGTTGGTAACAGTCGCTTTAGGTTAGGAGTAGTACGATTCCCTCACCTTTCCCTCAAGAGAAAACGGGAAGGCAGTTAATAGAATAGAAGTTTCATTCGCACCCTGACGCCTAACAGTAGAACAGGCTATCTGAAAATCCCTAAGGTGCTTGATAGGCTCCTAAGCAAGTAAGCCATGAAACTTGGGCATCAAGTTGATTAGTGCAGTCTTCAGTTCAAAATCTACAGCAAGATTAATCCTGGAGAGTAATCCTCCTGGGTGCTGCCATTTTATCTGCACGTGAATTAACTGAATCAGTAGTAAAGGAGCTTGTTTCGCTCTTGGACGGCGGTTCAAATTCGTCCTCAGATGAGACTGGTGAATTGATAACAAGCACTTCACCACCCTCAGAGGTTTACCGACGTCGAGCTCGCCTAATACGTGAAATAGTTCTTTCAATTTCAGGATCAAATGCGGCTAAGCTCGGATCAGGCAGTGAACGCGTCATTCAATTAAAGAAACATACATCTCATGGTAATAAAATAAAAATAAAATATGCAAATAAAAATAAAAATATGTACACTAATAAATAATTTAGCACACAATTGCAACTCCTCGACAATGGTGCCAAAAACTGGTGCGTGGCAGAAGTTAGACCAATTAAGAGATTGTGATATAAGAACAGCGTTGCGAGTATAGCTCTTAACCAGCTAAAATCCGCCTCACCAATTTAGAAAGGTGTCACAAAAATTTAAAATAAAAATACTGGGAGTATGAGTCACAGGTCGTCTCCTAACGAGTTGCGAGAAAGGATGCTATTTTATTAATTTGGAATTTCCAAGAGAGTTTGAGTTTGGATAATGAGTAATTAAATAAATGTAAATTAAAGCAACAAAAACTAAGAATGATTATTAATATTCTAGGTAAAAAGCCTTGACTGGGGGAATGATTAATTGGAAGTTCTATCCTTGTTGGGATCTCTTAAGTGTAGTATTAAAAAGGTGGTTATTTTCACTTAAGAATGTAGAATAATCCAATTACTACTTTAAACAAGAATTAAGAATGTGGAATAAATAAAAGAGTAAGTAAGGAAACAAACTAGAATAGTATCTTCAACGGAGGTAATGGCTCTTCAATATCCAAAAGCATAAAACTAATAAACTATGAATGAAGAAGAGAACCTAGAGGAAGAGTAATTTCTCTCTAGATTCAGATCTAAAACCTAAAACTATCCTAATGAGAATGTATCAATGTGTGTAAAAGAGTGTGTTCAGTCTCTACATGTTCCTTGGCTTTATTCTGTGTTTCTGGGCCGAAAACTGGGTCAAAATGCGGCCCAAAATCGCCCCAGCATTTTCTATTATTTCTGCAGATCGCGCAGGTCACACATACGCATCGTCCACGCGTTCGCGTCATTGGTGCAAACTCTAATCCACGCGTACACATCTGGCACGCGCACGCGTCACTGCAATTTTCTCCATTCCGCGGACTCGCGTGAGCCATGCGCGCGCGTCGGTGTTAGCTTGTCATCTCCTTAGTTTCTTGTGTTCCTTCCATTTTTGCAAGCTTCCTCTCCATTCTCTAAGCCATTCGTGCCCTATAAAGCCTGAAACACTTAACACACGGATCACAGCATCGAATGGTATAAATGAGACTTAAAATATACTAACTAAAGATCTCTAGGAAGCAAGTTTTCAACCATAGAATAATACTAGGAAGGAAAATGTAAAATCATGCAATTCGTATGAATAAGTGGGTGAAGACTTGATGAAACCACTCAATTAAACACAAGATAAACCATAAAATAGTGATTTATCAGGCTTTGATTGACTCTGTATTAAGAGAAGCTTTTCATGCTTCCTCTCCATGGTTACAGAAAAAGATCTTTGAGCCTTAAACACAAGGAAGTCCTCATTCAATTGAAGGACTAACTCTCCTCTGTCCACATCAATCACAGCCCTTTCTGTGGCTAGGAAGTGTCTTACAAGGATAATGGATTCATCCTCTTCCTTCCCGTGTCTACGATTATGAAATCAGCAGGGATGTATAGGCCTTCAACCTTCACTAAGACATCCTCTACAAGTCCATAAGCCTGTTTCATTGATCTATCTGCCATCTCTAGTGAGATTCTTGTAGCTTGTACCTCAAAGATCCCTAGTTTCTCCATTACAGAGAGTGGCATGAGGTTTATACTTGACCTCAAGTCATACAGAGCCTTCTCAAAGGTCATGGTGCCTATGTTACAGGGTATTAAGAACTTTCCGGGATCTGATTTCTTCTGAGGTAATTTCAGTTGAACCAAGGCATTCATTTCATTGATGAGCAATGGAGGTTCATCCTCCCAAGTCTCATTATCAAATAACTTGGCATTCAGCTTCATGATTGCTCTTAGATACTGAGTTACTTGCTCTTCAACAATATATTCATCCTCTTCAGAGTAGAAATACTCATCAGAGCTCATGAATGGCAACAGTAAGTTCAGTGGAATCTCTATGGTCTCTATATGAGCCTCAGATTCCTTTGGTTCCTCATTAAGGAACTCCTTAGTGGTCAGTGGACATCCATTGAGGTCTTCCTCACTGGAAATCACTGCCTCTTCCTCCTCTATAGGTTCTGCCACTTTGGGTATATTGATGGCCCTGCACTTTCTCTTTGGATTCTCTTCTGTATTGCTTCGGAGAGTACTAGAAGGGATTTCAGTAACTCTTTTACTCAGCTGACCCACTTGTGCCTCCAAATTTTTGATGGAGGACCTTATTTCAGTCATGAAACTGAGAGTGGTCTTAGATAGATCAGAGACTATGGTTGCTAATTCAGAGAGGCTCTGCTTAGAATTCTCTGTCTGTTGCTGAGAAGATGATGGAAAAGGCTTGCTATTGCCAAACTTATTTCTCCCACCATTATTATTATTGAAGCCTTGATTAGGCTTCTGCTGATCCTTCTATGAGAAATTAGGATGATTCCTCCATGAAGGATTGTAAGTGTTTCCATAGGATTCTCCCATGTAATTCACCTCTTCCATTCCAGGATTCTCAGGGTCATAAGCTTCTCCTTCAGAGGAAGCTTCTTTAGCACTGCCAGATGCAGCTTGCATTCCAGTCAGATTCTGAGAAATCATATTGACTTGCTGAGCCAATACGGCATTCAGAGTATCAATCTCAAGAACTCCTTTCTTCTGAGTCCTCCCATTATTCACAGGATTTCTTTCAGAAGTATACATGAACTGGTTGTTTGCAACTATTTCAATGAGTTCCTAGGCTTCTGCAGGCGTTTTCTTCAGATGAAGAGATCCACCAGCAGAGAGGTCCAATGACATCTTGGACGATTCAGACAGACCATCATAGAATATACATAAGATGCTCCATTCTAAAAGCATGTTAGAAGGACACCTTCTGATCAATTGCTTGTATCTTTTCCAAGCTTCATAGAGGGATTCACCTTCCTTCTGTCTGAAGGTTTGGACTTCCACTCTAAGGTTGCTCAACTTTTGAGGTGGAAAGAATTTGGCCAAGAAAGCATTGACCAACTTTTTCCAAGAGTTCAGGCTGTCTTTAGGTTGTGAGTCCAACCATATCCTAGCTCTGTCTCTTACAGCAAAGGGGAAAAACATAAGTCTGTAGACCTCGGGATTAACTTTATTGGTCTTAACAGTGTCACAGATTTACAAGAATTCAGCTAAGAACTGATGAGGATCTTCCAATAGAAGTCCATGAAACTTACAATTCTGCTGCATTAGAGAAACTAATTGAGGCTTAAGCTCAAAGTTGTTTGCTCCAATTGTAGGAATTGAGATGCTTCTTCCATAGAAGTCAGAAGTTGGTGCAGTAAAGTCACCAAGCACCTTCCTTGCATCTCCACCATTGTTATTGTTTTCGGCTGCCATGTCTTCTTTTTTTTCAAAAATTTCTATAAGGTCCTCTCCGAAGTGTTGTGCTTTGGCTTCTCTTAGCTTCCTCTTTAGAGTCCTTTCAGGTTCAGGATCAGCTTCAACAAGAATGTTCTTATCCTTGTTCCTGCTTATAAGAAAAAGAAGAGGAATCCTCTATGTCACAGTATAGATATTCCTTTATATGAGTAGAAGAATGGAAGAATAGAAGAATGAGGTAGAGAGAAATTAAGAAGAATTCGAACACAGAAAGAGGAGAGGGTTCAAATTTTAAGAAGAGGGATGTTAGTGAATAATTAAAATAAATAGAAAGAGATGAGAGAGAGGGAGTATTCAAAAATTAATTAAAAGAAAAGAAAAATATTTTTGTCTTTATTTTAATTATAAGTTAGAATTCAAAATTTAAGAAAGGAAATAAATTAAAATTAGAATTTAAAACAATTAGTTAATTAAAAAGAATTTTGAAAAAGTGATTAGTGATTTTTGAAAATTAGAGAGAGAGAAAGGTAGTTAGGTGGTTTTGAAAAAGAGAAGAAATAGTAAACTTTTTAAAATTAAAACAAACAGGTCAAGTGGTTAATTTAAAAATAGTTGAAATTAAATTTTGAAAAGATAAGAAGTTAGAAAAAGATTTTGAAATTATGTTTTGAAAAAGATATGATTGGAATTTATTTTGAAAAAGATTTGAAAAAGATAGAATTTTTCTTAACAAGAAAGTAACAAACTTGAAAGATTGAACTTTTCTTAACAAGAAAGTAACAAACTTGAAATTTTTTAATCAAAATATTAATTGTTAGTAACGTTTTCGAAAATATGAAAGAAAAATAAGAAAAGGATTTTGAAAAAAATATTTTGAAGATTTTTCGAAAAACATGAAAGAAAAATGAAAAAGATTTGAAAAGATAGAATTTTTAAATTGAAATTTTGACTTGACTAACAAGAAACAACTAAATTTTAAAAATTTTTTACCATGTCAACTCAAAATTTCGAAATTTATGAGAAGAATAAGGAAAAGATATTTTTTTTTATTTTTGAATTAATGAAGAAAGAGAAAAACAATAAAATGACATAAGATAAAAGAATTTAAGATTAAAACAAATAATGCATGCAAGAACACTTTGAAGATTATGATGAACATCAAGAACATATTTTTGAAAATTTTTAAAAAAAGAAACACATGCAAGACACCAAACTTAGAAATTTTTAATGTTTAGACACTATGAATTCGAAAATGCATATGAAAAACAAAAAAAAAACACAAAACAAGAAAATGTAAAGATCAAACAAAGAAAATCATCAAGAACAACTTGAAGATCAAAGAAGAACACAATGCATGAATTTTCGAAAATTTTAAGAAAAATTAAAAACATGCAATTGACACCAAACTTAAAATTTGACACAAGACTCAAACAAGAAACACAAATTTTTTTTTGGTTTTTTAATTTTATTACTTTTTTTATATATTTTTCGAAATTATTTTAGAAAAAGAAAATAAAGAAATTCAAAATTTTTAATAAGAATTCTAGGATTCGTACAATGTTAGTCTAAAGCTTCGGTCCAAAAGAATTAGACATGGCCAAATGGCCAGCCAAGCTTTAGCAGAGCATTACATACAACAGCCAAATTGAGAGGAATCCAAAGGCTGCTGCAATGATAAGTGGAAGCCTCAGTCCAAAAGATTAGACATGGCTTAACAGCCAGCCAGGCTTCAACATATCTCATGAAACT
>NC_029789.2:85948793-85958888 GCF_000816755.2 Arachis ipaensis
ATTTATTTTATTTTTATTTTTATTATTTTTTTTCAAAAATAAGAATAAAAAGGTTAAACATAAAACAAAATTACTTAATCTAACCAACAAGATGAACCGTCAGTTGTCCAAACTCGAACAATCCCCGACAATAGTGCCAAAAACTTGGTGCACAAAATTGTGATCATACTTTTTACAACTCCGCACAACTAACCAGCAAGTGCACTGGGTCGTCCAAGTAATACCTTACGTGAGTAAGGGTCGATCCCACAGAGGTTGTCGGCTTGAAGCAAGCTATGGTCATCCTGTAAATCTTAGTCAGGCGGATTCAAATGGTTATAAGGTTTTGATAATTAAAAGATAAATAAAACATAAAATAAAATAAAGATACTTATGTAATTCATTGGTGGGAATTTCAGATAAGCATTTGGAGATGCTTTGTTGCTTATGAACCTCTGCTTTCCTATTGTCTTCTTCAAATCATGCGTGCTCCCTTCCATGGCAAGCTGTATGATCCTCTCGGATGAAAAATACCAGGTACAGTTTCTGCACGGCTAATCAACTGTCGGATTTCTCATCTCGGATGAAAAATACCAGGTACAGCTACCGCACGGCTAATCATCTGTCGGTTCCCACTAGCATCGGAATAGGATCTCTCTATCTTTTTGCACACTATCACTGTGCCCAACATTCGCGAGTTTGAAGCTCGTCACAGTCATCCCTTCCCAAATCCTACTCGGAATACCACAGACAAGGTTTAGACTATCCGAATCTCAGGAATGCTGCTAATTGGTTCTAGCCTATACCATGAAGGTTTTAACCTCTGGACTCAGAATGTGGATCAGAGACCCAAGAGAATATACTTCGGCTGTCGTTCAATGACTATGTTGAACATCATGTAGACCGCTTGTGGTTGGCAGGCACACGGATCTTGGCTAAGCGAGTAACGAAGATAGTGGGTGATTGTCATGGGTCACGCCCTTCATTCTGACTTAACTGAATTAAGTACGAGAGTATATCTTGGAGAAGAAGTAAGCATGAGTTGAAAGAGAAACAATAGTGCTTGCATTAATTCATGAAGTACAGCAGAGCTCTGCACCTTAATCTATGAGGTGTAGAAACTCCATCATAGAAAATACATAAGAAAAAGGTCTAGGCATGGCCATGTGGCTAGCCTCCAAGTCCCAAGATAGTATGCGAATACAATAGTAAAAAGTTCTATTTATACTAAACTAGTTACTAGTGATTACAGAAAATAAGTAACTAAGTGCAGATAGTGCAGAAATCCACTTCCGGGGCCCATGTGGTGTGTGCTTGGGCTGAGCATTGAAGCTTTCACGTGCATAGGCCATTCTTGGAGTTAAACGCCAGCTTGGGTGCCAGTTTGGGCGTTTAACTCCAGTTCTGGTGCCAGTTCTGACGTTTGACTCCAGAAAAAGGTCTCAGGTGGGCGTTTAGATGCCAGTTTGGGCCATCAAATCTCGGGCAAAGTATAAGCTATTATACATTGATGGAAAGCCCAAGATGTCTAGTTTCCAACGCAATTGAGAGCGTGCCAATTGGGCTTTTGTAGCTCCAGAAAATCCACTTTGAGTGCAAGAGGGTCAGAATCCAACAACATCTACAGTCCTTTCTTAGCCTCTGGATCAGATTTTTGCTTGGGTCCCTCAATTTCAGCCAGAAAATACCTAAAATTATAGAAAAACACACAAACTCATAGTATAGTCCAGAAATGTGATTTTTGCATAAAAACTAATAAAAATATAATAAAAATTAACTAAAACATGCTAAAAACTACCTAAAAAATGCCAAAAAGGGTATAAATTATGCGCTCATCAGTGCTGCTGATGCTGATGGACCTGCTGCGGCTGTGGAAGATGAAGTGCCAGTTGTCACTATTGCTCTAGCTCTGGAGCGGCGCTGGGATGAGGGTTTTCCATGCACCCATGTCCCCCACGGAATCACTTCCTCCTTTCCGTGGTTGGGGGGGTGGTGTCTCATCATCTGCTCCCCATGGAGCGCCGGCTAGTTGAATCATCTTGGTGACCAAAGTGGAAAATGGAACTAAGCCACTGACATGTGCTTGCAACATGTACCTCCTAATCAACCGGGGGAAGTATACCTCCTTCCCTTCCATAACACATCCGATCAGGACGAGCATGTCCACCAGACTTTTAGTAAAGTGGGTGGTCGGCATGACGTAATGGGCAAAGATTTGCTGCCACGTCCTGGCCTCACTCAAAAGATGAGTAAATAACATCCCTTTGGGCTTGCTATTGTCAGCATCCATCACCCAAGGGGCATCTGCCTGCTCAATGGCATCTGTAGTACCGGTCCTAGGCAGACAATGAAGTTTATCCTCAATAGCTGCCTCCGTAACCAATATCTAACCGCCTCGCAGGTAGACTGAATCAAAGGCTTGTCTGAAGAAGTTACAATAAAATTTCGTCACCCATTGTGAGTTCACCCTGCCTAGCTCCCTATCAATAAAGCCTATTCCCATCCCCTGAATACGTGTCTAAATGGATCGCCTCACATTCGTTGGGATGGCCAGTTTCTTTTCTATATTCAGATTCTTCTTCCGGTATGTCGGGAAGCGGAGCTCGCAGTATAGGTTAGAGAACCTATACGCATCTGTAGGCGGTAACTGCTGGTTAGCATTGTCCTCCTCATTAAGAGGGTTTTTGGCATAGTCATGGTAGGGAGAAAGAGTGGAGGGCTGAGATTTCTTGCACTTCCTTGAAGTAATCTTGGCTTTTCCTCTATCGGCCATCTTGAAAAAGAGATATACAGGATATAAACAATTAAGCCACGTAGAGAAAAACAGAGTTAAACTTGGAATGCAAGCAAACAAAATACAGAATTCAAATCAACTGCAACCAAGAAATCATGCAATGAGAACATAATGCATGTTTGTTAAGTAACCATAGTCATCATGCCCAAAAGAATATAAGTGTTAGTGAGGAAACTAAGAAGAGAGTTAAAATGTTAATAGGGTTAAAAGTTAGAAAACTAAGTCATATATCAGTGGTGTGAGAATGGTGGAACTTAACCAAGAGAGGTGCAAATAAGTGTATAAAGAACAAGTATGCCCACAATCATGAGGATGATGCAGTCATTGATGATGAAATATGAGTTTGCATAGAGGCATATAATAGAAAAGCGGTTTATCAACAATGCCCATGGTCACCATGTATGATGCATATAAGCGGGGAACAAAGTAAACATGGAAATGTCACCCAAAGTAAACCACGAAATGAACTTGGTGCAAGTCAAGTAACTCTCCATGTCAAAAGTGTCAAGTTCAATTCGAGGTAGCAAGTTTAAAAACAAAACAATTTCTAGAATTTTGGGCAGCATTCCGGCAGTAAATCGAGTGTTCCCGGATAACAAAAGCAGCAACAACAAAATCATATGAGTGCAAAATGCAGAAAGCATGTAAACACTAACCAACTCATATGCTAGATGACGACAAGCAGAGTCACATTATTCACTTCAGCCAGGCAGCAATTAAACCAATTATATGAAATAAAAGTGATGCAGCAATGACAATATACACAGGACACCAGCATCAATCACAGTCAACCAAGCAATTTCAAACCAGCCAATTCAGGTAAACAAGAACGGCACACTTATCAGACCTAGGATATGCTAACCACAACCTAACTACCTAACAACATGCATCTCTATCTATCTTAATAAATAGAGTTAAACGCTAATCTATCTAAAATAACAACAATAAAATGGATAAAAGAAAATGAAAAAACAGGGCAGAAGGCAGGGGAAAAACCTGGCAGGGTAACAGAAGCCAAATTGGAAATGAAAGGGGGAAAGAATGAAAGGAGGGAATGCAGAACCACCAAGGATGGTGGCGGTTCGGGGCTAGGTGATGGATAGCTAGAACAGGGGGGAACAGAGAAGGCAACGCTTTCTTGATGCAGTGGTGAGAACAAGGGGAAAAGGTAAAGGGGAGTGAGTTGGTGTGAGTGGTGATGGCGGTTGGGGTGCCGACGGCAATGGTGTCCGCGGCGGTTGGTCTAAGGCAGAGGGAGGTGCGAAGAGGGGTGGTGAGAAGGGGAAGTGAGAAGAAAGAAGGGAAGTAGAAAGAGAAGTGGTGGTTTGGCAGCGGCGATGGGCTTTTGATAAACCCTAATTTTGTAGTTTATCTTGTGCTTAATTTGGGGGATTTTATCACCTTTTTCCACATTTATTCAATGAAATAGCATGGTTTTGCAATTCTCCCTTGATTTGTGCTTAAATGTGAAAACATGCTTTTTAGGCCTTAAAATAGCTAAATTCAATTCACTTTAATTCCATTCGATGCCTTGATGTATTTGTTGAGTGATTTCAAGTTCATAGGGCAAGTATTGGATGGAAGAAGTGAGGAGAAAAGCATGCAAAGTGGAAGAACTCATGAAGAAATGAAGGAACCATAAAGCTGTCAAGTCCGACCTCTTGGCACTCAATCGACCATAACTTGAGCTACAAGGGTATAAATGAGACGGTTCTAGTTGCGTTGGAAAGATAACATCCAGGGCTTCAAAATGATATAAAATTTGCCATACGTTACATCGCGTTCCGGGGCGCGCACGTGCCATGTACGGGTGCGCGCTGATGCTGCCCGTGGCCCACTAGAGTGAAATCGCCCCCAGCGATTTCTGAAGCACTTTGGGCCCAACCCAACTCATTTCTAATGCTATTTCATGCAGAATTCAAGCTTGGGCAAGGGGGGAGCAATTGTTTGTAGTGTAGCATCATGTAGGTTAGTTTCTAGAGAGAGAAGCTCCCTCTTCTCTCTAGAATTAGGGTTCTTAGGCCATTTCCATCTTAGATCTAGGTTCAATTACATATTTTCATCTTGTTTCTTTTATGATTTCTTACTCCTACTCTTTGATTCTCATGATTTGTAGTGTTAATTTCTCTTTATGCTCTCTTTTATGTTGATGAACACTTGTTGGATTTGGATTTTCTTTTAATAAAATTTGATTTTGATGTTCTTTTATTGTTGATTTGAGTTATGATCTTACTTTCCTTGCAATTGATAGTTGTTAGATTTTACTATTCTTGCACATTTTACTATGCTTTCCTTGTATGCCTTCCAAGTGTTTGACAAATGCTTGGAAGGATGTTAGAGTAGATTTTGAGCATTCTTGGCTTGGAAAGAGTAATTAGGCAATCTTGAGTCATGAAAACCCAACCTATGTTGGTGACCTAGAGTTGTTAGCTAATATTGTTCCATTGATGCTAATCTTTTGCTAATTCAATTAGTAAGTTGATTAGGACTTTTGGATTGAGATTAGCTAGTCTTGTTAGACTTTCTCTCATGGAAGATAACTTATATCTTCTTCCAATGTTGGAGATGACGTAATAAGATAAATTCTTGTTTATATTTGTGACATGATTAATTAGTCTTGTTTGACATTCTCCCTATGTGAAGATAACATGATACCTTCTTCCGTTTGCTGGGGTTGACTAAATAAGGCGAATTGATCTACGCATGACTAGGATAGAAAGCCTATGATCTCAACCCTTGCCATGAATGTCTCTCTCTTTATTATTTGCTTTCTCTTATTTACTTGCCCTCTTTAATTACTTGCTTAATATACTTTTCTTGCTATTTATTTTAATGCCCCACTTATCAATCAAAAATCCCCTTACCCCTTCATAGCCAATAATTAAACACTTCATTGCAATTCCTTGTGAGATGACGCAAAGTTTAAATACTTCGGTTAATTTTCATTGGGGTTCGTTATTCGTGACACAAAACCCATATTTTAATTTGATGTGAGAGTTGTTTTTTGGTTTGGAGCTATACTTGCAACGTAAATATTTTGTGAAATTCGTTACCGACAATAATTTATGTATCAAATTAATGATTTTTTTTTCAATTGGGGTGCCCTATAGATAAAATCCTTGGAAAATATCATGATTTTGACTAAGCTTAATATATACACATGCAATGCAACCAAAAATCCTAAAAGACTTAAAAATGAAATGCAAAAGTGTTGGGATTAGAAACTTGTCACCCAAAAATGCCGAGCGGTCGGACGACCTCCCCACACTTAAAAGTTTGCACCATCCTCGGTGCATCCAAAGGTGAACAAGGGGGTTTGGCAACTTTCCTAGTTGCTACCTTCAGTTGGTAGGTCAACCGATGCTGCGTGTTCTTCTCCCGCTTCTGTTTTTGCTTATGATGACTCATCCTGAACATAGAAAACAAGAGATAATAAGATAAGTAAATGAACAAGCAAGGAAGAATGGATTGTTAAAATGAGGTAAATCACTAGAAATGAGTGAGTGAATTAGTGTGATGATGCATATTTTTGGAAAATGAAAAACGAATTCCAAATACACAAAACTAACCGGCAAGTGCACCGGGTCGTATCAAGTAATAAAACTCACGGGAGTGAGGTCGATCCCACAGGGACTGAAGGATTGAGCAATTTTAGTTTAGTGGTTGATTTAGTCAAGCAAATCAAGAGTTAATTTGAGTGGTTTGTATTCGACAGAAGCTAAATTGCATGAAATTAAAAGGGAGAAGGGTAGATTGCAGAAAATTAAAGAGCAAAGAAAGTAAATAAGCTGAATCTTAAAGAACAAGTAATGTAAATTTCAGAAACTTAGATTGCAAGAAATGTAAATGGCTTGAATGGTAAAGGGAATTGGGAAGTGGATTTGCAGAAATTAAACAAGGAACAATAAATTGCAAACAACAGGAATGTAGAAGATGGATTCAATTGAACCGGATCTTGACAAAAATGGAAATCAGCTTAGTGTAGCAACGAAACCGGGAAATTGAAATTTAAAGCTGTAGATCTCAGGACCTAAGAGACTAGATAACCAAGTCTAGATCTCACTGCCTTCCTAGATCCAGCAAGAACAATTGCAAGGGAAATGTAAATTGCAGAGAGAATAGAAAAAGAAGCAATGAACAGAAATTGAAATTTGATTATGCATAAAATTAAACAAGATCCAAAGGTGAGATTGAAACAGAAGTTCTTCAATTCTCCACCTAAGATCCCAAGCAAGAAAAGTAAAGAGTGCTCAACAAGAACCAGGAAGACGAGAGATTAATTCTCCTCCCCAATTCTCTAGAATTCTAAAACAACAATTCAAAAATGTAAAGTGAATTCTCTACTGTAAGTGTTACGAAAATTCTAAAAAGGAAGCTCCCTAAAAACTTAAATCATAAGCTATTTATACACTTTCTTCAAATGGTCTTCAAGCCTTCAATTGGGCCTTTGTTCTGGAAGGAATTGGGTTGATAAAGGCCTTGGTTGATTGCTCTTGGAGTTGGAGAAAGATCCATTGTGAACCGGGTTGAAAAACATAAAAGCTTGAGTAAAAGTTTGAGTAAAAGTTTGAGGTCAAACTTTTGCTCAAGCTTTTTATACCAGCTGCCCCATTCTTGCTGCTACCAACGTTTGAGCCAAAGTTTGGGGTCAAACTTTTGCTCAAACGTTGGCCCCCTTGTAAATGTGTGTTGCGCCAACGTTTGAGCAAAAGTTTGACCTCAAACGTTGGCGCAAGCTTTTTCCTCCAGGGTGTGCAAGAGTGGCGCCAACGTTTGAGCAAAAGTTTGACCTCAAACGTTGGCGCAAGCTTTTTTTCTCCAGGGTATTGATTTTGTGATGCCAACGTTTGCCAAAAAGTTTGAGGCAAACGTTGGCTCAAGCTTTTCTCCCAAAAGTTTGACCTAAAGTTTGATGTCAAACTTTTGCTCAAGCTTTTTTCCCAAAAGTTTGAGCTAAAGTTTGAGGTCAAACTTTTGCTCAAGCTTTTTTCCTCTGGAGTGTTTTCAAATCTTTTAAAAGTTTGAGCTAAAGTTTGAGGCAAACTTTTGCTCAAACTTTTTGTTCTCTCTTACTCCTAGCCCTTCCTTCTTTCTTCAACCTTCTTCAAAACTCTTTTCACCTATCATCAATCAACCAAACACATCAAAGCTTTGCTTAAAATCATGAGTTTGTTATTCTTTCATAATATATGACAATTATAGCATAAAATCTCATGAAATTGCATTAATTCATACATGGTTGATTGAATCAAAGGAAACATGGAAATCTACCCAATTGGCTTGCTTATGGCTCAAGAAAGTGCATAAATCAATCGAAAACAAAAGAAAAAGGCTAGTGAAATTAGGCTAGGATGACTTGTGATCACAACACCAAACTTAAAGCTTGCTTGTCCCCAAGCAAGAAAAGAATTATTGAGAAGAAAGAATGAAATGGAAGAGGATGTTCATGCTAGCAGAGTATTATTGGTAATTCATGGGGTTTTCTGTGGATATGTAAACACTCACTTCTTATTGACTTTTAGGCCTAGAAAGTCTCCTTCAAGCATCAAGCAACACACTGCTATGACCTCTCATTATTCCTTTATCCTTGACTATTATATTTTTTTTTTCTAAAAGCTTTAGTTCAGTGTCATGTGTAACAAGTTCTTTTCTTTCTTTATACTTGACACATTATTCACTATAGACACTTGGCTCACATTCCTTCTTAAAACATTGATGCCCAGCACCTCTTTGGGTTACTAAATGCCTTGTAGTTAGGTTGCTCTTGATAGTGGACTTTCAGCTGATGATCCCGGGTTAGTTAACCCAAGTCACCAAGTGTTGATGCACTCCAAAGAACTTAATAATCCAAGCAGATCCTAGTACAAAGACACCACATGCATATATTCTAAGGTTCAAGCTATTGGTGTCTAGTTTTGTTTCTTTTTTTTTTCTTTTGTTCTGTTGCCACTTTTTGGCTTTTTCTTTTCTCTTTTTGTTTTTCTTTTTAACCAAGGACTTTTATTTGATTGAGATTCATAGACAGTAGGCCACTTTCTACTTAGAAGGAGACATCCTAATTCTCTTATTCACTAAAAGTGAGCTATCATACAATCACACATACATACCACCACTTACTTTTATTGTACTTCTATCTAACAGAGAACTATCTTACTTCACATTCAAACATTTCTTTTATTGAATTGAAATTGCAGGGGACAAAGCATGCCTTTTTTGTTAAGTGAAAGTAAACACACAAGCACACAATTAGACTAGCTTACTTATTTTAAGAGAGTGATTCTACTTGTACTAGATGAACACTTTAGCAAGACATAAATCATAGCATATCTCAACAGCTGAGGTTAAGTACAGATACAACCTATTGGTTTGCAGTTCTTGTGTCCTTCTTTCTGTTGGTCCCCTTTTTGAGTCATGGTGCATAATGTCTTCAATTTGTGGTTAGTTCCCTGCATAATTCTCAAAAGTTGCTTGCTTCTCAAGCCCTTAGGTAATTGGTTAGTGTGCAAGACTTTCTTATAGGCTTTTGAACTTACTTTGGTGTGTGAACACCAAACTTAGTCCCTCGCCACTGCCTCTGATGCATCAAGTTAACCACATGTGAAATCCTTGTGTCTTTGCTAAAGGCAATAAAACTAAAAACTAGAAACAGACAATGATTAAATGATTCATCTGATTGCTTGGAGCTAGCAACCCTTTATGCAGAAGATGAAAATGTGTTTTTAAATGAGATTTTTGGTGGAACACCAAACTTAGCATTCTTCATTCTCCCTCAAATTATTTTGGTGTGCAACACCAAACTTAGCTCCTTACACTACAGATAAAGCTACCCAGCCTTTTTATTGAAATAGCTATGGAAAGAAAACTACCTCAGGTTGGGTTGCCTCCCAACAAGCGCTCTTTTAATGTCACTAGCTTGACATCCTTCATTCTTTGATCATGGGGGCTGAAAATCATAGTGCCTCAACTTTTCTCCTCTTACTGTGAACTTCCTTCCAGTCTCCTCTTTGATGATCTCTAAGTGTTCAAGTGAAAGGACCCGGTTCACAGTGTAATATTCAGATAATTGTGGGGACATCTTCATTGGTTGTGTGTTTAACACTACTTTATCCCCTGGTGAAAAGCCTTCAGTGGAGATTTTCTTGTTTTTCCACCCTTTTGGCCTCTTCTTCTTCTCTTCTTTCTTAAGAGATGATTCATGCCTTGGTGGTTCTTTATCTGGAATGTTGAGGTTCTCATCTGGGGGTTTTGGATCTAGTTCCTCCTTGATTTCTTTGGTCTGTTGCACCATCTCCACTTCTTTCAAGCATGGATGTAGAAGTCTT
>NC_029789.2:85960658-85962691 GCF_000816755.2 Arachis ipaensis
ATTGTTTTGGTGTGCAACACCAAACTTAGCTCCTTGCAATGCATACCAATTATTCAACATTTTTATTGAAAAGGCTATGAAAAGAAAACTACCTCTGGTTGGGTTGCCTCCCAACATGCGCTCTTTTAATGTCACTAGCTTGACATCCTTCAATTCTTCTCAAGAAGGCTGTAGGCTCTGAACCTCTTTTTCCTTATCCCATTGTCCTCCCAGTACAGTTTTGCTCTGTGACCATTTGCTGTGAATTGACTCTTTGTTACTTCATCTAGTAATTCAATACTCCCATAAGGAAAGACCTTTGTCACCAAGTATGGGCTAGTCCACTTAGACTTAAGTTTGCCAGGGAAGATCTTAAGCCTTGAGTTATACAGGAGCACTTGTTGTCCTGGCTTGAACTCCTTCTTTGTGATCTTCTTATCATGCCACCTCTTAGCTCTTTCCTTGTATATCTTAGCACTCTCATAGGCTTCTAGTCTGAATTCATCCAACTCATTTAGTTGTAACAACCTTTTCTCTCCTGCAGCTTGGGAATCAAGGTTGAGGAGTTTAGTAGCCCAAAAAGCTCTGTGTTCAAGCTCTACAGGGAGGTGGCAAGATTTGCCATACAATAGCTGAAAGGGTGACTTGCCAATAGGAGTTTTGAAAGCTGTCCTATATGCCCAAAATGCATCTTCTAGCTTCCTAGCCCAATCTTTTCTTGTGCTTCCCACTGTTTTCTCTAGGATCTTCTTCAATTCCCTATTTGCAAGTTCAGCCTGGCCATTAGTCCGAGGGTGGTAAGATGTGGCCACTTTATGGATTACTCCATATTTGTGGAGGAGTTTCTCCATCTGTTTGTTGCAAAAGTGACCACCACCATCACTAACCAGACCTTTGGGCACTCCATATCTTGTGAAAATGTGCTTTTTAAGGAATTGGAGGACAATATGTGCATCACAGGTGGTTGTGGCTATGGCTTCCACCCACTTTGATACATACTCTATTGCCACCAGGATATATCTGAAAGAGTAGGAAGGAGGAAAAGGTCCCATGAAATCAATGCCCCATAAGTCAAACAGCTCCACTTCCAGGATGAAATTTTAAGGCATCTCATTTCTTTTTGTCAATCCTCTAGTTCTTTGACATTCATTGCATTGGTGAACAAACTCTCTGGCATCCTTGAAGATAGTTAGCCAATAGAACCCACTCTGTAATACCTTTGCAGCTGTTCTCTCTGGTCCAAAGTGTCCACCATATGCTGAGCCATGGTAATGCCATAGTATGTCCTTTATTTCACTTTTAGGGACACACCTCCTAATCATTCCATCAGAGCATCTCTTGAATAGAAAAGGTTCATCCCATAAGAACTTCCTTGCTTCATTGAGTAATTTCTTCATTTGTTGCTTGGAAAATTGTTGAGGTATCTTCCTTCCTACCTTGTAGTTTGCTATGTCAGCAAACCAAGGTGTTTGTTGAATTTGGAAGAGATGTTCATCAGGGAAGTTCTCATTTACTTGCTGTGGTTTGTCTTGCTTAGCTTCTTGTGGCACTCTTGATAGATGATCTGCTACTTGATTTTCACTTCCCTTCCTATCCCTCACTTCAATATCAAATTCTTGTAGCAGCAACACCCACCTAATAAGCCTTGGCTTTGAATCCTGTTTAGACATTAAATACTTGAGAGCAGAATGGTCAGTGTATACTATAACTTTTGAACCGATCAAGTATTGTCTAAACTTATCAAATGCATATACAATTGCTAAAAGTTCTTTTTCAGTGGTGGTATAATTTTTCTGTGTTTCATTCAACACTTTGCTAGCATAATATATGACATGATGTAATTTGTCCTTCTTTTGCCCCAGTACAGCACCAATAGCAAGGTTGCTTGCATCACACATAAGTTCAAAAGGTAAATTCCAATAAGGGGGTGTGATGATTGGTGCTGTAATGAGCTTTCTCTTGAGAATTTCAAAGGCATGTCTACAGTTATCATCAAAAATGAAGGGAACATCATTCATTAGAAAATTGCTCAATGGTTTTGCTATTTTTGAAAA
>NC_029789.2:85963553-85985454 GCF_000816755.2 Arachis ipaensis
GTCTTCTCTTGATCCTTGGGGTCCACTACTATTTGATTGTAACCGGAATACCCATCCAGGAAGCAGTAATAAGCATGGCCTGCTAGTCTTTCCAACATTTGATCGATGAACGGCAAAGGAAAATGATCTTTTCTTGTTGCATCATTCAATCTCCTGTATTCTATGCACATTCTCCACCCAGTCACTGTCCTAGTGGGGATCAACTCATTCTTTTCATTGGTGATGACTGTCATTCCTCCCTTTTTGGGCACAACTTAAACCGGACTCACCCAAGAGCTGTCTGAGTTTGGGAAAATTATCCCTGCATTCCATAGCTTCATCACTTCTTTTTGAATCACCTCTTTCATGGTTGGGTTGAGTCTTCTTTGAGGTTGAACCACAGGTATTGATTCTTCCTCCAATAAAATTTTATGCATGCAAATAGCAGGGCTGATGCCTTTGATGTCCTCAATTGTCCACCCCAAGGCTGTTTTGTGAGTTTTTAATACTTCAATCAACCTTGCTTCCTCATCCATGTTCAAGGAGGAATTTATAATCACTGGTAATGCCTCTGCTTCCCCAAGAAACACGTATTTGAGGTGAGGAGGGAGAGGTTTCAACTCCTGTTTTGGTTTTTCCTCTTTCTTGTCTTCAATGAGTATTTCTATTACTTCCTCTCCTTGTTCTTTCTGATGCTCCAGATAGTCGTCTTCAAACATTTCTTCTACCAGCCCTTTTATCATATCCACATTCATGTAGTTCTCTTGCTCTGAGGGGTGTTGCATTGATTTGAAGACATTGATTACCATTTGTTCATTATGCACCCTGAAGGTCATTTCTCCCTTCTCCACATCAATAGTGGTTCTTGCTGTGGCTAGAAATGGTCTCCCCAAGATGATACTGCTTCCTTCCCCTTCTGTGTCTAAGATTACGAAGTCTGCGGGGAAGATAAACTTCCTGACCTTCACTAGTAAATTCTCCACAATACCATTGGGTGTCTTGATTGATCTATCGGCCATGACTAGTGACATCCTGGTGGGTTTAATTTCTTCTATGGCAAGCTTTCTCATCAATGATAGAGGCATCAAGTTGATGCTGGCACCTAGATCACACAGGGCGTTTTCCAATGTTATCTTACCTATGGTGCATGAGATTACAAAACTCCCTGGATCTTTGAGCTTTGGTGGGATACCCATCTGGATCACAGTGCTACATTCTTCAGTGAGCATGATAGTTTCCTTTTCTTGCCAACTTCACTTCTTGTTGATTAGCTCCTTCATGAACTTGGCATATAGGGGCATCTGCTCCAGTGCCTGAGCCAAGGGAATATTTATCTCCAACTTCTTGAAAATCTCAAGGAACTTGTGAAATTGTTGGTCTTTTGCCTCCTTGTTGAATCTCTGGGGATATGGCAGTGGAGGTACAAAGGTCTTCTCTGCTTGTTGCTTTTGATTTTTGGTTGGCTCTTCAATTGCTTCATTCCCCTTTTTTGGAATTTTTTATTGTTCCTCCTTTTCTTGAGTTTGCTTTGAAGCTTGCTTGCTTGCCATTGCATCATCATCATTGGCTTCCTCTGTGTGTGTTGGCTGTTTCTCTTCTATTGGTCTTTTGCTGCTCTCTACTTGCTTCTTTGTAGTGTCATTGTTGCTCATCAATGTTCTCCCACTCCTTAATTGTATTGCCTTGCATTCTTCCTTAGGATTTGGGATTGTGTCACTCGACAGTGAGCTTGAAGGTCTCTCAACAGAAATCTATTTGGAGATTTGCCCAATTTGCCTCTCTAGGCTCTTCATGGAGGCTTCATGGTTCTTGGTTGTTATTTCTTGTTGTTTTCACATTTTGTCTATCAAGGTTTCCAAGTTGGTGAGTCTTTGAGATTCAGGTGATGCTTGTGGTGGGTTGTGAGATGTGGATGGTGGATGGTGGGTATTTTGGTTGGTGGGTTGGTTATTAGATTGGTAATGGTTGGGGTTGGGGTAGTTGTTTTGAGGTTTTCTGTAGGGGTTTTGGTTAGTTTGCTGCTGGTTGTGGTTTTGGTTGTTTCTTGAAGTGTTTTGGTTTGAGTTCCTCTGCCATGGTTGTTTGTTTTGGGTGTGGTTATCTCCCCATCTAAGGTTTGGGTGGTTCTTCCAGGATGGATTGTATGTATCACCATACACTTCATTTAGTCCTTGGTTGTGCATGTACTGGACTTGTTCTTGCTGCTGCTCCTCTTGAATTTCTTCATTTTGCCCCCATGTGGATGATGGTTGGCTTGTGTTAACTGCTGCAACTTGGAGGCTATCAATCCTCTTGGCCATTTGCTCAAATTGTTGTTGAATTTGCTGCTGCATCATCTTGTTTTGAGCCAAGATTGAATCCACTCCTTCTAGCTCCATTACTCCTCTCCTTTGTGATGGTTGGCGATTTCTTTGATGAGCAAAGAAATATTGATTGTTGGCCACCATGTCAATAAGATTTTGAGCTTCTTCTGCTGTTTTCATCAGTTGCAATGATCCTCCAGCTGAGTGGTCAAGTGATTCTTGAGCCTTTAGAGTGAGTCCTTCATAGAAGTTCTGTAGCTTATCCCACTCAGTGAACATTTCTGGTGGACATTTCCTCAGCAAAGCCTTGTATCTCTCGCATGCTTCATACAGATTTTCAGCATCCAATTGCGTGAATGTTTGCACCTCAGTCTTCAGCCTGATGACTCTTTGAGGTGGATAGAATTTGGCTAGAAATTTAGTTACCAAGTCATCCCAATTAGTGATGCTTCCTTGGGGAAAAGTTTCAAGCCATTGTGCGGCCTTGTCCCTTAATGAGAACGGGAACAGCAGAAGCTTGTAAGTTTCAGGATTCACGCCATTGGACTTGACAGTGTCACAAATCCTTAAGAAGGTAGATAGATGTTGATTTGGATCCTCCAATGGTCCTCCCCCAAACGAGCAGTTATTTTGGACCAATGTAATAAGTTGTGGCTTCAGTTCAAAGTTATTTGCATTGACATTAGGGGTGAAAATGCTGCTTCTACAATGTCTAGCATTTGCAAAGGTATAGGAGGCCAATACTCTCCTCTGCTGTGGGTTATTGTTAACCCCTCCTCCTGGATTAGATGGATCTCCTTCCATCTCGTGATATTCTTCCTCAGATTCTTCCTCTCCAACAATATTTTTCCCTCTTTCAGCTCTTCTTAACCTTCTAAGAGTTCTCTGGTCAGTTTCAGATAAAACAGGAATCGTTCTCCCTGTACCTGACATACAAACAAAACAAAAGAAACACCACCAGTAACACTTCGATCTGTTGCCAGAATGAAGTTAAGTTAGCTTAAGCAAAAATTCAAACAGTTAGTGTGTTAGTCAAAAATTTGAGAAACAGAAAATAAAAATGCTAGATCTAGATCTCCACTTCACTTAATCATTGTCAATCTATTTCAATCCCCGGCAACGGCGCCAAAAACTTGATGCGTATTTTCGGAAAACAAAAAATGAATTCCAAATACACAAAACTAACCGGCAAGTGCACCGGGTCGTATCAAGTAATAAAACTCACGGGAGTGAGGTCGATCCCACAGGGACTGAAGGATTGAGCAATTTTAGTTTAGTGGTTGATTTAGTCAAGCGAATCAAGAGTTGATTTGAGTGGTTTGTATTCGACAAAAGCTAAATTGCATGAAATTAAAAGGGAGAAGGGTAGATTGCAGAAAATTAAAGAGCAAAGAAAGTAAATAAGCTGAATCTTAAAGAACAAGTAATGTAAATTTCAGAAACTTAGATTGCAAGAAATGTAAATTGCAGAATCTTAAAGTACAAGAAATGTAAATGGCTTGAATGGTAAAGGGAATTGGGAAGTGGATTTGCAGAAATTAAACAAGGAACAATAAATTGCAAACAACAGGAATGTAGAAGATGGATTCAATTGAACCGGATCGTGACAAAAATAGAAATCAGCTTAGTGTAGCAACGAAACAGGGAAATTGAAATTTAAAGCTGTAGATCTCAGGACCCAAGAGACTAGATAACCAATTCTAGATCTCACTGCCTTCCTAGATCCAGCAAGAACAATTGCAAGGGAAATGTAAATTGCAGAGAGAATAGAAGAAGAAGCAATGAATAGAAATTGAAATTTGATTATGCATAAAATTAAACAAGATCCAAAGGTGAGATTGAAACAGAAGTTCTTCAATTCTCCACCTAAGATCCCAAGCAAGAAAAGTAAAGAGTGCTCAACAAGAACCAGGAAGAAGAGAGATCAATTCTCCTCCCCAATTCTCTAGAATTCTAAAACAACAATTCAAAAATATAAAGTGAATTCTCTACTGTATGTGTTACGAAAATTCTAAAAAGGAAGCTCCCTGAAAACTTAAATCCTAAGCTATTTATACACTTTCTTCAAATGGTCTTCAAGCCTTCAATTGGGCCTTTGTTCTTGATAGAATTGGGTTGATAAAGGCCTTGGTTGATTGCTCTTGGAGTTGGAGAAAGATCCATTGTGAACCGGGTTGAAAAACATAAAAGCTTGAGTAAAAGTTTGAGGTCAAACTTTTGCTCAAGCTTTTTATACCAGCTGCCCCATTCTTGCTGCTACCAACGTTTGAGCCAAAGTTTGGGGTCAAACTTTTGCTCAAACGTTGGCCCCCTTGTAAATGTGTGTTGGCATAAAATCTCATGAAATTGCATTAATTCATACATGGTTGATTGAATCAAAGGAAACATGGAAATCTACCCAATTGGCTTGCTTATGGCTCAAGAAAGTGCATAAATCAATCGAAAACAAAAGAAAAAGGCTAGTGAAACTAGGCTACGATGACTTGTCATCATGTGACATTAATGAAAAATAAGTGTGTAGATCCTAACTTGCATGGGGTTTAGAACTCACACCCTAGTATTTAAAAAAATCATGTCACAATTATAAAAAAGAAAACATGCACTTAACTCATTCAAGTGTGCTTGAGATACTTTAAAATACTTGTAGGTTAAGTCAACCACACAAGTAGTGAAGAGGCATGAAAGCATTCAAGCAATTAATCAAGCAATTGCGAAATTGGATAATGCATGGACATTGATTGATGTGTAGGTAGACTTAGTGTACAAAATGGTATATGAAACTCACACAACAATTAATGACACATATTGAAGTTGTTGCAACACCTAAGTGGCATAGAGGTAAAACACATGGATGCTATGGAACTTAGGACAAAGAAGATAGAAGGGGAAATCAATCAAATAGCAAGCATGGCCCACAAAGCTTTACAAAGCTAAAAAATATGTCACTAGGTAAGCTTTGATCCAATTTCACAATTCCACAATCTCAATGCATGAAATAGATGATGATCAATTAGAACAAGCATCCTAAAAAAAATGCATTGATAATGTACAATTGCCTAACAATAGATGATGAATGCATGGTGGCCAAAACATGAAATTCAAAGAGGTAAGATGCATGAAGACAATGTAACAAGTACTTGGTATTCAAAAGTGTTAAACGTGAAAAATTCTAAAGCAAGTAATAAATTGCAACCTCAACAAAGGAATCCAACAATGACAATAACGACAATGATGTTAAACTAACATCCCATTAGTAATAAGCAGCAGTAAATGGTAAACAAGATTAGTAATCCAACACTTATAATGGAAAACAAAAGTTAAACTAACTAAAAAAATGGTGTTACATGATGCTTGGTAGTGTTGGATGATGATTGAAGGGTGGAAAGAGAAGAGAAGAAGGAAAGAAATGGAAAGAGGAGAAGAAAAGAAGGTGAGTGAAATAGGGCAATCCACGCATGCGCGTCATGTGCGCGTAAGCGTGGATTGATGAAAATGGAAGCGATGCGTACGCGTACAGCGTACGTACGCGTGCATGGCAAAGCAGAGAGTCGACGCGGACGCACAAGGTACGCGTTCGCGTGCCCTGGGGCACAAAGTTGGCACACTTCAGGCACAACTCTCGGGTGAATGTATGGGTAGTGGAAAAATTCAATCCACGCGTACGCGTACATGGAGCGTCCGCGTGGATGGCCGAAATTGCTTGATTTACGTGTACGCGTGGAGTGCGCGTGCGCGTGGGTGGTGCTCTATTTTTCAAAATTTTTCTATGTTTTTGCACCAAACCGAGCATTCCAAACCTCCAAACAACTACCAAAACATCATAAAACTTTATTTAACCTACTAGACTACCAAACAAACTTAATAAATCAATCAAAACATGAGATTAAACCTATTTTACCAATATGTACAAAAGGAAAAAATGAAAAAATGTTACCATGGTGGGGTGTCTCCCACCTAACACTTTTGTTTATTGTCCTTAATTTGGACTTATGGGGAGCTCCTCATCAAGGTGGCTTGTGCTTGAATCCATCCTTGAACATCCACCAATGCTTGGACTTCCATTGTGCTTCATCAGTCAAGGTTAATAACTCCAAGCTTTGATAGAGTTCTTCACAAATCGTGGGCTCCCAAAGTCGATTTTCCTTGTGTGATCCGGGATCCCACACTTTGTTTTCACACCCATCCTTGAGTTGATCATGGTGATTTCCTTCTGGTGGCAAGAGAGATGAATTCTCATGGAAGCACTAAACTATCCTCCTAGACCCATCCAATTGAGCACTAGTCCAACCTTTACTCCTTGAAGCTTCAACCATAATGAGCCTAGACTTACAACGCCAACCACTAAACATCCTCCTTTTACGCTTAATTCCAGAAAGCGCCCTAAGTTGGCCATCCGTCTCAAGCAAACCATATTCAAGTGGGATAATAAAGCTAAGAGTTAGAAGTTTTACCCACTCAAATGAAGGATTAGATGACAACCTAGGTGGAGGAGTTCCCAACGGTCTTGACAAAATATGCTCCACTCCCGTCCATCCTTTTTGAAAGGCTTCCACCACTTGGCAAAGTTCTTCAAGCTTTACCTTTTGCCAAGCTTCCTCAAGTTCAAGTTCTTCTTCACCAATGTCCTCTAGCTCTTCCCCATCACTCAAATCATACATAGGAGGTTGAGTGAAATCTACCTCATCATCGATTCCAAGCATAGTGGGGAAGGATTCTTCAAATTCAAGAGGATCATATGTTGATGTGGAGTCATCATAAATAGGAGGGCCTATTGATTTGAACACTTCTTCCAATTCTTCAATCACATTGTGCCTTGGAGGTTGTGCACTCTCCTCTTCAACATCAACTTCAAACTCCATGGAAGAAGGCTCTTCAATTTGTGCTTCCTCTATGTACTCAACATATCCTAAGGCTCCAACCACTACTTCCTTTTGTTAAATAATCTCTACCTCCTCTTCTTGTTGCATTTCTTGCTTTAACTCCTCTTCTTCACCTTGGAGCTTCAAGTTCACTCCCTCATTAAGCTTATTGGTTGCTTCTCCACATTCCACAATGGAAGTGCCTTGATCGCATAGGCTTAGGCAGGATGAGAGATGTTGCCAATGGCTTCTACCATGATAGCCATTTTTTCCCTTAACTCCTCAAATTTCTTTTTATCCTCCTCGTGTTGCCTTAAGATATGAGATTCAAGATCCCTTAATTCTAGCATAAAGGCTTCATCAGTGGGTTGTGGTGGAAGAGAGGGTTCATTGTTTGAGGGAAAGGTGTTATAGTCGGAAGGTGGTTCATATTGGTGAAATTCTTGAGGTGGTATGTGTAAACTTTGTGGTTCTTGGGAGTATTGGTGTTGGAATGGTAGTGGCTCTAAGTATGGTTCATATGGTGGTTGGTATGGTGGGTATGGTTTAGGATCATGTGGAGGTGAATGGTGGTATGAGGCTTGTGAGTATGGTTGTTGAGGGCTATGTTGAGGAGGGGGTTCATATGTATGTGGTGGTTGTGGTTGACAATCACAAGAAGGGTCATCACATACATTAGATTGGTATGCATCAAGATTTGAATTGTACCCATAAGAAACCGGAGGAGGTTGTTGCCAAGAAGGTTGTCCATAGGCTTGAGGCTCCTCCCATCTTTGATTTCCAAATTCATGATGCACATCCTCATTGAAGCTTTCATTTCCTACAACATAGTTTGAACCACACTCATAGCCAAAGTGATGAGAATTCATGGTGATAAGAGAAAATAAAAACAAAGATTAATAAGAAACAAAAAAAACAAATCCTAAAGCTAACAAAAACTAACAAACAAACCAAAAATCAAGCTATTCACAATATATACAATAGCCAATAACATAGCACAATTGCAACTCCCCGACAACGGCGCCATTTTGATGTGAGAACTATACTTGCAACGAGAATTCAATTGAGAAATTCTATATCAACAAAAGTTTACACATCAGCTTTGCCGGACGGAGGTGGATGAGGGTGGCTTGGGTGGCGCTGTGATTATGGAGGGAAGGGGAAAAGGAAACGCTGGGGCGGGGGAGAGAAAACAGGGTATGCGAATGGCAAGGGTTTCTCACGTGGATGGGGTTAGTGTTTTTGAATCCATGCGCACGCGTCCTGTATGCGTCCGCATGGGTGGGCGGGAAAAGAATAGACACGGAAGTGTCATCTGCGCTTAACCATGGATGAGGAAATTGTGCATCGACGCGTACGCGTATGGTACACGTCCGCATGGGTTAAAGGTTAGGCCAGACGCACAGTGTTGGCTGATGCGCATAAACTTGTTATGCTACGATTTAGGAAATTGCACGATCGGCAAAATTCCTTCCGGCAAGTGCACCGGTTATCGTCAAGTAAAAACTCACAATAGAGTGAGGTCGAATCCCACAAGGATTGGTTGAGTGAGCAATTCGGATTAGAAGTATGTTCTAGTTGAGCGGAATCAAGATTTAGATGAGACTTGCGGAATGTAAAATTGGCGGGAAATGTAAATGACAAGAAATTTAAATAAGGTCTCCCCTTCTCAAGACTCTTGGAGCCCCTCTTGTTTTTCTCACCCATTCAGCTCTGATGGCACAAAGGTCTTCAGCAATAGTTGTATAGTCAGGTTCTCCTATCATCCTTTCTTCATAACCTGCTTGGCTGAAATGTATGTTTTTCAGGCCAAGAGTTTTCATGATTGCTTTGGGACTGAAGTCAACTTCTACCCCTCTCACATAGCTTTTGTATGTGGGTTTCTTGGTTGAGTCTTCCCTCACTGCATTTGCATAGAACTCCTTCACCAAGTTGATGTTGATTTTAGTGATTGGCTTAGTCAAGAGCTCCCACTTCCTCTTTTTGATCTTTTCCCAAACACCTGGGAACTCATCCTTTTCAAGGTCAAAGGGAACCTCAGCTAGTACCCTTTTAGGTCTCATCCATTCGGCTTGAATCTCATGGAAAACTGATTTGTACCTCCTTGCATCGAATTCCCTGTTCTCCTCCATTGGTTGCTTGTCTTTTCTTCTTTTGTGGCTAGATGAGGCTGCCATTGGTTCTTTGGTTTTGGTAAGTTACAAGCTAAAGTTGACAAGGTGAAGCAAGAAGTGTTGTTGGAAGTGTGGTGAGGTTGTTTTCGGCAAGAGATAGTTATGCTATGATGAAGGGAAATGTGCATGAAGGAGAATTGGTGGTGTGGAACTCGTTCCTCAAGTGGTTCTTTATAGTGCCCGTAAGTGAAAAATGGACGGCTAGGGTGATTTGTAAAGGGTGGCTTGATGGTAAATATATGAATCAGGGAGAAGGACGAATTGCTTTTCAATTTCTTGGAAGTATTCTGGGTGCATTAAGTTGTACATGTAGCTATCTTTTCTTGCAGAACTTCCTTTTCCCATGTGTTTTGGGTGCCTTCAGGCACACCAAACTTAGAGACAAATTGTATTTTACATGCAATGTTTAGTGCACTCTTTCAGCAGTTGTTCTGAGGATTCAAGTTCATGCATAAGAAACCATGCTTTATTAGATGCAAAACAAAACAATAAAGAGTAAGGATATTAAAAACATGGGTTGCCTCCCATGAAGCGCTTCTTTAACGTCACTAGCTTGACGGTTGTCCCTTGTTAGGGTGGATTGTAGTGCTTGACGTCTTCTCCTCTTACTATGCAAACGTCCCCACTTGATTCCTTCATGACCTCTAAATGTTCCATAGAAAGAACTTTCCTGATTGTGAACACTTGAGGGAGTTGGGAAGGAATGGTTTTGAGGCCTGGTGGGATTGGCAAATAATGACTTGATATCACTTTATCTCCCGGAGAGAAACCTTCAGTGGGAATTTTCTTGTTTCTCCACCCTCTTGGCAATTTCTTTACAATTCTTCCCTTTCTCTTGAGGATTTCATCATTGACCCTTATGTCAGGAGGATCCTTCTGATCTGTTTCTATTGATTCTTGTGGCTTTAACTCTTGCAATTCTTGTTTGCCTTCCAAGGACTGTTTCAGAATTTCAGCTGCTGGATTGCTTTCCTCCAAACATAGATGGCTACTATCATCCTTAGGCTTTTCAGGTTCTGGTTCAGGCTCAGATGTAGGTTTGAAAACATTGAAAATGAGCTGTTCATCATGTATTCTCAAAATTAGCTCTCCTTGTTCTACATCTATGAGTGCTCTAGCAGTGGCTAGAAATGGCCTCCCCAGAATGATGGGGTGTAGGTAGTTTTCTTCCATGTCCCAAATGACAAAGTCTGTGGGGAAGAAATAGTTTCCCACTTTCACCAGCACATTCTCAACTACCCCCTCAGCTTGCTTCTGAGTTTTGTCAGCTAGTTGTATGATTACATCAGTGGATCTCACCTCATTCAGTTGTAGCCTCTTCATAAGAGTCAGAGGCATCACATTTATGCTAGCTCCTAGATCACAGAATCCTCTGTCAACATGGTTCAGCTCCATGACTCCCTTAGTGTTGTGTCTCTCTGATGCATAGTAGTACTCATTCTCAGCCACTGTCTCAATCACTTCAATGGCTTCTTCCACAGTCTTTTTCCTGTTCAATGAACCTCCTGATGAATGGTCTACAGCCTTCCTTGATTCATATGAGAGTCCATCATAGAAAATATGCAATTGCACCCAATCATGGAACATGTCTGGTGGGCATTTCCTTGTCAAATCCTTGAATTGAAATCATCCAAACAATTGCATCAAAGTCTTGCAAAATTTCATGAGAAATCTTCCATTCATAGCATTCAAGTAATATAACTAAAACTCATGGAATTCGCATCAAAATCATATTGTTTGGATGGTTCATTGCTTTGTTCTTCTTTTAACCAATCTTGGTTACTTTAAGCTCAAGAAAATGCATAAAACAACTAAAACTAACAGAAAAATGCTAGTGAAACTAGCCTAAGATGCCTTGGCATCATTGGCCCAGAGTTAGCACAACTCTTGGGTCATATGTATGGGAATTGAGTCAACGCATCGACGCGTACGCGTCATGTACGCGTACGCGTGCATTTGCTTGTGCCCCACGCCCAATGTTTGCACGACACTTGCCTAACTCTCTGGAATAAATATGGGATCTGCGTTCACTCATTGATATGTATGCGTATATCATGCGTACGGGTCCCTGTCCCCCTCCCCTTTTTTTTCAAAACACCAAAAATAGCTAAAATTCACCCTAACATGACCTACAACTCAAAACCAACCAAAAATGCAAATTTACAAAAATATTTTGGTTTTCGAAGGATTTTCAAGTACAAGCAAGGAAAACTTGCTTCACAGGCAACTAGCAACTAAATTATTAAAGCAAATATATGAAGAGGAAACTACCTACAATGGCAACTCAAATCACTTATTAATCAAATCAAATCTACAAGAGAGTGGAAAGAGTTTACCATGGTGGGGTGTCTCCCACCTAGCACTTTTAGTTTAAATTCTTAAGTTGGACATTTGGGAAGCCCTTTGTCATAGTGGCTTGTGTTTGTACTCATCCTTGAATCTCCAAGGATCTTTGCTCCTCAAATGATTGACAGAAATTCCAACCATCTTCATTAAGCTTGGGTGAAGTTCTACCCAAGATATGAGTTTCCAAAGTTGGTTTTCAAAGTACAATCTGGGATTCCATATCTTATTTTCACATCCTTCTTCAAGTTGATTATCATAATTTTTCCATCCGAGTGGTTAACACATAGAATTCTCCTTAGTAAGCCAAGTTTTCTTCCTTCTAGACCCACACAAGTTTGCTTTCTTTCAATCATGGTCCCTATACTTTAGAGCTTTGACCCTGATGAGCGTAATTCCAAACCCCCAACTGCTACACAACTCTCTCTTACTATTAACTCCGCAAAGAGCTCTAAGTTACCCATCCGTTTCAATCAACCTATATTCAAGTGAGAAAGTGAAGCACAAGGATAAAAATTTTACCTATTTGAATGTTGTGTTGGAGGGTGGCTTGGGAAGGGATACTTTCCCACACTCACACAATGCGAGGTCTATTCCCTTAGGCTCTTCCTTAGTAATTTCCATCTCTTGACAACTTCTTTTAATTTCTTCTCGCTTGTCAACTTCTTCAACAAGGATACCAATATCACTTGGTTTGGAGTTGTCTTCAATAATGTCAATTTCACACCTAATGGGAGATGGTTTAACTTTTGATAGGAATTCGTTGATGATTGACTCCATCTCTTGATCAGCCTCTTCATATTCTTCAATTTTGATATGTTCCGAAGGTGGTTGAGACTCCCATGGTGGCTCCACATCTCCCAAATTTTCAACCATGTATTCCTTTTCTTCAATAATTGTAGGTTCCTCCAATTGTTCCAACACATAACACAACTCCTCCTTCTCAACCAGATTTTCCAATCTCTTCCTCATGCTTTGCTCTTCTTTTGGTCTTTTACACGTGATCATGGCGGCACCTTGAGTGTTCAAGCATTGGTAGGCCAAAGTGTGCACTACCTTGGTTAAGTTAGTCACAAAGTCTAGTGTGTTCCTTTGTATATCCACTTGTCCTCGAAGTAGTAAGGTGAGAGAATCACCTATTAGGGCTTGGGGTGGATAAGAAGGTTCCTCATTTTGGAGAAAGGGTTCATAGTAGGAAGGTGGTTCTATTTGAGAAGGGTATGGAGATTGTATGTGTTGAGGTGGTTCTTGGTAGTAATCATGATAGGGTTATGGTGGTTCTAAAGGTTCTTGCTCATAATGGTCACAAGGAGGACGTAGGGGTGATTGGTCATATGATGGATAAGGGTCACATGAAGGTACTTGGTAAGGAAAGGCTTGTGAGTATGGTTGAGGTTCATGTTGAGGATAAAAGTCATAAGCATATGATGGTGGTAATTGATTTTCACAAAAAGTTACACCATAGCCATTGAATTGACATGCATTAGGATGATGATTGTACCTATGAGTGTTCGGAGGTTGTTGCCAATAGGAGTGATCAATTCCTTGAGGCACCTCCCATCTTTTTTTTATTCTATCCTTGATACATGTTGTCATTAAAATTCACATTTCCTACAACACAATTAGAATCAAACTCATAGCCAAAAGAGTGAGAATTCATAGTGGAAACAAAAGCAAACTAACTAAGTCTAAGAAACAAGTGAAAGAGAAACGTATTTACAATATTCACATATATACAATAACCAATAACATGACATCATTGCAAAGTCCCCGGCAACGGCGCCATTTTGATGAATGGGTTTTTGACGGTTTAGAATTCTCAAATGAAATTTCGCTGCAAGTATAGTTTCTAAACCAACAAATAATCCTTTCATAAAAAAATTTTGTTTCTCACAAGTACAAACCCCTAATCACTCTAATAACCGAAGTATTTAAACCTCGGGTCATTTCTCAAAGGAATTACAGGGTAGTGTTCTTGTTATTGGCTATGGACATGTATATTTTGGGGTTTTGGATAAGAAACAAGAGAAGTAAATGGCAATGGAAATCAAATGACAAAAAGGTCTTGGCAAGGTTTGGTGGTCAAGGGTTTCTATCCTTATTACCAACCACAACATGATAATTGCGAGGATCAATCCCACTAAGTCACCCTCTAACAAGTAAAGGAAAGTTAAATGAGCTATATCAATCCAAGTCCATAAGTCCTAGCTATTCACTAATTGAATTAATGAGAGCTAGAGTCAATGACTATCAACTATCAATCACTTGGACATTAGTAACTCAAGAATTCCTAAGTTACCTTCCCAAGCCAAGAACATAAAATTCTACTCTAACATCCTCTCAAGCATTTTGACAAACACTTGGAAGGTGTAAAAGAAAAGCATAGTAAATTGACAACAAGAATGGAATCTAACAACAATTATTGCAAGAAATTAACAATAACAATCAAAAAGAACATTAGTGACATGAATTACCTCAAATTGAATTGAAATAAAATAAAAGGAACAAGAGTAGATCAACAACAAAGTATAGAAACAACATAAAGAAAATTACAACAAAAGAATAGAATAACAAGATGTAACAACAAAGAATTGAGAGGTAGAAGTAGATGAAAGCATGAATTAAAACCTAGATCTAAGCTTATTATCCTAAACCTGATCCTAATTCTAGAGAGAAGAGAGAGCTTCTCTCTCTAAAACTAACCAAAAGCATTCACTAAACTAAAACTATGTGTGAAGTGATGGAATCCCCCTTTGCTCTTCAATCCATGACCCTTTTAAGTGTTTCGGCGCCAAAGTTGGTTTAGATTGGGCCCCACAGCCTCTGAGAATTCGCTGGTCACGTTTTCACTTAAAAATCACGTACGGGCACCGATGCGTACGCGTATAGCACGCGTGCGCGCCCCTTGAAGTTTTACGATCCACGCGTGCGCGTACATTGCGCGTGCACATCCATGAGCTCATCCAATTCTTTGGCTTTTCCATGTGTTCTCCATTTTTCATGCTTTCTCCTTCACTCCTTTGATCCATTCCTAGCACTTTTCAACCTGAAATCACTAGCAAACACATCAAGACATCTAGTTGAATCAAAGATAAATCAAAACTAGCTAATTTAAGGTCTAAAAAATATGTTTTCATCTTTAAGCATAATTTTAGGAAGAATCACAAAACCATGCTATTTCATTAAATAAATGTGAGAAAATGTTGATAAAATACTCTAAATTCAACACATGATAAACCCTAAAAACGGGGTTTATCACACAGGCTCAAAATTCCGCGAGGTGTGCGTGCGCACAGGGCTGTGCGTGTGCACACAACCTAGAAATCACAAATTCTGCAAAAGTTGCAAAATTTAGATTTTTGGCTCGAATTTCCAACGATCATATCTCCTTCCACAAAACTCAGATTTCAACCAAATTTAAACCATTTTAAAGCTTATGAAATTATCTTTCAATCGATATAAAAATCCTCAAATTCTGAAAACCATAGCTCAAGATATGTTCTGTTAAAATTCATCAAAATCCCATTTTTTTTACCAAAACCCATAAACTCCCAAATTTCAAAACATACACTTCCAAATCCATTCAAAATCAACCAAAACTCAACCATCCCAACATCAATCATTTCCAAGCCCTTATTCAAACATTAATCCACCAATTTCACCATATTTAACCAAATCTCAAATCATAATCAACATTTCATAATTCAAATTACCAAACAAATGTTCAATCCATCAATTACCATATATACATACATATATCAATATCACCCTTCAACTCATGCTCACCAACAAGAGCCCCAACCTTATCATCCATTGGACATATCACATACAACTCTTGCATAGTTTGCCAACAATTATCATCATTCACAATCATTCAACCACTAGTCATACATTCATTCCAATCCAATTAATTCAACATCCACATCAACATTTCATAATCCACTAAATTCCTACACAACCAACACAATTCATTTCATTCATCAACAATATTAGTAATTCAACTCCTATCTTAGGGTCTCTAGCCTAAGTTTTAATGTAAAACCCGGTTACCCATAAATTAAAATATATTCTAGAAAGTGAGAAATGAGGTTTTTATGGTTTAATATTATAGGAAAAATTAAAACGAGAATTTTGATACTAATTTTAAAGAAATCAGCCCTAGATTGGGCCGAACGGGCCAAGCCGGGCCAACCAGACCCAAGTTGGGCCCAAGGGCCCAGCCAAGCTCTCATTTAATGAGAAAGCTCAGCTTTCTCTCTCCCTCAAGAACACACTCACGCTGGGAATTAGAAAGGGGAAAGGGGGAGGAAACATAAACCTTTCTTCCAACTTCAATTGATCACAACTTTTGATCCGGAGCTCCGATTGACGCACCGTTTATGGCCGTGTGACCGTGGTGTCGAGCTCTACAAAATCCATATCATTATTCTTAAGGTAAGTCAGGTTTTCTCCTTTGAATTCTCAGCCCTTATTTTCGAAAATTAGTGAATAAAGTGTTGAGATTTTTGAGTTTGGATGTTATAGGCTCAAATTAACTTGAAGAAAAGACTTGTCCTTGCTTTCTAGATCCTTGGATATGGTAAGAGATCTCAAAGCCTAGTGAAAATATTGAATTTAAAGTCTTGGGTGTTGAGTTATTGTGTTTTGGTGTGATATTGTAGCTTAGGCATTGTATATATGCGTATTGGAGCTTGATTGGTGGTTTTGAAAAGCTTTGGTGTGGTGCCCCAAGCTTGGAAAATCTGTTGGTGGAATTTGGAAACCATGGAAGTTGAATTTGAGAGTGTTTTTGGTGGAATGGGAATCGACCAAGGTATGGTTTCGGTTTCGTGTATCTAAAATGTAATGTGGTGTGAAAACTTAGGCTAGAGACCCTAAAATAGGAGTTGAATTACTAATGTTGTTGATGAATGAAATGAATTGTGTTGGTTGTGTATGAATTTAGTGGATTGTGAAATGTTGATATGGATGTTGAATTAATTGGATTGGAATGAATATATGAGTAGTGGTTGAATGATTGTGAATAATGATAATTGTTGGCAAACTATGCAAGAGTTGTATGTGATATGTCCAATGGATGATAAGGTTGGGGCTCTTCTTGGTGAGCATGAGTTGAAGGGTGATATTGAAATATGTATGTATATATGGTAATTGATGGATTGAACATTTGTTTGGTAATTTGAATTATGAAATGTTGATTATGATTTGAGATTTGGTTAAATATGGTGAAATTGGTGGATTGATGTTTGAATAAGGGCTTGGAAATGATTGATGTTGGGGTGGTTGAGTTTTTGTTGATTTTGAATGGATTTGGAAATGTATGTTTTGAAATTTGGGAGTTTATGAGTTTTGGTAAAAAATGGGATTTTGATGAACTTCAACAGAACATATCTTGAGCTATTATTTTCAGAATTTGATGATTTTTATATCAATTGAAAGATAATTTAATAAGCTCTAAAAATTTTTTAAATTTGGTTAAAATCCGAGTTTTGTGGAAGGAGATATGATCGTTGCATGTTTAGGCCAAAAATCTGAATTCTGTAACTTCTGCAGAATTTGTGATTTCTGGGTTGTGTACGCGCAGACACCAGTTCTTTTCTAAAGCTATTTTTTTTAAGTCTTTCACATTCCCAACAATTATGTAACCTTCGGAGATGTTATTTCACACTTATAAACTCCCAATTTCATCCCTTAAATCTTAAATTGATGTAAAATTCCTAGTGAATGAGAGTAAGCTAGGGAAGAGGTAACTTGTGGAGAAAAAAAGGGGATGCTATGATGAGTATGGTGAATAATGATGATGTGAGGTGTTGAGGATGATGGTGGAGTGCTGTATATGATACGAGCCGAATGGCTGTGTGTAATGATGATTATGGCTGATTATGGATTATGAATTGTAAGCCGGATGGCTCAGATGAATGTTAATATATGGCTGTGATTTATATGCATATATGTTGAATTATTGATATTGTGATTATTGCATTTCACCTATCTGAGATACGAGTTTTCTTGCAAGAAAGCAGTCGCTAGCCACCACGTGCTCCAGGTGGAGACTCGATACTCTGCTGACCCTATGTCGTAAGTGTGGCCGGACACTGTGAAAGTTACGGATGAGCTCGCCCCCGTAAATATACACCAGTGAGGGTGTTGGATATATATGAATTTATGATTTATGCTGAGAATAACTCGAGTTGGGGATGCACGACAGAGGGACAGTCCAATGGTTAGCTACCAGGACTTGTCAGGTTGGCTTTATAACCGACAGATAAGACTCATCAGCCAGTAGGACAGGCATGCATCATATGCATTATATGTGACTTGTCTGGATTGCCTAATTGACTGCATCATTACTTGCTAATTGCCTAATTGTCTTATTTGCTTCCTACTTGTGCATCTCTTTGCTTGATATAATTGTGCTTGCATATTGAATTACTCTTGGAGGTTGGGAGGTTTGCAGGATTTGGAAAGGGCATATCTAGTTAGTCTGAAGATCCTTACGTTAGTCGCCTGTTTATATTTCTTATGGTTTAGAATGTTTATGCGCTTTGGTTATATCTGGAAGTTCTAGGATTGCCTTCGGCTTTCCCAGGACATTACATATTAGATATTTGGGCACTGTTACCATGCTGAGAACCCCCGGTTCTCACCCATGCAGATTTCGTGGTTTTCAGATGCAAGACGTGAGGCTCCTCGATGAGGCATGCTGGAGACTTCCTTTTGGCGGAGATTCTTAGCCTCAAGGATTTTTATTTTGACTATTATATACTTGTTTAGATACTTTCATTCTCCACTGTATATGTATTTTGTGTTAACTCCTCTTAGAGGTTATTTTGGAGAAACAAGTTTCGTATTTTGTCTTTTGGGTTCTTTTGGGATTACCTTATACATATATGTATATATACTTATATTCTCGGACCGGTTATCTTTGCAAGCCGAGTCCCGAGTCTTGATATATGTATTTTTGCACTCTTTTGTATATCTCTTAGTGTCAGCTTACTCTTTATCTGTTTTGTTTACGTTATCGATCCGAGTGTTGTGCGTTTTGATTTAACGGTTTTGATTTACCCCCTTTTTCTTCAAAGGCTCCTAGTTACAAAACTTTTCACACTACTATACATACTAAATTTTATTTTTAGAGGTCGTAATACCTCGCCACCTCTGTTTTATGACTTAAGCATAAGACTCTGTGTGGTAGGGTGTTACACTTCTTCTTAAAGTCTTTTCAGGTTCAGGATCAAGATTAAAGAGAGGCTCTTTGTCCATGTTCCTAGTCATAAACAAGAAAAGAAGAAAAGAAAGAAAGGAAGCTTCTATGTCTGATTTGAGTATAGAAGGCTTCTAGTGAGATGTGAAGAAAGAAGAGGAAGATAGAAAAGTGAAGATGGAAGATGAGAGAGGAGAAGAGTTTGAATAAATAGATGTAGAGAAAAGAAGAATTAGAAATAGAAAAGATAAACAATAATTAAAATATTTTTGTTTTTATTTTATTTATTAATTAATTTAGAAAATAAGGTTAATAAATTAAAAAGAATTGAAAATTTAATTATGAAATTCGAAAATAGAAGAGAGAGAAGAAGAAAATACTTTTCGAAAAATAAGAGAGAAAAGAATTAGTTAGGAAGTTTTGGAAAAGAAGAGATAGAAGATATGTAATCAATTAGAAAAGATTTGAATTTAAAATTTGAAATTAGAAAAGAAAAGATAAGATAAGAAATTAAAAAATATTTGAAAAAGATTAAATTTTAAATTTTGAGATTAGAAAAGATAAGATAAGAAACAAAAGAGATTTAAAAAAAAGATTTAAGAGAAAGATAAGATTTGAAATTTGATTTTGAAAAAGATTTGATTTATTTTTAAAATTGAAATTTGGATTTGAAAATTGAATTTTGAATTTTGAAATTTGGATTTTAAATTTTGAATTTTGAAATAAGATAAAATAAGATTTTGAAAAAGATGAGATTTTTGAAAAGATTTTATTTTTGAAATTTAAAAACTAAGATAAGATAAGATAAAAATTTAAAAATAAAATCTGAATTTTTATTTCAAAATTTTTGAAAAATCAATTAAAATATAAGAAAAGATATTTTTTTATTTTTTGAATTTAATGATGAAAGAGAAAAACAAGTAAAAGACACAACTTAAAATTTTTAGATCTAAACAGACCTAGTTTTCGAAAATTTAAAGGAAAACACCAAGGGAAACCAAACTAAAAAATTTTAAAATCAAAACAAAAGAAAACACAAGAACACTTTGAAGATTGAAAAGAACACCAAGAACAAGAATCAAAAAATTCAAAGAACACAAGAACATCCAAAAGACACCAAACTAAAATTTTTGAAAACCAAACACAAAATTTTCGAGAACTATAAAGAAAAGCAACAAGAAGATACCAAACTTAAAGATGGACACAAGATTTAAACAAAGAAACTATTTTTGAAAAATTTTTAGAAAGAAAGACTCAAAGAAATTGAAAAATCCAACAAGAACAAACTCAAATCAAGAACAATGATTAAACAAAGAAAAGAAAAATATTTTTGAAAAGGTTTTTAAATTTTTTTTTTTAAATAAGGAAGAAGAAAATAGAAATAAAAGACTAAAACAAAATAAAATAAAATACCTTATCTAGGGAACAAGATAATCCATTAGTTGTCCAAACTCGAAAACTCCCCGACAACGGTGCCAAAAACATGGTGCATGAATCCCCACGCTTCGTACAGCTGAACCAGCAAGTGCACTGGGTCGTCCAAGTAATACCTGAGCGAGTTAGGGTCGATCCCACGAGGATTATGGTTTGAAGCAAGTAATGGTTATCTTGCAGGTCTTAGTCAGACGAATCAAGAGGTTGTTGGTTTTGTGAGATCTAAACTAGGTTGACATGAAAGGAATAAAGTGTATAAAATACTTTGTAAATTAAATTATAATCAGGGATAGGAAGATGGTTAAGGCTTGGAGTTGCTTTGTCCTTCTGGATTAACTCTGGTCTTACTGTCTTCTTCAATGTGAATGATTTCTTCAATGGCAGGCTGTATGTGATCAACGCCTTTCTTGAGAGTCGTCAATACTCCTCCAGATCTGAACACCAGGGTTAGTGCGCATCCAGTCTAATTGAGGGTGAAGCTCCTGCAGTCCATTCTCCTTAATGATCCTACTCAAAATGCCACAGACAAGGTCGAATCTTTCGGATCAAAGAATGTTGCGCCTTTGGGTTTTAGCCTCTACCACAAAGACCTTAATCTCCCCATAAATCGGCTGAGCTGGTGTCTCGAGAAGTCCCCAATGAAGTTGTTGATTAGCCGTCTGAGAGATGTATAATCAAGCTAGCGGTTCGTGCTTTCCAGTCACGTATTCACACAAACCCAAGTAGACACGGATGGTTGTCAGGAACGCGGTCTTAGTATGATGAACATAGATGGGTATCATGGACCATCCCATTCACCATGTTGAAGAACGAATATACATCTTAGAATTAAATTAAACATGGATTGAAGAGAAACAATAACACTTTTATTAATTCATAGAAATCAGCAGGGCTCCTCCCTTCAACCTAGGAGGTTTAGAAACTCATACCGATAGAAAATACAATGGTAAAATTCGAAATATGCTGGAAGAGATCTGTCTATGTCCCATATGATTATGTAAAATATCACTTAAATACTAAACTAATGACTAAAGATTACAAAGAAAGGGTAAAATAATCTTTTCAGTGCTGAATTCCACTTTGGGGACCCACTTGGTGAGTGTTTGGGCTGAGCTTTGATGAGATCCTTGTGCTAGGAGGCCTCTAGGGTGTTGAACACTGGCTAGGGGGTTCTCTCTGGGCGTTTGGGCACTGGTCTCTTCTCCTTGGGCGCTGGACGCCTAAAAGGGGGCAGGAGGCTTGCGTTGGACGCCAGTTTTAGGCCTTCTAATCTGAAGCAAAGTATGGACTATTATACATTGTTGGAAAGCTCTGAAAGTCAGCTTTCCAAAGCCATTAATAACGCTTCAAGCCTAAAAGGGGGCTTGCGTTGGACGCCAGTTTTAGGCCTTCTAATCTGAAGCAAAGTATGGACTATTATACATTGTTGGAAAGCTCTGAACTCTGAAAGTTCAACGCAATTAGAATCGCGCCATTTTGAGTTCTGTAGCTCCAGAAAATACACTTTGAGTGCAGGAAGGTCAAAATCCAACAGCATCAGCAGTCCTTCTTCAACCTCTGAATCTGATTTTTGCTCAAGTCCCTCAATTTCAGCCAGAAAATACC
>NC_029789.2:85987183-86013118 GCF_000816755.2 Arachis ipaensis
GATAAAAATTTAAAAATAAAATCTGAATTTTTATTTCAAAATTTTTGAAAAATCAATTAAAATATAAGAAAAGATATTTTTTTATTTTTTGAATTTAATGATGAAAGAGAAAAACAAGTAAAAGACACAACTTAAAATTTTTAGATCTAAACAGACCTAGTTTTCGAAAATTTAAAGGAAAACACCAAGGGAAACCAAACTAAAAAATTTTAAAATCAAAACAAAAGAAAACACAAGAACACTTTGAAGATTGAAAAGAACACCAAGAACAAGAATCAAAAAATTCAAAGAACACAAGAACATCCAAAAGACACCAAACTAAAATTTTTGAAAACCAAACACAAAATTTTCGAGAACTATAAAGAAAAGCAACAAGAAGATACCAAACTTAAAGATGGACACAAGATTTAAACAAAGAAACTATTTTTGAAAAATTTTTAGAAAGAAAGACTCAAAGAAATTGAAAAATCCAACAAGAACAAACTCAAATCAAGAACAATGATTAAACAAAGAAAAGAAAAATATTTTTGAAAAGGTTTTTAAATTTTTTTTTTTAAATAAGGAAGAAGAAAATAGAAATAAAAGACTAAAACAAAATAAAATAAAATACCTTATCTAGGGAACAAGATAATCCATTAGTTGTCCAAACTCGAAAACTCCCCGACAACGGTGCCAAAAACATGGTGCATGAATCCCCACGCTTCGTACAGCTGAACCAGCAAGTGCACTGGGTCGTCCAAGTAATACCTGAGCGAGTTAGGGTCGATCCCACGAGGATTATGGTTTGAAGCAAGTAATGGTTATCTTGCAGGTCTTAGTCAGACGAATCAAGAGGTTGTTGGTTTTGTGAGATCTAAACTAGGTTGACATGAAAGGAATAAAGTGTATAAAATACTTTGTAAATTAAATTATAATCAGGGATAGGAAGATGGTTAAGGCTTGGAGTTGCTTTGTCCTTCTGGATTAACTCTGGTCTTACTGTCTTCTTCAATGTGAATGATTTCTTCAATGGCAGGCTGTATGTGATCAACGCCTTTCTTGAGAGTCGTCAATACTCCTCCAGATCTGAACACCAGGGTTAGTGCGCATCCAGTCTAATTGAGGGTGAAGCTCCTGCAGTCCATTCTCCTTAATGATCCTACTCAAAATGCCACAGACAAGGTCGAATCTTTCGGATCAAAGAATGTTGCGCCTTTGGGTTTTAGCCTCTACCACAAAGACCTTAATCTCCCCATAAATCGGCTGAGCTGGTGTCTCGAGAAGTCCCCAATGAAGTTGTTGATTAGCCGTCTGAGAGATGTATAATCAAGCTAGCGGTTCGTGCTTTCCAGTCACGTATTCACACAAACCCAAGTAGACACGGATGGTTGTCAGGAACGCGGTCTTAGTATGATGAACATAGATGGGTATCATGGACCATCCCATTCACCATGTTGAAGAACGAATATACATCTTAGAATTAAATTAAACATGGATTGAAGAGAAACAATAACACTTTTATTAATTCATAGAAATCAGCAGGGCTCCTCCCTTCAACCTAGGAGGTTTAGAAACTCATACCGATAGAAAATACAATGGTAAAATTCGAAATATGCTGGAAGAGATCTGTCTATGTCCCATATGATTATGTAAAATATCACTTAAATACTAAACTAATGACTAAAGATTACAAAGAAAGGGTAAAATAATCTTTTCAGTGCTGAATTCCACTTTGGGGACCCACTTGGTGAGTGTTTGGGCTGAGC
Organism: Arachis ipaensis; assembly: GCF_000816755.2. Lineage (NCBI taxonomy): Eukaryota > Viridiplantae > Streptophyta > Magnoliopsida > Fabales > Fabaceae > Arachis > Arachis ipaensis. The sequence goes on from NC_029789.2 coordinate 85,988,929, forward strand.
TTTGATGAGATCCTTGTGCTAGGAGGCCTCTAGGGTGTTGAACACTGGCTAGGGGGTTCTCTCTGGGCGTTTGGGCACTGGTCTCTTCTCCTTGGGCGCTGGACGCCTAAAAGGGGGCAGGAGGCTTGCGTTGGACGCCAGTTTTAGGCCTTCTAATCTGAAGCAAAGTATGGACTATTATACATTGTTGGAAAGCTCTGAAAGTCAGCTTTCCAAAGCCATTAATAACGCTTCATTGGAGCTTCTGTAGCTCTAGAAAAGCTCTTCCGAGTGCAAGGAGGTCAGATCCAGACAGCATCTGCAGTGCTTTCTCTGTCTCTGAATCAGACTTTTGCTCCAGCTCCTGAATTTCAGCCAGAAATTACCTGAAATTGTACAAAAACACACAAACTCAAAGTAGAATCCAAAAACATGAATTTAACACTAAAACCTATAAAAACTTAATAAAAACAAAACAAAACATGCTAAAAACGATATGAAAATAATGCCAAACAGCGTATAAAATATCCGCTCATCACCTGCCTGGCGTTCAACGCCAAGTCAGTGCCTCTGTTGGGGCATTGAACGCCCAGGGTCTGCACCCTAACTAGCGTTCAATGCCAGCTTCAGACTCCTTGGCTGGCGTTCAATGCCAGCTTCAGACTCCCTGGCTGGCGTTCAATGCCAGCAATGAGCTCTTCATGGGTGTTGAATGCCCACTATGGCCTCCCTGGCTAGCGTTCAACACCAGCAAGGTCTCTACTCCAGGGTGTTCTGTTTCTAGCTCTGACTATTTTTATTTCTATTCTAACTGCTGCACATGATCACAAACTTAAACAAATATGAAAATTAAACTGAGATAACTTAAATAAACTGAAAGAAAAATAAGAAAACATTAATTATTGATGGGTTGCCTCCCAACAAGCGCTTCTTTAACGTCACTAGCTTGACGGTTAGCTCCTTATGGAGATGGATAGGGGCTCAAAATTTAATCCCTTACAGTGAACTTCTTGCCTGTGCTCTCAAGGATAAGTTCCACATGTTCTAGAGATAGGATTCTACACACAGTGTGTGGGATGACTGGGTTATCAGTGAAGACAACTCTCATGCTAGGTGAGAGGCCTTCAGTGGGGATTTTCTTATCCTTCCAGCCTTTAGGTACTTTCTTCTAAGTACCTTTGTTCTTAGTTCTTAACAATGGCTGCCCAACACCAAACTTAGAATTGGTGTCTGGGGGCTCTGTGTAACTCTGCAATGAGAGAGAAGGTTGAAGCATTTCATTTTTATGAATGGTGCTTCCTTTAGTTGAAGTAGAATAAGGTTTATGAACCTTGAATACAAGACAGTCCTCAGCTAATTGCAGGACTAGTTATCCTCTGTCTATATCAATCACAGCCCTCGCTGTAGCTAGGAAGGGTCTTCCAAGGATGATGGATTTATCCTCTTCCTCTCAGTTATCCAGGATTATGAAGTTAGCAGGGATGTAAAGGTCTTCAACCTTGACTAAGACATCCTCTACTAGTCCATAAGCCTTTTTCATGGACTTGTCTGCCATCTCTAGAGAGATTCTTGCAGCTTGTACTTCAAAGATTCCTAGCCTCTCCATTACAGCGAGTGGCATAAGGTGTATGCTTGACCCTAGGTCACATAGAGCCTTATCAAAGGTCATGGTGCCTATGGTACAAGGGATTAAGAAGCGTACATGATCTAGCTTCTTCTGAGGTAACTTATGTTGAGCCAAGGTATTGAGTTCCTTGGTGAGCACTGGAGGTTCTTTCTCCAATGTCTTTGTGCCAAATAGCTTGGCATTCAGCTTCAACAGAATTCCTAGGTACCGAGCAATTTGCTCTTCCCTAGTTTCCTCTTCTTCATCAAAGGAGGAGTATTCTGCAGATTCTATGAGCTTCAACCAAGCATTCAAGGGAAGTTCAATGGGCTCCTCATGAACCTTGGGTTCTATCAGCTCTTCAATAGGAAAGTTCTCAGTGGGCTGAGGGTTGCTAACTATCCCTATTGTGGCGTTCAATGCCAGAACATGTGTTTCTTTGGGCGTTGAACGCCCATCATGCATCCTCGTACTGGCGTTCAACGCCAGCTTTGGTACTGCTTTGGGCATTGAACGCCCAGTAAGGACCTCCTTACTTGCATTCAACGCTGGTGATGGCACATCCTTGGGAGTTGAACGCCTAGTAAGGACTTCCTTACTAGCGTTCAACGCCACTAATGTCCCCTTTTTAGATGTTGAACACCCAGTAAGGACCTCCTTACTTGCATTCAACGCTGGTGATGGCACATCCTTGGGAGTTGAACGCCTAGTAAGGACTTCCATACTGGCGTTTAACGCTACTAATGTCCCCTCTTTAGATGTTAAACACCCAGTAAGGACCTCCTTACTGGCGTTCAATGCCACTGATGCCTCTTTAGATTCGGCATTCACTTCCTTAGTGATGGCCTTACACTCTTCCCTTGGGTTTACCTCAGTGTTACTGTAACACCCTAATTACCCAAAGCCTTACCTCGCGCCATAAAGCAAAGGTTAATAAGAGTTTATGACAGTTCTAAGCCCATACATATATACATACATACATACATACATACATACATACATACATATATTTATATATATATATATGTATATAGATAAGGAATATTATAATCTAGAAGCCCAATGACAGATATAGCTCAAAAATAGGATTTCAGAAGCGCAAAACGTAATAACGAAGATACTAACTTAAAGCATAAGATACAGATAAGATAGATCAAAATATAATAGTGTAATATCATAAGAATCTAGCCACCGCTCGCGTAGTTTAAGCCGGCTAGCCATATATAGATAAAAAAGAACCAGATAGTAAAAACAGCTTATACATTTTTGTTCTCTCAAATACAAGTCTCTAGGCAAAACAAAATACAAAAGTGAGAGACATATACAAAATAAACCAAAAAGACCCAAAAGATATCTGGATCCTCCGCTTCTGTCACCAATCAGACAACTCACCGAGGTGGGTTGCGACCTGCATCCGAAAAATACAACAGAAATATGGTATGAGAACCGGAGGTTCTCAGTATGGTAACAGTGCCCAGTGATGTAGGATATAAGACCCCGGGATGCCAAAGGAAATCCTAAGCTCCATATCCATCACAAGATTTCGATCTTAAAGCATTCTAAAACAAATAAACATAATTATATCAACCTTAACACAATTAAACCGGGTAATCTATCTTAAGGGATTTCTACTCTAACCAAACACCGCTGTCCCACAGCCTTCACCAACCTATCCTCCATGCAATCCCATCGCCACCGTATTCCGAACCTCCTCAATCCCAGTAGAAAACACAATTAATTACAATGCAAGTAAATCACAAGTAGAAGCATATGAGGCAATTAATTCAAATAGCAAATAGGCATGTTGTACAAATAGGCAAGCCATTTCAAGTAGTCAAAGCATACAAACAGATAGAAAATACATATGATGAATGCCTGTCTTACTGGCTGTGATATCACATTGTCGGTTTAACGGCTAACCCGACACATCTCAATGGAGACGTCGCCCTTTGGATTTTTTCAAATGGGGACCCCCGAGATATAGTGCTCGGATCACTGTCCAAGTACTGGCGCCTGCACGCTCTATTGATCTGAAGTGATGCGAGCGGGATACTCTTGCCACGGACCTCACATCTCAACGCAAGCGGAACGAACCACCGCCCTTATGCCGCCACCCCTACCTCGACAGGCGGGATCCAACTGCCGTCTCTGTCGGGCACATAGCATCTCATAATCGCAAAAAAAACAATATTTCAGTGGTTTTCAAAAAACATTTTCAGTATACATGGATCCATCATCTCATTCGGAGTCCTCGACTCATCTCAACCACTGTCCACTCATATCTCAGTTTCCAAATATCAATAGTTCATCATTCCTCATCTCATATATCAATCATCCTTCACATAACGTCAAACCTTCCTCAGCACGCCAGAAACCTAGGCCTCTGTTTTCTACTTTCCCAATTAATATCATATAAAGCCCTTAAATTCTTTACAATGTTTTTAAATACCCAAAACTAGGCCCAATAGTCTTAAAATGGTGTTATAGAAGCTTCCAACCTTGTTGGGAAGGTGGAATAGTTGAAAACAAGTAAAATTTGAGAAACAGGGCATGTGCGGCCGCTCAGGGGTGTGTCCGTGCGCACGCCCAGGAGATTTTAAAAGTGTGCGTGTGCACATGGGTGTGTGCGTACGCACAGATATTGAAATCCATAAGGTTTGTTCACTCGCACAGGGTGTGCTAGCACCTCCAACAGACTCCCCTTCCCGACTTGTGCATGCGCACAGGGGTGTGTGCGTCTGCACAAGTCACAATTCTCCATTGATGTGTACGCGCACCAGCTGTGCTAGCGTTGAAACCAGTCGGCACTTCCCTACCTGTGCATGTGCATAGGTGTGTGTGCGTCCGCACAGAGTAAGATTTTCACAGGGTTGTGCGCGCGCACAACGCTGTGCGTGCGCGCACACAACGCTGTGCGTGCGCGCACACATTAGAAATTATAAAATTCGGCAACTTTGCAGAATTTCTGATTTTTAACATCAACTTTGAATGATCATAACTTCCTCTACAAAATTCCAAATTTTACAAACTTTATATCAATTTAAAGGGTTTTCAAAGATGTTTAATTTTAAACAAATTTCATCAAATTTTGAAAATTGAGGCATATGTTATGATCGAACAGAGTTGATGACAAGTCATCTTAGCCCATTTTAGCTAGTCTTTTTCTTTAGTTTTCATTAGAATTATGCACTTTCTTGAGCTACAAGCAAGCTAATTAAGTAGATTTTCATGTTTCCCTTGATTGAACCAACCATATACGAATTTATGCCATTTCCAAGCATTTTCACAAATTCCTTGAGATTTTTAAGAAGCTGGAAATCAACATTCCCTTGGCTGAAGCACTTGAGCAAATGCCTCTGTACTTCAAGTTTCTGAAGGATCTCATCAACAAGAAAAGAAGCTGGGATGAGAAGGAAACCATAAGGATTACTGAGGAATGTAGGGCCTTGATTCAAAAGGGGCTTCCTCCCAAGCTTGAGGACCCAGGGAGCTTCTAAAGGCTAGGGAAGGAGCAAATTTTGTCTTCATTCATCCATACATGCACACCCTTGATCCCCATGATACCTAATTGCATCCTAGCCCTTTATTTCTCATATAAAAGCATACCACCTTCAAGCCATGCACATGACCGAATCACTCCTCAACATACGACCCGGTGCACTTGCCGGTTAGTTTTGGGTGTTTTGGAAGAGATTCGTTTCTCACCAAAATATCTCATCAAGAGTTCACCAAAAATCCAATTTTACCATACATCACAATTTCCACAATTTCCTACCATACACATTCGAAATCATACCAAACCATTCAAAAACTCCATTTTTCATCAAGATTACCCTGTTGTGCCCTAATACACCAATATTACCACATTTTCATTCACATATCGTCCTCCTCCTTCTCAACATCAATATATCACATAATACACATTCTAATCAATCTTCTTTCACATTTTCCAACCACTTTTCCAATTCATCAATTCCAACATCACACATATGATCACAACTCATTTATCAAATTCACACAATCAATCATCATCACCCTATTATCAGTAATTCACAATAAATTATCATACATCAATATTCACAACTAATCAACACTTATCATGCATACCTATCCTATAGGTCACTAGCCTAAGTATCCATGAATATTATATACAACATAGAGGAAACCAAAATCATACCTTGGCTGATTTCCAATATGCCCTTAACCCAAAGTTGAGCACAAGCTAGGCTTTCCAACACAATCCAAGCCACCAACAATCACCAATAAGCTCCAACAAGTTCAAATACTCACCACTTCAAGCTATAACACACATAATTCACAATAATTCAACATAGGGTTTATCAAACTAGAAATCTCACAAGGGTTTAATGGCTTTTACCTTTTCCAATAGATTTGGATGTCAAAACCCAATGCTAAGCAAGGATTAGAGTGAACCTAAACATCTAAAATCACAAAACTCACTTAATCCCAAAGCCCTAAAAACCGAAATCTTGAAGAGAAGAATAGATAAAATTTCGTGGTTACCTCTCCAGTTCCTTGTATGAGTTTTATAGAGCTCTTCACAAGGAACGCGTAGCCACAAACGGTGCAGCGATTGGAGCTCTACAGCTCAAGATATGAGCTTGGGAAGATTGAAGTGAATAGTAACAATGGTGGAAAGCTCTCACCTCTCTCCTCACTTCAGCTGCTGTTGTGTTTATGTTATGAGGGTAAATATGGCTGAAATAGGTTCATTTAAGTGTATTTATATGTTGGAGTTGGGCCTAACTTGGCCCCGGTCTAACCCGTTAGCGATTTTAGCCCGTTTGGCCCAACTTCGGGCCAAACTTTTAAAATTAACGCCTAGTTTTTAACTTCTAATGTTTTTCTAATGCTTTTGCCGGTTTTCACTTTTTCTTGTGTGATACCAGGCAGACTTGAACCGGTTCAACCGGTTCAACTGCCGGTTTGTAGTTTTTCACAGAAAGCACATTTTCTGACTCAGAAAAACCCACTGAGTCCAAAAATTACCTTTAAATCCTCAAATTCTCTTTCTAAATTTTCTGAGTATAACTTGGGCAATTAATTACTTAATTAACCGGTTGATTAGTTGCGATTCTTACAATTACTAGGAAGAGTGTTAGGAGGAGTCTCAGGGATTCTCTTGCTCAGTTGACCAACTTGTACCTCCAGATTTCTAATGGAGGACCTTGTTTCAGTTATGAAACTATGAGTGGTCTTAGAGTGGTTGGGACTATTGTGATTAAGTTAGAAAGGCTCTGCCTAGGAGTCTCCATATGTTCCTGAGAATATGGGAATGGTGGCCTGTTGTTGAACCTGTTTTGGTTTCTTCCACCTTGATTATTGTTGAGGCCTTGCTGCGGCTTCTGTTGATCCTCCCATGAAAGGTTAGGATGATTCCTCCATGAAAGATTGTAGGTATTTCCATAGGATTTTCCCATGTAATTCACCTCATCCATTGAAGGTTGATCTAGATCATAGGCATCTCCTTCATAAGAGGCTTCTTGAGTGCTGCTAGTTGCAGCTTGTGATCCAGTTAAATGATGAGAGATCATATTGACCTACTGGGTCAAGATCTTGTTCTAAGCTAATATAGCATTCAGAGTGTCAACCTCTAGAACTCCTTTCTTCTGAGCTACCCCATTGTTTATAGGGTTTCTCTCAGAAGTGTGAATGAAATGTTTGTTTGCAACCATTTCAATGAGTTCCTGTGACTCTTTGGGCATTTTTTTCAAGTGGAGTGATCCCCCAAAAGAATTGTCCAAGGATATTTTGGAAAGCTCAGATAGGCCATCATAGAAGATTCCTAGGATAGACACTCTGAGAGCATGTCAGGAGCGCACCTCCTGATCAGTTGCTTGTATCTTTCCCAAGCTTTATAGAGGGATTCACCCTCTTTTTATCTAAAGGTTTGAACTTCCACCCTAAGCTTGCTCATCATTTGAGGTGGAAAGAACTTGGCCAAGAAAGCATTGACCAACTTTTCCAAAGAGTCTAGGCTTTCTTTTGGTTGAGAATCCAACCATATCCTAGCTTTGTCCCTAATAGCAAAGGGGAAAAGCATAAGTCTATAGACCTCAGGATCCGCTCCATTGGTCTTAACAGCGTCACATATTTGCAAGAATACAAACAAGAACTGATGTGGATCTTCCAGTGGAAGTCCATGGAACTTGCAATTCTATTGCATTATAGAGACTAATTGAGGCTTCAGCTCAAATTTATTAGCTTTAATGGCAGGTATAGAGATACTTCTGCCATAGAAGTCAGTAGTGAGTGTAGTGAAATCACCTAGAACCTTCTTTTCATCTCCTTCATTATTCGGTTCAGCTGCCATGTCTGTACTTTCAGTTTCTTGTTCAAAATGCTCTGTGAGATCTCTTCTGGAGTGTTGTGCTTTAACTTGTTGCAAACGCTTCCTTAGAGTCCTCTCAGGTTCAGGATTAAGATCAAAGAGAGGTTCTTTATCTCTATTCCTACTCATAAACAAGAAAAAGAAAACAAAAAATTTGAAACTTTAACAAGAACAAGAACAAAGACTCAAAGAAAAAGATAAAGATTAAGAAGAAAAGCAATGATTTTTTGAAAAATTTTTTATTTTTTCGAAAAATAAAAGACTCAAAAAAATTAAGAACAATACCTAATCTAAGCAACAAGATAATCCGTTAGTTTGTCAAATCCGAACAATCCCCAGAAACGGTGCTAAAAACTTGGTGCACGGAAATTAACTCGACACAACTGAACCAGTAAGTGCACTGGGTTGTCCAAGTAATACCTGAGGTGAGTCAAGGTCGGTCGCACAGAGATTGTTGTTTTGAATCAAGCTATGGACACCTTGTAGATCTTATTCAGGTGATTAGAAAAGATAGTTTGTTGAGATAAACGTATAAAACAGGAGTAGGAATGAAATTACTTAATTTGAGTGAAACTAGTGATAAGAGAACGGTTGAGGCATCGGAGATGCTTCATTCTTCTAGATCAACCTTTCGTACTGTCTTTCTCTAACTGTGAGTAATTCCTTCCGTGGCATGGTGTAAGTAATCAATGCCGGGGTAGGGCCGCCACAGACAAGGTCGAATCTTCTAGATCAGAGAATGCTGCAGATTTGGGATCCTTGAAGCCTCTGTTTGTGTTGTATTGGACGCATGGTGCGCTGTGTTGAATGCAACTAGTGTGGACAACTATTGGAGGTACTTGTGGAGGTTGTGTTGGATGCAAGGGCTGGTGCATTAAACACAGGGGCTGCTTAGACATCCAGGGGCTCTTTGTTTGGCTGCGTTGAATGCAAGATACACTACGTTGGATGCAGGGTTGGTTGTGTCGTCCAGGAGCTCTCTGACTTTCCTTTCTTCACCTTGCTCTTGCTAAATTTCTTTCACAATCTCCTACAATTAAAGAATTCAGAGCAACTCCAAGAAATAATAATTCACGCACAAAAATCTCAATTAAAATAAGGAAATCACTAACTTTAATTCAAGAAATAATAAAGAAAATAACTAAAGATGCTCATGCATCAAACACCTAATAGCTTTCGAGGCCAGGATGAACCTAGAAGGGGCGGCCTACGCAGATCGGTATAGGTCTTTCCCGGTAATCCTAGCCGGCAGAGCATTTAAGTGGTTCAATGCACTCCCAAATAGCTCCGTGTTCTATTTTGACGACATCTCCAAGAAATTCAAGGCACAAATTACCACCAGGATCGTAAAAGCAAAGAACCCAATCAGCTTACTTGGAGTCATACAACGACCAGACGAAGCCACGAGGAAGTACCTTGACAGGTTTATTGACCAACGCTTGATGGTCGACAGGCTAACAGACTCTATGGCGAGTTTGTGCCTGACCAATGAGCTCATGAATGAGGATTTATGGAAACACCTCACGACCAAACCGGTATGGACTATGCATGAAATCCAGAACGTCACAAGCGACTACATAAAAAACAAAGAGGTAAGCCAAGTTGTGACAGCCAGTAAGTGGACCACGGTAATTTGGCTCCTTGACATAACCTGTCACCCAAAGAAATCCCAATGGAGCATTTCAAAATTGCCACCCCCAACAAGCCTTTCAGAGTGGAGAAGTTCAAAAACTACATCCCCTACTGGCCCCGATCTCAAAGATCTACCATCAGATAGCAGAGTGGGGCATCCTCCCAAAGTCCCAACAAGTAAAAGAATAAACATGCGATACTAAAAGCCTATACTACGATTACCATAGAGGATACGAACACAAGACTCAAAACTGCTTCAACTTCAAACTAGAACAAGCCATCCAAGACGGTCGAGTTTGCCAAAAATATTTGAGATCCCAAATGGTCGAAAGGCCAGGAAGTGGTCACCAGAACAAGAAAGTCAAAATTCCAAAACCGTGAGACCAGAGCACCATGAAAGCCCGAAAACCGACCCAACGATAATAATAATAAATGTTATCATCGGGAAATATGTGCCTGAAAAAACCAAATCCAAATTGAAAAAGGATCTTCAGGTGCTAGCCATAAAAACCAAAGGAAGAACCCCCTCCCTTCAGACGACGATAACGCCCCACTCCCCCAATGATTACCAGAACGGCACTTCGGCGAAAGACACCCAATTTGTCATCTTCGCTAGGGTCGGAACCGGGTTAAGGGTGTTCATAAAAAAACCAAAATATGGTTAACCAGTTAAAAAACCATAATCACATTTTGGTTAACCAGTTTAATAAAACAATTTTAAAAACCATATCCATATTTTTTAGAATTGGTTAACCAAAACCAAATTAAAAAAAATGGTTTTTTAACTGGTTAACCAAAACCAAAACCTAATTAAATTCCCCATCTCTCTCTCTCTCCTTTCTCTCTCTCTCTCCTTCTATCTCTTCTTTTCCCCCTCTTTCTCTTCCCTCTTCCTCTCTTCCCTTTCCTTCCTATCTCTCTTCTTCTTCTTCTCTCTCTCTCTCTCTCATTATTTTCCCTCTCTATCTCCTCTCCCCTTCTCTCTCTCCTTTCCCTTCACTGTTTCTCTCTCTCTGTTTCTCCCTCCCTCTTCTTTGCTCTTTGACGATGCCCAAAAGCGTGGGTTTGGATTTTACAGTAAAAATAAGATTTGTCTATTGCAAGTATAGTCCAAACCCAACTAATAATCATCAATCAAATGTTAAAATTCAAATCAAAATAATCGAGAGTATTTAGCTCCCGGGTCATCTTCCCTAGGAGTTGCAATGAAATGTATAATTATTGGCTATGAGAGAGAGCATGGGGAATTGGGAATGAAAGCAATAGAGCAAGAAATTTAAATAGCAAGATGGCAAATAAACATGCAAGGAATGTAAATGGCAACTCTTGGCAAGAATTTGGGAAATTTAGGATTCCTATCCTAGTTATGGACCACAAACATGACAATTGTGTGGAATCAATTCAAATTAGTCAATCCTCCTTGAGAATTAGTCAAAAGCATAATTGATCTCAATCCATAAGTCCTAGTCAACTCACTAATTACTTAGTGAAAGACTAGCTTCAATGGATAGCAAACCAATTAAATATTCTCACACAATGCGGAATGGACATCCACAACTCAATTCCACCCAAACATCCAATTTCTTAAACAAGAGGTGAAAACTAAACATGCATGGAATAGAATTCAAAACAATAAAATGCAAGAAAAGGAAACTTCAAATGCAAGAAATCTCTTGGCAAGCAATTGAGAGCTAAGGTTACCTATCATAGACATTGACCACAAACACATGATGATTATGAATAGTTAATCCTACTTAGTCAATCTCACATCGAAGATAAGTCAAATAGGCATAGTTAATTCCAATACCTAAGTCTTATGTCAACACTAAGGGGTCACATAGAGTCGAGGGAGACCAAATCATCTAACTACTCTAATATATCAAAAAAGAATGGATATCAATGACTCAAGGATCACCAAAGTCAATAATTTCAAGCCAAGAGTGTAGAAAAACTAAGTAGAAACTAAGCCAAGCATTTTACCATACACTTGGTGTGGATGAGAATAAAATAATATTAAATTGCATCAACAATAAAATCCAAAATACCGAAAGCAAGAAAATCATAACAACAACTAAAGAAAGCAATAAATGACATGGAAACATAAATTTGCATTAATTGGAATTAAAATAACAAAAGTATCCATAAACATAAAAATTGCCATAAAAGAGAAAATGAAAAAAGAGATGAAGAAGATAAAAGTGAAATAACAATAAATGACAAGGAAATGTAAATGGAAACAAGAATTAAAAGTAGAAATTACAAGAAATTAAACTAAAGAACCCTAATTCTAGAGAGAGGGGGGAGCTTCTCTCTCTAGATAACTACACTAAAACATGATAAAAGCTAACCCTAATTGCCCCCCTTCATTCCTCTTCACTTTGGCCTTAAATTGCTTCAGAAAATGAGTTAGATTGGGTTTTGGAAGCCCAGAATTCGCCCCCAGTAATTTGCATTAATGAGCTCACGTGCAGGGACCTGTGTGAACGCACAGATGTGTGCATCCGCACACATGCTGAATTCTGACTTGTGCGTACGCACACATAGACTTATGTCCACTATAAAAAATTGCATATCATTTTGAAGCCCTGGATGTTAGCTTTCCAATGCCGCTAGAACCGCCTCATTTGGACCTCTGTAGCTCAAGTTATGACCAATTTTGTACAGAGAGGTCAGGGCTGGCAGCTTTCCAAATCTCATTTCGTCATGGTTTCTTCCCTTTTGCATGCTCTTCTCCTCACTTATCCAACCCATGCTTGCCTTGGAAACCTGAAATTACTTAACAAATACATCAAGGCACCAAATGGGATTAAAATGAATAAAATTAACTAGAATTAAGCACAAAAGAGCATGTTTTCACATTTAAGCACAATTTAGGAAGAAAACTCAAAAGCATAATATTTGGATGAATAAATGTGGGTTTATGTAATGAAATCCACTCAATTCAAACCAAAATATATCATAAAATATGGACCCATCAATTCCCCCACTCTTAAACCAAGCATGTCCTCATGCTAAACCAACCAAAGGAGATGAATGAAGGGGTAATTATTAATGTAACTACCTACATGCATGTAACTATACTAAATGCTATCTATATATATCTACACTATGATTCCTATTGAGTCTGGCAAAAACAAACAAAAGAATCTCAATCAATCTAAAGTAGGAACTTAGGGCCAAGACAAGAAAAATATAGCAATATGATCAATGTCCAAAGATTGATTTGAAATTTTCAAATTACAACTTGCAAGAAGATACAAGATAAGCAATGGAAACATAGAATTGAGCGATTGAACCCCTCACAGGATGTGTTTACACTCTAGTCGCTCAGTGTTTAGGGCTTAATCACCCAATCCTCCTTTAATCATGTTTCTCAAAGAATTACAAGTTGTCTAACAATCAACTAATATTTGATGAATGAATGCAAATATCATGAGGACTTTTGTGGGTTGTAATGGGGTTTAGGTAAGGGTGGGATTAATATGGTTTAGTGGGCTAATAGGTTGGATCTTTGATTAGCTCAAGTATCCCACCTAATCCTATATCATCCTATATACATAACAAAACAATCCTAGCTACCCATTTATTCTCTTTCTCACATTCACTCATGCATACTCATTTCAATTCAACTACATATGCATCTCTTATTTACATTCTTATTATCATTTTTCTTTCTATTCTTTTTCTCTTTTTCTTTTTTTTATTTTTTTCTTTTATTTCTTTTTTATTCTATTCTTTTCTTTTCTTATTATCAACAAAAAGAGATGCATATGTTTTAACCAATAGATGCATGAGTAGTTACCAATTTTGCCATATTTTCAATGAACACCCAAAGCTAACTAACTACCAATGTTTCCCACAAATTCCCCCCCACACTTGATTAACACACACACTCAAACCCAAGCTAATCAAAGATACAATCAATGGACATAATGGTTTTTCACTTAGGGTGAATGATGTGTGATAAACCCATATTTTATGATATATATTGTGCTCAATTTAAGTGATTTATTCAACCCTTCACCCACTTATTCATGTAAATTGCATGGTTTTACTTTCCCTTCCTTATTATGTGATATATGTGAAATACATGTTTCCTGTGCTTTGAAATTATTTATTTTAATTACCCTTTATTACCATTCGATGCCGTGATTTGTGTGTTGAGAAGTTTCAGATCTTCTAAGGTAGGAATGACTTAAAGGGTGGAAAGGAAACATACAAAAATAGAAGGAAAGCACAAAATGGAGTTTTTGAAGAAACTGGCAGCGACGCAAGCGCATGGACGACGCGGCTGCATGCCCAGAGCAAAAAGGCAGCGACGTGAAAGCGTGACTGACGCGAACGCGCGCCATGAGCAGAACACAGATGACGCGTATGCATGACCGAAGCGAACGCGTGACAAGAAAAACTCCAGATGACGCGACCGCGTGTCCCTTCAGCTTCTGATGAGACAGCCACGCCTTCAGCTGCCCCTTCTTCTTTCACTGCTGCACCAGCCCTACCCACTGTACCTCCACCTACCCCAGAGCCCGTTTACCCTTTTAGCATATGATAGTTTGGTTTAAATTGAAAATAAAAAGGAAGTAAACTAGAGACTTTAACATAATCAAAACAATCTACACAGCTTGTATATATAGCATTACATGTTAGTTAGTTAACAACATTTCATCAAGGAACAACACTAAAACTTTAAAGGCACCCTAAGATTTACATTGAGACTAATGGGAACTCTTAATTTTTACTTGCATGACATGTATAACTGATATATGATTTTTGAGCTAGAGAACACATAGCCTGTGAGTTTTGAGCTTAATTGTATGGTTACATTCAAACCATAATTTTTATTCCTGTGTGTTTTGCCCTTCTTTTTCATTCTGGTGTTCTTTACTTTGTTTTAATCTATATGTCCACTTATAGAATATAGACACATACTAAGAGATGATTAAGGCCATCATTTGAATTTTTCCTCACTTATCCCAAATTAGCCTACCTTTTACATCACCCTTGTTAGCCCCCTTGAGCTTTTTAATCCCCTCTTGTTCTATAAACCACATTACTAGCCTTAAGCAGAAAAACAAAATAAAAATCCCAAGTTGAATCCTTGGTTAGATTAAGATAGAAATTGTGTATTGTTTAAGTGTGGGAAACTTTATGGGAACATGGATGATAAAAACAAAGGTAGAAAATTAAAAAGAGTAAAGATATTTCAAAATAAAAAATTTGGGAAGCATGCTCATGTGAAATCAAAACAATTGAATTACCATGTGCATTAAAAAAAATTAACTAATTATTATTTACTTTTTCGGTATTTAATTAAGGGGATACAAAAATTCCCCAATTGCAATTTAAAAAAATCAATGCACATGGGATAAAATTAAAGTTAATGCACGAGTTTGCAATACAAAGTGAGAAAATTTGGGCAAATAGGTTAAGAAACTTTGATTTATAAAATATGTACGTTAGGTGAGATCTTAGACTAATCAAGAATTCACTTATTAGCTCACTTAGCCTTATACATATACCCTTACCTTTACCTTGGCCCCATTACAACCTTGAAAAAGACCTCATGATTTTTGTATGTCTGTATTTTATAATTGTTGATTGGTTAGATGAAAAACAAAGTTACAGAAAGTAAGGATAAAAAGAAGAATAGAGTGATTAACCCAATAAACACTGAGTGACTAGAGAGCAAACACAAAATCCAGTGAGGATTCAATAGCTCATCACCATATGTCTCTGCTTATATTGTTAATTGTCTTGCAAGTTTGTAAAATATTTTTACCCATCTCAAATGTAAAAGTGCTTTAACATTATCTAGGGTTTGGCTATGTATATATGATTCATTGAGGATGTGAATTAATTTAACTACATGTAAGTTTTATATACAAGTGAATAACAATTAGAATTACATGCTATTGTTTAAGTGTGGGGAGGTTGATAAACCCATATTTTATGATATATATTGTGCTCAATTTAAGTGATTTATTCAACCCTTCACCCACTTATTCATGTAAATTGCATGGTTTTACTTTCCCTTCCTTATTGTGTGATATATGTGAAATACATGTTTCCTGTTCTTTGAAATTATTTATTTTAATTACCTTTTATTACCATTCGATGCCGTGATTTGTGTGTTGAGAAGTTTTAGATCTTCTAAGGCAGGAATGACTTAAAGGGTGGAAAGGAAACATACAAAAATAGAAGGAAAGCACAAAATGGAGTTTTTGAAGAAAGTGGCAGTGACGCGAACGCATGGGCGACGCAGCCGCATGCCCAGCGCGAAAAGGTAACGACGCGAACGCATGACTGACGCGAACGCGCGCCATGAGCAGAACACAGATGATGCGTACGCATGACCGAAGTGAATGCGTGACAAGGAAAACTCTAGATGACGCGACCGCGTGACCCACGTAGACTCGTGACAGATTCCACGCACCAGAAATTACAGAAAATGCTCCCAGCGATTTCTGAAGCCCTTTTTGGCCCAGATCCAAGTTCAGAAAGCACATATTAGAGATTATAAAGTGGGGAATGCATCCATTCATTAACATGCCTTCAATTATTTACTTTTCATAGTTTAGATGTAGTTTTTAGAGAGAGAGGTTCTCTCCTCTCTCTTAGGTTTTAGGATTAGGATTCCTCTTAAAGGATTTAGAATTTCAACTCTTCATCATGTTCAATATTCCTTTTACTTTATATTTCTCTTTTACTTTAGATATTTTAATGTTATCCTTTAATTACTTATGTTGCTAGATTGGCTTATGAACTCTTTATGTTTAAATTGATTTTCTCTTATTAATGCAATTGAGGTATTTCAGATCTAAGATTCTTATTTAGCTTTTTATATTATTGGCGTTAATTGATTAACTGGAAGCTCTTGAGTTATCAACTATCCGTGATTGGTTGTTATGTCGGCTAAATTGACTGGTATTTCACTAACTCTAGCCTTTCCTTAGGAGTTGGCTAGGACTTAGGAATCTAACTAACTAGTTCACTTGACTTTTCCTTGCTTTCATAAGAGTTAACTAAGTGGGATTAACTTCCATTCTCATAGGAGTAACTAGGATAGGACTTCCGAATTTTCATATGTTGCCAAGAATTTATTTTATAGTCATTTATTTATTTTACTTGCCATTTAAATTACTTGTTTCTTACTTTCAAAACCCCCAATTTACAAAACTCATAACCAATAATAAGAACATACCTCCCTGCAGTTCCTTGAGAAGACGACCCGAGGTTTAAATACTTCGGTTATCAATTTTAAAGGGGTTTGTTACTTGTGACAACCAAAACATTTGTACGAAAGGATTTTCTGTTGGTTTAGAAGCTATACTTACAACGCGATCATATTTTTGCATTTCTTTACCGATAGAAAAACTGATCGTCAAAATGGTCATACGGTCGCGTCATCTGGAGTTTTTCATGTCACGCGTTCACTTCGGTCATGCGTATGCGTCATCTGTGTTCTGCTCATGACGCGCGTCTGCGTCAGTCACGCGTTCACGTCGCTGCCTTTTCGCACTGGGCATGCGGCCGCGTCATCCATGCGTTCGCGTCGCTGCCAGTTTCTTCAAAAACTTCATTTTGTGCTTTCCTTCCATTTTTGTATGTTTCCTTTCCACCCTTTAAGTCATTCCTGCCTTAGAAGATCTGAAACTTCTCAACACATAAATCACGGCATCGAATGGTATTAAAGGGTAATTAAAATAAATAATTTCAAAGCACAGGAAACACGTATTTCACATATATCACATAATAAGGAAGGGAAAGTAAAACCATGCAATTTACATGAATAAGTGGGTGAAGGGTTGAATAAATCACTTAAATTGAGCACAATATATATCATAAAATATGGGTTTATCGATGTGCTTATAATGGGGACAAAGGAGAATTAAAGGCTCAAAGAGTGGTTTACAAAAGATAGATGCAAGGGTTGGCCATATGGGTTAGTGAGCTATACAATGATGGCCTCAATCATACTAAATGCAATCCAAAACAACAAATATAGGACATATAGACTAAAGCAAATCTAAGATCACAATTATAAAAGGAGTTTATAACACACAAGAACAAAATTTTGTGGTTGAAAATATGCAACCACACACTTTAAGCTCAAATCTCACTTGGTATTTGTTCAAGCTCTTTTCTATGTTCCATAAAAAGATGCTTCAAGCAAGTTAAAAAACAAGTTTCAAATCTAATCAATGAAATGCCCTAAAATGGGGTTTCTTGAAAATTCTTTGTTGTGTTACCAAAACTTATTTACTATAGGTATGTATGTATGTATGTTGTGATGGATGCAATTTCAAAATCTTTCCTAGTTCTATTCCTAATTTTCAACAAGCAAAAATTAACATGAACAATTAGGACAAAATTAAACTAGGTGCTATACTATTCACGTCATCCAATCACAATCTCTATCTATAAAATATATACTAAGAAAAAGATGCAAAAAATATATATGAAGAAAAAGATGCAAAGCGCAATAGATATAAACTATGAATAGTCTAAGACATATATACTAGAAGAAAATGCAATGCAATAATCAAATTCACTCAAAATATATACAAGAAACCTACTAAAGGAAGTAAAAATAAAGTGCAAGGTGTTTGGGAAAAGAAAGTTTACACCCCACTGATGAGCGGATATTTTATACGCTTTTTGGGGTTAATTTCATATAGTTTTTAGTATGTTTTAGTGAGTTTTTAGTTTGTTTCCATTAGTTTTTAGGAAAAATTCATATTTCTGGACTTTACTATGAGTTGTGTGTTTTTCTGTAATTTCAGGTATTTTTCTTGATGAAATTGAGGGAGCTGAGCAAAAATCTGATTCAGGCTGAAAAAGGACTGCTGATGCTGTTGGATTCTGACCTCCCTATACTCAAAGTGGATTTTCTGGAGCTACAAAACTCGAAATGGCGCGCTTCCAATTGCGTTGGAAAGTATACATCCAGGGCTTTCCTGCAATATATAATAGTCCATACCTTACTCAAGGATAGATGACGTAAACTGGCGTTCAACGCCAGTTCTCTGCCCAATTCTGGCGTCCAGCGCCAGAAAAGGATTAAAAGTTGGAGTTCAACGCCAGAAATGGATCCAAACCTGGCGTTGAACGCCCAAAACAGCCTTATGCACGTGAATTGTTTAAGTCTCAGCCCCAGCACACACCAAGTGGGCCCCAGAAGTGGATATCTGCACCATTTGTCATAGTCTACTCACTTTTTTTAAACCTATGCTACTAGTTTAGTATTTAAACAACTTTTGGAAACTTATTTTGGATCGCATGACATTTTAGACCTGAACTTTGTACTCTTTGACGGCATGAGTCTCTAAACTCCATTGTTGGGGGTGAGGAGCTCTGCTGTGTCTCAATGAATTAATGCAAGTATTTCTGTTTTCTATTCAAACATGCGTGTTCCTATCTAAGATATCCATTCGCGCCTAACTATGCAGAAGGTGATGATCGGTGACACTCATCACCTTACTCAATCCACGAACGTGTGTCTGACAATCACCTCCGTTCTACATCAGATTGAATGAATATCTCTTAGATTCCTTAATCAGAATCTCCGTGGTATAAGCTAGATTGATGGCGGCATTCATGAGAATCCGGATAATTCAACTGATAAACACAATTGACTTCCTGACTGAGAATTGCAAGATAACCATAGATTGCTTCAAACCAACAATCTCCGTGGGATTCGATCCTTACTCACGTAAGGTATTACTTGGACGACCCAGTGCACTTGCTTGTTAGTGGTACGAGTTATGAAAAGTGTGATTCACAATTCGTGCACCATGTTTTTGGCGCCGTTGTCGGGGATTGTTTGAGTTTGAACAACTGACGGTTTATTTTGTTGCTTAGATTAGGAAAATTTTTCTTTTTGGTTTAAAGTCTCTTATTATTGTTTTTGGTTAAAAATATCCTTCTTCAAAACAAGTGTTACATTTACTGCCCAACTGGCTAGAGCGTTGGTCTAAGTCCGTGGCAGTTTGGTACACTCTTTTTAAAATCTTTTTCAAAAATAATATTTTCTCTATTAAATTTTATGCCAAACTTTAAGTTTGGTGTTTTCTTGTTGATTTCCCTTTGATTTTCGAAAATTTTAGTTTGGGTTTCAAAAAAATTTTAAGTTTGGTGTTCTTTCTTCATGTTCTTGTGTTCTTGTGAGTCTTCAAAGTGTTCTTGAGTTTTCCTTGTGTCTTGATCTTAAAATTTTTAAGTTTGGTGTTCCTCGGTGTTTTCCCTCCAAAATTTTCAAAAACAAGGAGCATTAGATCTAAAAATTTTAAATCTTGTGCTATCTTATTGTTTTTCTCTCTCCTCTTTAAATTCAAAAATATCTTTTCTCTCTATTTTAAAGCAAATTTTCGAAATTTACCTTTAAAATTCATATTTTTTTTCAAAATTTAAAACCGTTTTCAAAAATCATCATATCCTTTTTAAAACTTCCTAACCACTTTCACTCTCCTCTTTTTTTCGAAAATTTTCAACCATTTTTGTTTATTTTATTTTAATTTATTTCATTTTCGAATTAAATAAATAAATAAATAAATAAAAATAAATTTTTTATTTGACATCATCTCCCTTTCTCCATTATGGATCTAAGTGGAAATGAACAGTCCAGGACTCTGGGGTCATATGCTAACCCCTCTACTGCTTCATATGGGAGTAGTATCTGCATACCCTCCATTGGAGTCAGTAGCTTTGAGTTGAATCCCCAGCTCATTATCATGGTGCAGCAACGCTGCCAGTATTCCGGTCTTCCACAAGAAGAACCTACAGAGTTTCTGGCACAATTTTTACAAATTGCTGACACAGTACATGATAAGGAAATAGATCAGGACATCTACAGACTATTACTATTTCCGTTTGTTGTAAAAGATCAAGCTAAGAGGGGGTTAAATAACCAACCTAAGGCCAGCATAAGGACATGGAAACAGCTGACAGAAAAATTCCTGAATCAATACTTTCCCCCAAAACGGATGACACAGCTAAGGCTGGACATCCAAGGCTTCAAACAAGAAGATAATGAATCTCTTTATGATGCCTGGGAGAGATATAGAGAGATGCTACAAAAATGCCCCTCTGAAATGTTTTCAGAGTGGGTTCAGTTAGACATCTTCTATAATTGGACTTTCTAACAAAGCAGTTAGCCGAATTCAAGGATAAACTACAAGAGACAAGGATGGCTAATATAAATATGGAAGAACAATTGAAGCAAACAAAGCAGCAGCTGTCAAGGCAAATAACAGAAGAATGCCAAGCAGTTCAATTAAGAAGTGAGAAAACATTAAATACCCCACCTCAAGGCAGCAAAAAGCTAAGAAATGAGCAAACCACCCAAAATTTACCTGAGGACAGTAAGAGCCCAGGGAAAAGTAATTCTGGAACTAAAACGCCAGAAATTTGGTGGAAGGCTGGCGCTGAACGCCCAGACCATGCTCAGGACTGGCGTTCAATGCCAAAAACAAGGCAGGACTGGCGTTCAACGCCAGAAATAGGCAAGGATCTGGCGTTGAACGCCCAAAATGGGTACAGTTCTGGCGTTCAGACGCCAGGAACAGACAAGGAGTTGGCATCTAACGTCACTCCAGTTTCTAACTCTGGCACTCAATTGCCAGTGAGGGATCATTTGAGCTAGCCGCTAACAGAACGTACCCCTCACAATCACTCCCGTCTAATGTAACTCTTACAGAATTCAGATATAAAGTATGAGATAGAAATGGTTTAATATCTAAACTATCAAACGGAATAACAGCAGTTCTTTCATAGCAATCAAGGAAAACATGATACTTAGATAACCAATCTAACCCTAGAATAACTTCTAAACCACATAGAGGCAAACAGATTAGATCATGTATAAAAGTTCTGTTCCTAATAGTGAATGGTACTTGCAGGCACACTAAACTAGTCAAAGCATTTTGGGACGCAGGTGTATGGACAATCAGATCAAAGTTCAACTCAGAGAAATCTAGTCCCAACTCATGAGCAACAGTTAAAGAAATAAAGGAATGCGATGCACCCGAATCATACAGTACAGCTAGAAATCGATTCTTGACGTAACACTGACCTTGGATCAGGGCGTCTGACTGCATAGCATCATCAACAGTCATGGCAAACACTCGACCTTGTTGCTAGGTTCACACTGGATTCTGAACAAACTTTCTTGGGTAGATCCTAGTTGTGTGTCTAGATTCCTCACAAGTAAAACAAGCGTTCATTCCTTACAGCATCCAAATCTGACATAGCCATAGCCATGGAGATCAAAATAGCTATGAAGATAGCTGTGCCTCGCATCGATTCATCATTCGAAACCCGATTAAACTTTGCCTATTCGCAGTCATTATGGTCCCTATCCGCACCAAACAATCAACATTAAGGTGATCAGTCTTAATATCTCAAGTAAGGTACGAACATTCCCAAAATGAGCACTCATACACATTCATGCCAAATGTATCTTGAAGATACCCTAACAGCATGAGACACACAAGCAGAGTATACAATGAAGCATAGTCAGTCCACTCCCCAGGCTCTACTGGGAACGAACTGCTCTGATACCAACTTGTAACGACCCAACTCCCAGTATGCCATGGTCATACAAGAAGCCAAGTGTTACCAACTTGTTCTCCCTAATTATTAACTATTACTTAATATATGAGCCTGTTCCTTGTTAGAACGTTGCCAATTTTACGGGTAACTTTTTTTTTATTCGTTGCGGATGATCAGATAAAGTAAACAAAGCATACATTGAGGGTAACAGAAAAGCAGCATAAAGAAACATAGAGATACAGTTAACAATATTCATCTTGTACACTATAACAAAACATGTAGCGTTCACAAAAGGTCAAGTCAGTTTACATCCCCGTCATCCTACGTAGCTAATATATACACGACACTCCCAGGGCCTGGCCCATACAAAAAGCCGCTAAACTGGCGCCCAGGCTAGCCTAACCACTATATAGCTCCTAGCTCTCGGGTGTACTAACACAAGTGAGAGACTAACTAATAGATAATGTCAGATTAGAGTGTCTTCAAAAGAATGCCCCCACTGCTGTTAAACTATATCTACACGTGGCCGTTCGGAGAATCGTCGTGAGGCTCATCCATCTCCTTCCCTTCGTCCGCAGCTACAGCCATACCCTCAGATCCACCAGAAATACTGCTGTTACTATGTACAAAACCATTCGCGAGTACAGGTCCGTTCGCGTAAATAGGAGCTGTCCCACCGTCTGGTAGTGCCGACTCATTAGGCTGTGGAAAATCGGGGATCGGCTCAGGGGGAAAATCCCACTCTGGTGGTATCACAGGTACGTAGTCATCAGCTAACTCAGGCTCTTCAGGAATGATAGGCTCAGGTACCGCCTCATTCAAAGGTTGAGCTGGTATAGGGTGCTCAGGATCATCAGGAAAAGGATGTCCAGGTGCGTCAGGGTGTAACCAGGATAAGGGAAAGTCGTAAGGAGCATCAGGGTCAAAATGCGGGCTAGACAGAGGATGTTGAAAAGCTCGATTAGGTAGCGCATATCGTCTAATACGAGGCTCCAAACCCATAATGAAGTAACTGTGATGTACCGGATCCTCGTAGACGTAAGGGTCCTCGAACTCATAGAAGATCATGCCCGTCTCCATCTGAGGGGGGAGGAAGGGAGAGAAGGGGGTAAGAACTGGGGAGTTCTTAGTAGGGTCGGGGTTATTAGTTACGTTCATTTATTTGATTCCGATTAGCAGATAGATATTAGAATACAGTAAAGTAGTAGACACTAGTTAAAATAGATAGGGAAAACAGAAAACAGAACACAAACAGAAGAGTGCAAAAAAATAAAGCATAGACATAGCACTCAAGTAAACAAACATAAAGAAATTGATCAAACACAAGTAGGAATGCAACAGAGAATGATGCACAGACAAGAATGATGCATGTCTAGTCCTAGTGCAGGTAATGAGCTCATTTGTCGGTTTCTACCCGCTCCCGACGTAACCCAGCATTACTAGCCGGATATGGCTTTCCTGTTGGCTATACCCCTGTGTACAGGAAATAACCCCTCTGCCACCACAGGGTCCACTGCACGCAGGAAATAACACATCTGCCACTGCAGGGTTGTATGCCGACACACCTTCTGTATACAGGAAATAACCCCTCTGCCACTACTGAAATGGAACAGGTGGTCACGGTACTTCTGTAGCAGGAAATAACCCCTCTGCCTTACAGAAATAAAATATGGATCTGTACCGCAGGAAAGCGTTTCTCAGTGGTTGCACCATTATCTATCTGACTGCTACAATGCAGTAGATGAACATATAGATATCTCTGAGGTTGCCTTAATGCAACAGATGACCTCTCAATAGGTCCTTTACTCTTTATCATATTACTCTCTTCGCTTGTCTCTTTATTCTGCTCTGTTTGTTCCTTTCTCTGTGCTTCGTCACTTTATTCTGCTTTCTCTATTTAACGTATGTATTTAAAGCTTATGTAAATTTCGGTATGATTAGTTAACCTGCCCCAAGTATAGGTTCATTAAGTCTATACTGAAACAGTTTAACTTTTCATATAATACCTAACCCTATTCGCAAATCAAGAACTAACTATGTTGCCCTAGTTCGTTCACTAGTCTCTGTCT
>NC_029789.2:86013238-86018515 GCF_000816755.2 Arachis ipaensis
CCAAACTTGGCGTTGAACGCCCAAAACAGCCTTATGCACGTGAATTGTTTAAGTCTCAGCCCCAGCACACACCAAGTGGGCCCCAGAAGTGGATCTCTGCACCATCTGTCATAGTCTACTCACTTTTTGTAAACTTAGGCTACTAGTTTAGTATTTAAACAACTTTTAGAAACTTATTTTGGATCGCATGACATTTTAGACTTGAACTTTGTACTCTTTGACGGCATGAGTCTCTAAACTCCATTGATGGGGGTGAGGAGCTCTGCTATGTCTCAATGAATTAATGCAAGTATTTCTGTTTTCTATTCAAACATGCGTGTTCCTATCTAAGATATCCATTCGCGCCTAACTATGGAGAAGGTGATGATCAGTGACACTCATCACCTTTCTCAATCCACGAACGTGTGTCTGACAATCACCTCCGTTCTACATCAGATTGAATGAATATCTCTAGATTCCTTAATCAGAATCTCCGTGGTATAAGCTAGATTGATGGCGGCATTCATGAGAATCTGGAAAGTCTAAACCTTGTCTGTGGTATTCCGAGTAGGATTCAGGGATTGAATGACTATGACAAGCTTCAAACTCGCGAATGCTGGGCATAGTGACAGACGCAAAAGGAGGGTGAATCCTATTCCAGCATGATCGGGAACCTGAGATCATTAGTCGTGCTGTGACAGAGCATTTGGACCATTTTCACTAGAGGAGGGGATGTAACCATTGACAACGGTGATGCCCCAACACACAGCTTGCCATAGAAGGACGTGCGTGCGTGAATCAGAGGACAGAGAAAAGCAGAGATTCAGAAGACAAAGCATCTCCAAAACTCCAACATATTCTCTATTACTGCATAACAAGTAATCTTTAACCCATGCTCTCTTGTTTATTCGCAATTCAACTGATAAACACAATTGACTTCCTGACTGAGAATTGCAAGATAACCATAGATTGCTTCAAACCAACAATCTCCGTGGGATTCGACCCTTACTCACGTAAGGTATTACTTGGACGACCCAGTGCACTTGCTGGTTAGTGGTACGAGTTATGAAAAGTGTGATTCACAATTCGTGCACCACCCACAAATGGTGAATCCTCCCCCACACTTAAGCGTTGCACGGTCCTTTGTGCACAAAAAAATCTGGGGAGGATGTCTCTCAAGAGCTCCACCTTCAATTGGCGGATGTGGGGGCTTGGGTTGTGAGGAGATTGCCAAGTCCATGTATGCTAGGCATCTCCCTCCTCAATATCCTCCTCCTCTCCCGGCTCCTTGCCTTTATGTCTTATCCTCACAAAGAAGAGCAATGTATAGTTAGGACTCATAAGGCAAGTAGCACAAAAGGGTAAAAGGGAAGAGTGAATAAGCATCTAATTGAAGAAGTTCGCATAGTGGCATGGAATACACACGACCGTCGGATAACGTGGCATCCAATGAAAAAGTAAGTATGAGTTCCTCAACTAAATGGCCTAAGAAGCAAGCAATAAATGAGCATCAATGAAACACAAGCAAACTTAGGCAATTGCAACAAGAGTGAACTGAATTAAGAATATTGGATATTGAAATTGTGCAAGTGAAAGCACAAAATTAATAGAAAATGACACAATTAACAATAATCAATTCAATGATAAAAAGTGACTACTTATTCATCCTTAGAAATAATGAAATAATCACATGTATAAGGTGCTTGTTACAAAAAGTGACAAGTCTTGATAAGAATCAAGTCAAGTCAACTCAAAAAAATGCAAAGCATTATCAAGGAGCAAATACCTTGTTATGTGATTATATTCACTTAAGAACCTTGATGACTAAGTAGCTCAACTCAATTTACTAAAGTAAAAGTGCACAATTTATAATGCCAAACAAGGATAAAGTCTAATGCATATGGTCATGACAACATATGAATCAAACTCACAATTCATCTAGGCAATCAAACAAAGAGTTAATGTTCGGTGCACATATTCATCAAACTTGAAACCAAATTCAAGCAAGAAGCAACCCAATAATCATCAAGCAAGCACTTGCAATTTATTTAATTAACAAACAACTAAACTAAAACTAATATAATTACCAAAATAATAAAAAAAATGAAATGCAATGAAAAGCAACTAGAATAAGTAGAAAAGAGGGCAAAAGTAAGAGAAGAGAGGGGTGGAAGGGAAAAGAAGAGGAGAAGTAAAGAGAAGAGAAGAAAAGAAGTAAAGTGTGAGAAAACAGGGGCGTGCGCACGCACAGGGGTGTGTGCGTGCGCACGCTATGAGGAAAGGGGAAAGTGTGCGAGCGCACCCGCTATGCGAGCGCTCCTGGCAGAAGAGGGAGTAAGAAGTGTGCGTGCGCACAAGGGTGTGCGCACGCACAGAAGAAGTTTTTTTTTTTGGGTGAGGATCATGTGTGCGTGTGCACACAGGTCCGTGCGCACGCACAAGAGTGTAAGGGCAGGGGTTCACGCGCACAGGCTGTGCCAACGCTCCCACCAGAGTGGTTACAAGTTGGCGTGCAGACGCACACGTCTGTGCGTCCGCGAAAAGAGTGCGAAAAAGGGTATGTATGCGTACGCACGAGTGGGTGCGCACGCACAGGTCGCAGAAAGCAGGGGAACACGCGCGCACAAGGCGTGCTGGCACTGTGAACAGAGGGCAAAATCTTACGTGTGCGTGCGCACAGGTAGGTGCGCACGCACAAGAAGCGGAAAATAGTTGTTTCATGTGCAGGCACAAGTACGTGCGTACGCACAGATGCCCTGTTTTGCAAAAAAAAATTTCAAAATTCTAAGGTACCAAGCCTTAGTTCAATCAAAACCAAACACCAAAACATGCAAGAACCCATAAATTCATGATCCAACCCAAAATTAAACTAATTCTAAGCTAACCAAAACAAGCAAACATGCAATTAAGCCAAAATATATACAAAGAAAGAAGAGTAGGAACAATGATACCAAACACTTTTATTTAACGTCTTTAAGTTAGATAATTGGGAGAGCCTTTGCTATGGTGGCTTGTGCTTGACTTCCCCACCAATGCTAGAGTGTCCAATTTCCTCCGGGATCCCAATCCTAACCATCAACAAAGACAACCAAAAAGCAAGCTATTTACATATTAACATATATACAATAGGCACTAACTTTACACCATTACAACTCCCTGGCAATGGCGCCAAATTTGACGATGGCCAAAAGCATGGGTTTGGATTTTCACACTAAAAGTAGAATTTGTCCATTGTAAGTATAGTCCAAACCCAACAAATTGACCATCAATCAAATAATAAAGTCAATACAAAATATACCGAGAGTATTTAACTCCTAGGTCGTCTTCCCTAGGAGTTGCAATAAAGTGTACAATTATTGGCTATGAGAGAGAGAGCATGGGGGATTGAAAATGAAAGCAAGAGCAAGAAATTGGAATGTAAATAGCAAGGAATTGAAACAAGCATGCAAGGAATGTAAATGGAAACTCTTGGCAAGAATTAGGTAATCTAGGCTTCCTATCCTAGTTGTGGACCACAAACATGGCAATTGAGTGGAAGCAATACAAACTAGTCAATCCTCCTTGAGAATTAGTCAAAAGGTGTAACTGATCTCAATCCATAAGTCCTAGTCAACTCACTAATTACTTAGTGAAAGATTAGCGTCAATGGAGACCAAATCAATTAACCATTCTCACACAATGCGGAATGGACATCCACAATTCAGTTCCACCTAAACATCCAATTTCTCAACCAAGAGTGTGAAAATTAAACATGCACGCAATTAAACATCAAAGCAAATAAAAGTCAATGCAATAAAAGTCAAAGCAATTAAATGCAAGAAAAAAAAAACTTCAAATGCAAGAAAACTCTTGGCAAGCAATTGAGAGCTAAGGTTACCTATCCTAGACATTGACCACAAACACATGATGATTATGAAGAGTTAATCCTACTTAGTCAACTTTACATCGAAGATAAGTCAAATAGGCATAGTTAATTCCAATCCTTAAGTCCTATGTCAACACTAAGGGGTCACATAGAGTCAAGGGAGACCAAATCAACTAACTACTCTAATATATAAAACAAGAATGGATATTAATGACTCAAGGATCACCAAAGTCAACAATTTAAAGCCAAGAGTGTAGAAAATCTAAGTTGAAACTAAGCCAAGCATTTTACCAAACACTTGGTGTGCATGAGAATAAAATAATATTAAGTTACATAAAAAATAAAATCCAAAAGACCGTAAGCAAGAAAATCATAACAACAACTAAAGAAAGCAATAAATGACATGGAAATATAAATTTGCATTAATTGGAATTAAAATAACAAAAGTATCCATAAACATAAAAATTGCCATAAAAGAGAAAATGACAAAAGAGATGAAAAAGATAAAGGTGCAATAACAATAAATGACAAGGAAAATTAAATGGAAACAAGAATTAAAAGTAGAAATTATAAGAAATTAAACTAAAGAACCCTAATTCTAGAGAGAGGGGGGAGCTTCTCTCTCTAGATAACTACACTAAAACATGATAAAAGCTAACCCTAATTGCTCCCCTTCATTCCTCTTCACTTTGGCCATAAATAGCTTCAGAAAATGAGTTGGATTGGATTTTGGAGGTCCAGAATTCGCCCCCAGCGATTTGCATTAATGAGCGTACGTGCAGGGACCTGTGCGGACGCATAGATGTGTGCGTCCGCACACATGCTAAATTCTAACTTGTGCGTACGTACAAATACCTGTGTGTACGCACACATAGACTTATGTCCACTATAGCAAATTGCATATCATTTTGAAGCCCCGGACGTTAGCTTTCCAATGCCGCTGAAACCGCCTCATTTGGACCTCTATAGGTCAAGTTATGACCAATTTAGTACAGAGAGGTCAGGGTTGGCAGCTTTCCAAATCCCATTTCTTCATGGTTTCTTCAATTTTGCATGCTCTTCTCCTCACTTATCCAACCCATGCTTGCCTTGGAAACCTGAAATTACTTAACAAATACATCAAAGAACTAAATGGGATTAAAGTGAATAAAATTAACTAGAACTAAGCACAAAAGAGCATGTTTTCACATTTAAGCACAATTTAGGAAGAAAACTCAAAAGCATGCTATTTGGATGAATAAATGTGGGTTTATGTGATAAAATCTACTCAATTCAAACCAAAATATATCGTAAAATATGGACCCATCACTCTCCATCCTCTCTCCTTCTCTCACCTTTGTCTCTTTCTTTTTCTCTATCCTTGCCCTATTTCTCCCGCTCCCTTCTCTCTCTCCTCTCCTTCCTCTCTATACTCATCTCTCCCCTCCTTTATA
>NC_029789.2:86018625-86021318 GCF_000816755.2 Arachis ipaensis
CTTTCTCTCTCTTTATCTCTCTCTCTTCCCTTTCCTTCCTCTCTTTTTCCCCTTCTTTCCTTCTTTCTCTCTCTTCCCTTCCCTCTCTTTCCTCCTCTTTCTCTCTTCCTTTTCTCTCCTTCTCCTATTTCTTCCCTTACTCTCTCTTTTCTCTTTCTCTCTCAGCCTTCTCTCACTCTCTATTTCTCTCCTATCTTTTTCCTCCTCTGCTCTCCAAAATGAGAGAGAGAAGAGAGAAGAGAGAGAGGAGGAAAGAGAAAGAAAGGGGAAAGATGAGAAGAGAGAAGAAGGGGAACAGAGAGAAAAGAAGAGAGAGAAAGAGGGCAATGAGAGAGAGAGAGAGAAAGAGAGAGGGAAGAGAGAGAAGAGAGGGAGGGAGAGAGAGAGAGAGAGAGAGAGAGAGAGAGAGAGAAGGAAGAGAGAAGAGGAAGGGAAGAGAAAAGGAGAGAGATGGAGAGAAGGAGATAAGAAAAAGTTACTCGTATCATTTAGAAAGAAAATTATTTACATTATAAAAAATTATTTATAGAAAATGCTGAAAAGAGATAAGAAAAAAAAAGAATGAAGCAATGGAAGGGATTTCATTATTTACAAATATTACTCGTATCATTTAGAAAGAAAAAATTAATTTTTAGATTAAAAAAAATTCAATTTAAGAAAAAGGGTTAAAAATTCGGATTTTTGTATGTAAAAAAATTAAGTTTTGTGTAAAACCAGTTTTTAGTTGTAAAAACCAATTTTTTGGTATAAAAACCAATTTTTGGGTGAAATCTGATTTTTCTATATAAAAACCGGTTTCAAATTTTACTAACCGGCTAATAACCGGTTTTATCATGTACAACCAATTTGGTTAATTAACCAAGACTATATTTTTGATTAACTAAAAAACTAGTTTGGTTTTTGGATTAACCAAACCATGAACACCCCTAAGTAAAATGCATACTGGTAGACACCGGAGCTGATTCCAACATCCTCTTCAGAGGAGCCTTTAATAAGCTAGGACTCCGAAATAAAAACCTATAAAGTCACCGTAATGGAATAACCAGACTCGGAGAAAACTTTCTCAAACCAGACGGTTCTATAGTACTACTAGTCACCATTAGAACCAGAAGCCAGAAGAAGATTATACTCTCTGAGTTCATCGTTCTACAGGATTCCACGGCTTGCAACATCATCCTGGGAAGAAAGACAATCAAAGATCTATCTACCGCTATATTTACTAAGTTCTAATCATGAAGTTCCAAGCAGATGATAAAACTCTAAGAACCACACACAACGACAGAGAAGTTGCAGTGGAATGCGACAACACCACCCTAGCCCTCCAGAAACAGTCTCAGGATGCGGTGGGGATCTTGCTAGCCAATCTGGATGCACGACAAGTTGACCAACCCAAATAAGAACATGTCTTTTAACCAAAAAGGCAAACTCGTAGAGCTCCTTAAGGAAGAGAGACCTTTTTGCCTTCACTTCCACCTATATGTTACGGATAAACTCGGTTCTAATGTCTCACCGATTAGCCATAGACCCAAAGGTCAAGCCGATAGCTCAGAGGAGAAGGAAGTTTCCACTGACCAAGCAAATGAAGTAAAAAAGCAAGTCAAGAGCTTGCACGAGGCAGGCTTCATTTGGTAACTCCCTTACGCAACTCGGCTGGCCAACATCGTGTTGGTAAAAAAGGCTAATGGCAAATTGCGAACGTGCGTCGACTACACAGACTTGAATGAAGGTTGTCTAAAGGATGCCTTTCCTCTGCCAAACATCGACGAATTGGTAGATGCTGCCCCGGGACACCAATACCTCAGCTTCATGGATGCATACTCGGGGTACAACCAGATACCCATGCAAAGGACAGATGAGGAAAAAATGGCGTTCGTAACCCTCGAAGGCACTTACTGCTACACAGTCATGCCCTTCGGATTGAAGAATGCCGGGGACACCTACCAAAGGCTATTCACAAAAATCTGCAAAGACCTCTTAGAAACCAAACTGGAGGTTTACATCGACAATATACTGGCTAAAATAGAAACAGGCAAAGAACTCATCGCTGATCTCAAAACTATACTAGGCACCCTGAGAAAACACCGGATGCACCGAACCCGGCCAAATGTGCATTCGGAATGTAGGCCGAAAAATTCCTGGGCTTTATGATCACTCAATGAAAAGTCGAAGCAAACCTAGAAAAATGACGGGCCATCCTTGAGATGAACAGTCCCGCAAATCTCAGGGATGTGCAAAGATTGACCGGACAACGTGTTGTCCTCTCAGGCTTCCTCAGAATAGAGGAATGAGACCTCGTAGATCAGGTTATAATCATAGCCCACCAGTGAGAACTCACCCTGAAATAAAGGATAAGCCTGAGGGGCAACCAAGATGTCGTGAAGCGAGATTTCAAGTAAGAGGACATGATTTTACGACAAAACGACATCGGCCCTCCCAGACCAGGAGAAAAGGAAACTAACTCCTAACTGGGAAGGACCCTACCAGGTTAAATCCTTAATCGAGAAGGTAGCCTTCAAACTGGAGTAACTCAATGGCACCGAGATACCGAGGTCATAGAACGCCGTGAACATTTGGCGTTATTACCCATAGACAAGTCCTTCGGAGTCGAGAACTTAGGTTTTTCTTTTAATTTCAATTTTTCATTTTACATTTTTGTTATTGATTATCAAGTTCATGTTTCTTTTCTTTTCCAA
>NC_029789.2:86021335-86025095 GCF_000816755.2 Arachis ipaensis
CAATTATTTAACACAAAGCTCATTTAAAATAAAATCTCCCTTTTGATTTTTAACGTTTTTATCCGAACAAACGGTATAAACAAGACGGCTACACTGTGGCCCGATTAACTCCAAGGCCAACGAAACCAATATCCAAAGAAACAAAATAAAGCACACAATCTGGCCCACCAAGGGGCCCACAAAACAGTTCATAACAAAACGGCCAAAAAAGGCCACCAAAGTAATTTAAAGTCACCAACTAAACGCCTTACAAACATAAAAGAAATTATTTCACCAAAAAAAGCAATGTATATATGTCAAACAAATGGCTTACAAACTTAAAAAATTTTTTCATAACAAAATATAAACACAAAATTACTCCAAGTCTACAATCTCCCCATCCTTAATGGTTCGGAAGGCTCCCATGACTGACACATCAACATCGGGAGACAACACCCAGACCTGGGTCATCATAGCCTCTTCGGTAACAGAAATGGCATTCTCAGCATCACGGAGCAGGTCCTTGTTGTCCTTCTTCAGCTGAGCGACCTCAATCTTTAACGAATTTACCTCGACAAGTGTAAAAGCATCCCCTGACTCAGCCTCAATAGCCCGCTTCTGCTCTTGGGCCAGTTGAGAAAGGAGTGAGGTCTCCCGCTCAAAGAGATGGAGGATTTCCGAACTAGCATCCTCAGAACTTTTCACAACCTTCAGTTGAACGGCCTCAGCTGTACGAACCGGAAGTTAATAGCCATTTAAAATAAAATAAAATAATTTAATAGCCCATAATAATTTCAAAAATTTAGAAATATTAATTAAAAAATTTAAAGGTGAGATTTGAATTCAGTAGATTTTTTTGAGTGGAAAAATATAATTTTCTGCAAAAAATTTCGTAAAAATGCGTACCAGTAAATTAGTCAGCAATACCGGCCTAAATATGTCCGGTGCTATGTAAGAGTAATAAAAATGGTAGAAAAACTTAGAAAAATATTTAAAGTTAAAAACCGGGCACTAATTCTAAAGGTTTGGCAAAAAGTTGGGCCAAACGGACCAAAAATGCTAAGCGATTGGGCCGAGTCCAAGTTGGACCCAAGCTCAACATATAAATACCCATTTACTGAACCATTCAGCCTCATTCTCACCCCAAAAACAAAAGAGTGCAGATGAACTTGAGGAAGAGAGAACCCAAACACATTTACTATTCACTTTCATCTATTTTAGCTCATAACTTGAGCTAGGGTGCTCCGATTTATGTGCCATTGTGGCCACGCCAAGCTCTCGCCGAGCCCATCATTTCAAGCTAAAAATTGCTAGTAAGAACTCGCATTCCATACTCCTTTCCTCTACCCTAATAGATTTTTCATTTTTTAGTATAACTGTTGAATAAATTTTATGATTTTGGTTATCTAGGTGCCAACCAATAGTGGGACATTGTTGGGTTTTATTCCAATTCACTGTAGGTAAGGTAAGC
Organism: Arachis ipaensis; assembly: GCF_000816755.2. NCBI lineage: Eukaryota > Viridiplantae > Streptophyta > Magnoliopsida > Fabales > Fabaceae > Arachis > Arachis ipaensis. The sequence continues at coordinate 86,022,786 of NC_029789.2, forward strand.
TATCTCTTAACCCTTGTGATTTGGTAAAATTGTGAACCCTAGTATTTTATTGTGATGAATTATGTGATATTAGCTTAAGCGTTGGTGTTTTTGGGATTGGTGGTTTGGTTGTGCTTGGAAGCTCATTTGAATTCAGTGATTTTAAGTTGTGCGAAAATCGGCCAAGGTACGGTTTCAGTTTCCTTTAGGTAATATGTAATGCTTCATGAAACTTAAGCTAGTGGACCTTAGGATAGGATTGAATTGATATTGGTTGTCAATGATTATTATTGATTAATCAAGATTGTTGAGAATTTTGATGTTGAAGATGAATATTTATTATTATGGTTGATGTTGATGACAAGTGGTGATAATTGTGAGATTTATGATGTTGTTGAATTTTGGATTGATAGATTGGTGAATTGAATAATATTTAGGTGTAAAAATGGCTGAGAAAGTGATTGAGAAGTGATGGACCATATATATATGAGTGTTAATATTGAATGGTAGGTTTTGGAATGGATTAGAGTGTGTTTGCTTTTGGTTTGAATTGAAGTTTTTGGAAAACTAGAGAACTTGTCAATTTTTGTAAAATCTTGTTTTTGATAAACTTTGACGAGGCATAACATTGGCTACGGACCCTTGTTTTTTATCAAACTTGATTTAAATGAAAATTGGGTTTGAGAGCTTTAAGACATTTGAAGAACGGATGAAAAATATTTTGAAATGAAAAAGTTCTGTGTGTTTAAAGCTTGGTACAAAAATCAGAATTTTGCAGCTTTTTAAATCTTCAAAGGTTTTCAATGCATGCATACACGGACAGTGCATGCGACACGGAGATAGGCTGCTACCAAGCACTCTCATGTATGTGACACTGGCAGGCGTACGTAAAAATATCACTTTTACATGCATGCGTACATGGCTTGTAACACGCGACGCAACATCCTTTTTCTGGTTCAAGTGTTCGCGTACGCGGATGTAGCTCACATACGCGACTTGGAGAATTTGACATCCATGCATACGCGAGAGGAGGCATGCGTACGCATGACCCCTGTTTTTCTGAAAACTTATTTTCTCGACATTTTAACGGTTCTTCTAGCTTTCTAAACTTCTTTAACTTCTATTTAAGACTCTTAGCTAGTAATAGTGTTTTGAGACTAGTGAGAATGAGTTAGGTGATTTAACATTGGTATTTTCTGTTAGTGAGTTTAGAAGACGGTGACTTAGGTCTGGTATATAAGTTGGATGGATTTCTTATGAGTTGATGGAGCGCTGGATTGATGATGAACTTGTGAAATAAAAAATTGATGATGAGTTTAGAACCTGGAAATGAATGATTATAGTTAATGAGATTGATGAGATGAGTATTAATGGACTTGTGCTTTATGCCCCTGGCAAGGACGGTGGTTAATCCCGATTGTCGAGGTTGCGGCACCGGCGTAAGGAAGATAGTTAGTCCCGCTTATGTTGAGATGTGAGATCTGAGGCTGAGCATCTCGATCGCATCCTTTCGGGTCGCAAGAGTAGGCCAAGCACTATATCCCTACATAGTGGACCGGGCACTATATCTCTGGGGTACCAATTATTCGTGACAGAAAGGCGACATCCCAAGGGGATGTGTCGGGTTGGCAGTTGAACCGACAAGTGATATCACGGCTAATAGGATAGGCATTCATCATGTGTATCTTTTATCTATTTGCTTGCTTTGCCTAATTGCTTACTTGCTTTCTGAATTACTTGCTGTATATGTAAATTACATGTGTTTTACTTGCTTGCATTTACTTGTGTTTTTTGCTGGGATTGAGAAGGCTCGGTAGGTGGTGGTGATGGGATCGCATGGAGAATAGTATGGCGAAGGCTATAGGACAGCGGTGTTTCTTTTAGTTTATAATTCCTTTAAGTTAGATTATCCTATTATTGGTTTAAGTTATATATTTTCTTTAAGCTTGAATATTCAGTTTGATGTAAAGTTCTAAGATTGCCTTTGGCGTTCCGGAACCTTATATCTTATCTATTGGGCATTGTTACCATACTGAGAACCTCTGGTTCTCATACTATATATTGTTGTTATTTTTCAGATGTAGGTCACATCCCATCTCGGTGAGTTTGTGGGATGGTGATAGAGTAGAGGATCGCTTTTATCTTTTGTATTTTGGTTATTTGCTTTAGTATATCTCTCACTTTTGCATATTATACTTGTTGCCTTAGAGGCTTACTTTGAGAATTAGGATGTTGCTATTTTATTCCAAAGACTCTGTTGTATTTTTATTTGAGCTAGCAGGCCAAAACTCTGCAGGCTGTGTCTAGTTCCCTTTTGTATTATATATATAT
>NC_029789.2:86025255-86031581 GCF_000816755.2 Arachis ipaensis
ATATATATATATACTCTTATTTATCTTGCATCTATGATTCTTTTCTTATCTTTACTTTTTAGTTATCATGTGTAATGCTTTACGCTTTTGTATCTCTGTTTTCTACGTCTTTGAGCTTTATTGTTTTTATCGGGTTCTAGTATTATTACTTCCTTCCATATATATTATTGTATGAGCTTAGAACTATCGTGATGCTCGGTTATCCCTTTCTTTACAGCATGAGGTAAGGCTTAGGGTGATAGGGTGTTACACTTAATGGTATCAGAGAGGTTCATCCTCATGAGCCTAGGGGATGGATGGATTGTGCTTCTTTGCATACTCTGGGTCATTTTTCTTTCACACTATTTAGATTATCTACTTGATGTGTATAGCATGCTTGTTTGTGAGTGCCTTTTGGGATAATTAAAGTACTAGACTTGAGATATTCAGATTGATCACCTTGATATCGATTGTTTGGGGTGGATAGGATTATGAATGTTAACTCGCAAACGAGGTTGGTCTCGTACATGGAAAGATAATGAGGATGACCAACTGACCGATAACCATACCGAGTTCATAGCGGCGATGACCAATTTAGCTAATTCTATGCAAGTGAGTGTTGTTGCGACTACGCAAGCTATGGAAAGGTTAGGTCAGCCAATAGGAAACAAAAATGGAAAAGGGACTGAAAATAACTTAGGAGGTGCTCTGATGACACTAGCTGCTTTCATAAAGGTTAACCCGCCGACTTTCAGAGGAACAACAAATCCTACTGAAGTAGACAACTGGCTCCAAGCCATGGAGCATGCACTGTAGACTCAGCATATCCCTGATAATCAATTTGTAGAGTTTGTGGCTTAACTGCTGATGAGAGAGGCTCAGCACTGGTGGCAAGGAGAATGCCGACTGTTACAACTTCAAAATTCAGATATTCCTTGGGATTTATTTCAGACGGTTTCTACAAGAAATATTTTTTGGAGTCAGTAAGGGAGGCTAGAGAGTTGGAGCTTATGCAGCTGAAGCAAGGTTCTATGTCTATAGCCGAGTATACGAGCAAGTTTGAGGAAGTCTATAGGTTCTCAAGGGTATGTGATAAACCCCAATTTTGTGGTTTATCTTGTGTAGAATTTGGGGGGTTTTATCAATATTTTTCGCACTTATTCATATAAAATGCATGGTTTTGTGTTTCCTTCCTAATTTTGCTTCATGGTTTAAAATATGCTTCTTTTACCTTAAAAATGTTATATTTTAATCCTCTTCAATTACCATTCGATGCTGTGATGTGTTTGTTAAGTGGATTCAGGATCTATAGGGCAAGAATGGTCTAGAAGATGGAAAGGAAGCCTGCACAAGTGGAAGGAACATGAAGAATGGAGCTTTAGAGAACTGGAGTCGACGTGCACACATGGCTGACGCGCACCCATGAATTGGTGCAGCAGTGACCGACGCGTACACATGCTCAACGCGTACGCGTGGCTCGCAGAACTCAGATGACGCGCACGCGTGGCTGACGCGCACACGTGTCGCTCAGCACGTGACTTCATTAAAAATCGTGGCTGGCGATTTCTGAGAGGCTCTAGGTCCAAATCCAACTTGATTCTACATGGAAAAGACCCAGGTATTGATGGAGGAGGGGGGATCCAATCATTCACACCTTACACATAATTTTAGCTAGTTTTTGGTACTTAATTTCTAGAGAGAGAAACTCTTACTTCTCTCTAGATTTAGTTTGTTTTTGATCCTCCTTTGTTGAAATTCTGAATTGGGTTTTATTAATTTTAGTTTGAATTTACTTAATTTGAGTTCTCTAGTATTAATTTTGTTTAGATCTTGTGTTGAATTTATGTTTCCTTGTTATTTCCCTTTTTCTTCTCATTTTATGAACTTTGTGGATCTTGAATTTCTATTAGTGCATTGATGTTTTCTATGATTGATAGTGTTAATTAAGTTGTTTTCTATTAATAATTGTTAGTGGGTACTTGTGATTTCCAATTAATTTGAAATTTGAATATGTCTTTAGTTAGTGCATACCATGTTTTGATGAAATGTTTCCTTTAATTATGGAGTAGTTTTCTTTACTCCTAGCCTAGGATAAGGGGATTGGGTGAACTTGAGTCATTAGGTCTAATTGACTTGGTGATTTGAGAACTTTTGTGGTCAAATTAATACCCATTGACACGAATCTACTACTAAGCCAATTAGTAGTTGGATTGGGACTAATGAGTTGAGATTGATCAAGCCATTTGACGTACTTCAAGCTTTGAAATAGACATTATACATATTTCAAGCATAGAGGTAGACTTAATGAGCTTGGTTCCTCATAATTGTCAAGATATGGTTATTAGAGTAGGATGGTGACCCCAATTTCCATGCCTAGCCAAGAGTTCCTTTTTATTATTCATATTTGAAACCCAAAAAAAAATCCCAATTGCTTAATTCTTGTTATAGTTAGTTTAGTTGTTTACTTAGTTCTAGAATGGAAATAGATTTATATGCCTCCTTACTAGGTTGAAATTGCTCATACTTGGTTTTAGTTGCTTTGATTTAGTTTCTTGCACTTCAAGATTCCTTGTATGTTAAGTTTAGTAGTTTAAATTCTTGTTTATGACTCCCAACCCCTGAACTCTAACCAATATTGATACACATGTTTGCCCATTCTCTTGAGGACGACCCAAAATCAATACTCTCGGTTACTTTATATTGGGGTTGACTTTGTGACAACCAAATTCTAAATTTGATCGATAGGATTACATGTTGGTCTAGGACTATACTATGGCAACGACATTAGTTTTCTGTTGATGAAAATTCTAGACCGACCATGATTCTATCTATCAAATTTTTGGCACCGTTGCCGGAGAATGGTTGCAATGTGTGCTTTGATATTGGTTATGTGAATATATGAATATTGTAGATAGTTTACTTGCTCTCATTATTTTGTTTTTAGTTTAGATTTCCTTTAATACATGAGCTATGACTTCTAAGTTGAATGATTCGGTCTCAACCGAATTCTAGCTTAGCCGAGCTTGATCCCAAAATTGAAAGAACCTTGTTACACACTCGACAAGCTAGGCGGCAGTTGGATTACACGGCTAGTGCTTCGGCCTCCCTTGAGGAACCTTTTGAAACACTAGACGGAATCGAGAGTGACTTAAAGTCCACAACTTCCTATTCTTCTGTTGGCACTACTAATACATCTTTTCATCCTACAGGTGAAAAGCACATGGTGGAGCCACGTAGGATTACCTTGCATGAACAAGGAGCACCGGACCTCATTCTTCAACCGTTGCAAGCTAGGTATCCAAATCTTGATCCGAATTTTGAGTTGAAGAATAGTCTGATTAATTTGCTTCCTAAGTACCATGGACTACCGGGCCATGACCCATTAGGCATTTGAGAATCTTTCAATTTGCTTGTTCTACGTCTCGAAGGCATGGTGCTGATGAGATTACTATCATGGTTTTTGCTTTCTCCTTTTCTCTTGAGGGGTCGTCAAAAGACTGGTTCTACTCCAACCGGATGAAGTGGTCACTGAATGGGACTTATTGAGAAGAGAGTTCTTAGACAAGTTCTTTCTGGTATAATGCAAAAAGACCAAGAGACACTGACGAACTGGATTTTTCGCTAGCTTCTAGACCGACAAGAATTCCTTTCGTACAAAAGTTTGGTTGTCACAAGTAACAAAACCTAATAAAATTTATAACCGAAGTATTCAAACCTCAGGTCGTCTCTCAAGGAATTGCAGGGAGGTGTATTTATTATTGGTTATGTGTTTTTCTGAGAAGATTTTGAGTTTGAGAACAGAAAAATAAATAATTGTAATTTAAAGCAGTGGAAATTAAAAAGAGAATTTATATAATTAATTAAAAATCCTTGACTGGGGGTGTGATTAATTAGAAGTTCTATCCTTGTTGGAATCTTCTCAAGTGTAGTGTAAAAAGGTTGTTGTTCACTTAGTTAACCCTTAACCCTTACTGAGTAAAGGAAAGTCAAGTGATTGAACTAACTCTTATCCATAAATCCTAGTTCTTTTCCTTGGGAAGGTTTAGCGTTAGTAGATACAGAATTAGTCAATAATGTCCAATTTAACTAAGCACTTGAGCATTCCAACTCTAGTGTCTCCTCTTAATCAACCCCATGTCAAGTGGAAAATCTACTCCATTGACATGGATGCCAATTTCACATAATAAATGACTAAATAAATACTTGAAAATAATCAAACAAATAATGAGGCAAATAGAAAAATACTCTTTGCATTAATAGTGTCATAAAAGCTTTCCAATTGTAACTCTGAATAAGGATTAAAGATATAAAAGAGTAGAGATGATAATTGAAATAAAATTGGAAGCAATTAAATAAACAATAAAATTTAAATGAAAAATACTATGGAATAAATGAAAATATAAGAATCCTAATTTAAAGGAACATTGAACCTGGAATCTGAGAAGAAGTTGAAATCCTAATCCTAAAACCTAAGAGAGAGGAGAGAGCCTCTCTCTCTAGAAACTACATCTAAAAACCTAAAATTATGTATATGAATGTTGTGTTCATGAATGGATGTATTTTCCCACTTTATAGCCTCTAATATTGTCTTCTGGGCCGAGAACTGGGCCAGAAACAGCCCAGAATTCGCTGGGGACGAAATCTGCCACGCTGGTTTTTCGTCACTGCGACGCATCCGCGTGAATCACACATTCGCGTCACTTATCGTCAGGGCAACTATGACATATTATATATCATTTCGAAGTCTCAGACGTTAGCTTTCCAATGCAACTAGAACCGCATCATTTTGACCTCTAAAGCTCAAGTTATGATTGATTTAGTACCAAGAGGTCAGGCTGGATAGCTTTAGCAGTTCCTTTAGTTTCTTGTATTCCTTCCACTTTTGCATGCTTCTTTTCCATCCTCTAAGCCATTCCTACCCTATAATCTCTGAGAACACTTAACACACATATCAAGGCATCAAATGGTAATAAAGGATAATTAAAATTGACAGTTTAAAGGCCTAGGAAACATGTTCTCAATTATATCACAGGATTAGGAAGGAAAATGTAAAACCATGCATTTTGTATGAACAAGTGTATGAAAGATTGACAAAATCCACTCAATTGAGTACAAGATAAACTATAAAATAGTGGTTTATCAGACACTCTTTGAATATTGGACTCGATTCAAGAGGTTGTTGGAATCTTGTCCACATTATGGGTTAGACACTCACTTGCTCATTAGCTATTTCACTAAAGGTCTTTGTGCGGCGGATAAGTGATTGCTCACCGCCTCTAGTGGTGGTTCCCTTTCTAAGAACAAGACGGCGGCGGAAGCATGGAGTTTGATCAATGATGTCACCGAGGCTACCCAACATGTGAGAGTGAGGAACAATCCTTCCAAGAGTGTGGTGGAAGTACCTCCTTCCGCATCGGCTTTGACTAAAGTGCTTGAAGACATGACCACTATCCTCACGGAGAATCGCAAAGAACAAAAGGCATTTCAATCAATCCAAGCCATCCAAGCCCCACCTCAAATCCTCCAACTTGAAAGACCTCATAGAGTATGTGGTTTATGCTCTAGTACCGCACATTACACCGACAATGCCATGAAGTCCAAGGGAATTACACTCTTGCGGTAGCCAATGTGAACTATAACAACCGTCCACCCTATTAATCTCAAGGTCAAAACAATTACTCCCATGGTAATAGTTCTAATCATGGGTGGAGGGACAATGCTCAAGGGAACAACCACAATCAAAGATGGAACCAAGGCAACTCATCTTCTCATTACCACAACAACCAGTCTTCTTCCCAATATCATAACCAAAACCACCGTAACCAACCATACCAACACTCACAACAAAACCAAAACAACAACCATAGATACCAAACGCCTCATGAAAGACAACAAACCAATCAACCTTCTTCTTCTTACACCAACCAAGGTGTTGACTCTAACCGTGCACTCTACTAAGAGCAAGAGAGACTTTGGGCTATGATAGAGAAACATGAAGAGAGCAATAGAACTCTCAATGCACAAGTTAGCACTACGAGTGCTCAAATGTCCTCCAGAGCTGATATTCTCTCAAGGTTAGTCCTACTTCCTACCAACAATACCAATACCAAGCAAGCCTCTAGCTCATCCAACCTTTCTTCCCAACCTATCCTAAACCCAAGGGGTAGCATCAATGCAATTACCTTGAGGAGTGGCACAACGCTTGAGGAAGTTGAACCCAAGCCCATCAAGTTGGCGGAGGATGTTCCTAATGTAGAAGTTGGTGAAACAATGGAGATAGATGAAGTTGAAAAGGAGGAATAAGTTGCAAAGGAATAAGAAGATCAATTGAGGGCCAAGGAACCAAT
>NC_029789.2:86032475-86063245 GCF_000816755.2 Arachis ipaensis
GTAGAAGTTGGTGAAACAATGGAGATAGATGAAGATGAAAAGGAGGAAGAAGTTGCAAAGGAAGAAGAAGAGCAATTGAAGGCCAAGGAACCGAAGAGGAAGAATAACTTAGAGGAACAAATTCCTATACCTTTTCCTACAGTAGCCAAGAAGGCCAAGAAGCATGAGGAGTTTGATCCCAACATAGTGCAAATCTTTAAGAATGTGGAGGTAACTATTCCACTCTTTGATGCCATACATCAAGTTCGAAATATGCTAAGTTCCTTAAGGATGTGCGCACTCATAAAGAGAAGATTGGTGGACTAGGGATGAATCTATTAGGCAATTCTGTTTCTTCTGTGATGGATGATTTTCCTGAAAAATATAGTAATCCCGGTCCTTGCTTAGTATCTTGTATGATTGGTGAGATTCAACTTAAGGATTGCATGTGCGACCTAGGGTCGTGTGTGAGCATTATTCCACTCTCGATTTATGAGAAGTTGAACCTTGCACCATTGAGGCGATCCGGAGCTAGGTTTGTGCTTGCAGACAAGAATATAATTTCAGTTGTGGACATTGCTGAGAATGTGTTGGTGAGAATTCAAGACCTAATCTTTCTGGTGGATTTCCATATCCTAGAGACACTGATAAACCACTATTTTACGGTTTATCTTGTGCTCAATTGAGTGGATTTTATCAACCTTTCATATACTTATCCATACAAAATACATGGTTTTACAATTCCCTTCTTGATTTTGTGCTATGATTGAAAATATGCTTCGTGCTCTTAAATTTTACTATGTTTAATCCTCTCTTATTACCATTTGATGCCTTGATATATGTGTTAAGTGATTTCAGGATTTATAGGGCAGGAATGGCTTAGAGGATGGAAAGGAAGCATGCAAAAGTGGAAGGAATACAAGATGTTGAAGAAATTGCAAAGATGTCCAGCCTGACCTCTTCGAACTCAAACGGTCATAACTTGAGCTGTAGAGATCCAAATGACGTGGTTCTAGTTGTGTTGGAAAGCTAACATCCAGGGCTTTGAAATGATATATAATAAGCCAAAGTTGCCCTGACGATAAGTAACGCACATGTGTGAATCCACACGCACGTGTGGTTCTGTAGAAAATCAGCGACTTGTACGGACCAGAATTCGCCCCCGGCGATTTCTGAGCTATTTCTGACCCTGTTTTTGGCCTAGAAAACACATATTAGAGGCTATAAAGTGGGGGAATTCATTCATTCATAAAATACAACAATCATATTCATAATTTTAGGTTTTAGATGTAGCTTCTAGAGAGAGAGGCTCTCTCCCCTCTGTTAGGATTTAGGATTTAGGATTTCTTTTAGATTTTAGGATTAGGATTTCTTTGTTTTCTTCATTCCAGGTTCAATTTTCATTTAATTTATGTTTCTCTTCTACTTTTATTTATTCTAATGCTTTTATTTGTTAATTACTTATGTTGCCAAATTGGCTTATGAACTCTTCATGTTAGATTTGAATTTATGTTTAAATGCAATTTGAGGTATTTCATATTTATGATTACTTTCTTCTATTTATGATATAAATAATTTAGATTTTTATCCCTTTTGGCTTTGGTTGAGTAATTGGTGACACCTGAGTTGTCAAACTCAGCTGTTGATTGAAAATTGGAAATTGCTTATTGATTTGGATCCCTCTAAAGCTAGTATTTCCATAGGAGTTGACTAGGACTTGAGGAATCAAATTTATTAGTCCACTTGACTTTCCTTTATTTAGTAAGGGTTAACTAAGTGGGAGCAATAAACAATTCTCATCACACCTGATAAGGATAACTAGGATTGGATTTCCAGTTCTTATACCTTGCACTGGTGTTCATGATAATTAATCTACTTCCTTGCCAATTTATTTTCCTGTTCCCTATTTCAAAAACCCAAAAATATACCTTTTTTCATAACCAATAATAAATCATACTTCCCTGCAATTCCTTGAGAGATGACCCGAGGTTTCAATACTTCGGTTATTATTTTTATTGGGTTTTCTTAAGTGACAAACAAGTTTTTGTACGAATGGATTCTCTGTTGGTTTAGAAACTATACTAGCAACGAGACTTTATTTGAAAATTCTTTACTAACAGAAAATCTGTTCGTCAAAATAGTGCCGTTGTCGGGGAATTGCAAACGTGTGCCTTATTATTGGTTATTGTAAATATTTTATTTTGCTTGTTTATTTGTTTTTATTTTTGTTTTTAATTTTTATTAGCTACTATGAATTCTCACCCATCTGGTTTTAAGTTTGGTTCCAATGTTGTTGTAAGGAATGGAAACTATAATGAAAATAGGCATCACGGTTGGAAAAATCAAAGCTGGAAGGGGCCACGAGGATATGATCAACCCTTTCGGCAACAGCCCCCTCCAATGCACTATAAACAACAACTATTCTATGATGCATACCAAGATAATAGTTATGGTGGACCCTTTCGTGACAAACCAACTCCACCAAATTACTATGGTCAAGAGCCATTCCAGGGAGCGTACCAAGATGATGAATATGGTGGACCCCCTTGTAGTTACCAACAAGCCCCACCATATGCTTATGAACCACCTCCCCAACATACCTTTGAACCACCATACTCACAAGCCCCTTTCAACCATTCACCTCCATATGACCCCAATCCTTATCCACCACACCAACCACCATATGAACCACACCCAGAACCACCACCTCAATATTCATCATCTCCATATCCTTATCAAGAAGAACCACCTTCGTATTGTGTGCCCTCTCTCCCAACAAATGAACCCTCCTATCCACCCCAACCTCCATTGGATAACAACACACTCATTTCTAACATCATTGGTTTCACCTCTACACTCCAAAATCTTATATCCCGCATGAACCAACCCTCTACCTCTAATATTCAACCCTCAAGCTCTAGTCCGCTTCCTTTTCAACCACATAATGATCTTTCCATTCCATGACCATCCTCCATAGAAGAGCACCCACATCCACCAATCCAAGAGCAAGATGACTCCAATTATGCTATTGATATGGAACAAGAAAGAAGGAATTATCTTTGCAAATCCATACTTCATAAGAAGCTAGAGGAGGCCCTAAGGGTAGCGGTAGGAGAGACCTTTGAAGATGAAAGAATAGTTGAAAAGAGTTGTCATAGAAAGGAAATCATCAAGGAGGAGGACGATCTTATACTAAAACCACTGGACAAAGCAGCAAATATTGAAAAGGAAGAAGTGGTTGAAGACTTAGGAGATGCTGAACCTTCATGGGAAAGTCAAGTTATAGAGCCTCCTTCAAAGATGTTTGAAATTGATGTTGAGGAGGGTGTACAACCTCCAAGGCATAGCCTGTTTGAAGACTTTGAAGAGGTTGATCAAGAGATGGACTCAATCATTGATGAATCCTTATCTACAATTGAATCCTCTCCCATTGGACATGACATGGAGATTAAAGAAGAAGAAGCACAACCTCCCATGCCCTTGGAAAGTAATGAAGAGGAGATTGAATTGGAAGAAAGCTACTAAGAGGAAGAGGTTGAAATTGAAGAAGCTTACAAGGAGGTGGAAGAATTTAAAGAAGAGCACAAGGGAGTAGAGCTTGCAAGATCATTAGAAACACCTCTCCCAAAGCCATTACCATCCAATACAACATTCAAGTGGGTAAAATTCTTATCCTTGACCTTTACTTTCCCACTTGAATATGGTTTACTTGAGACAGATGGTCAACTTAGAGCTCCTTGTGGCATTAAGAGTAAAAGGGAGATGGGTAGTGGTTGGCAACACCATCCTAGGTTCGTTATGGTTGGAAGCTCAAGGCCTGATTGCAAGGGCTGGCATAATTCTCAATTAATTGGGTATAGGAGGATGTTTGGGTGCCTAAATGAGAATTCTAAGGCTAAACCACCCAGATGGAATCATCATGATCCACTTGAAGACGGGTGTAGAAACAAGATTTGGGATCCGGGAATATATGAGAATCAAATTTGGGAGCTCAAAGCTTGTGAAGAACTCCATCAAAGCTTGAGAAATTTACTTAGTATTGATAGAGCTTATTGGAAGTCCAAGCATTGGTGGAAGTTTCAAAACGAGTTCAAGCACAAGCCACCATGACAAGGAGCTCACCAAATGTCCAACTTAAGGACTTTAACTAAAAGTGCTAGGTGGGAGACAACACACCATGTTATATTCTTTCCTTTTTTTTAGTTCTTAGTTTTATTTTATTTTACTTTCATTCGTGTTCATTCATAATTTCTGCATAGTCATTTGCATTCTGTATTTTGTATTCTGCATATTGCATAAAAAAAATAGGGGATCGACGTGCAAGCGTCAACGACGCGCATGCGTCGAATGTGTCTACGCAACTAGACAAAGAGTTGCGCGAGAGACGCGCGGGAGGGGTGCGTGAAGCACAAGCCACCCCACGCGTACGCGTACCTAATGCGTACGCGTCCCCTGCAGAAAGTTCAACCCACGCGTAAGCGTCGGCGACGCATACGCGTGGGCATGAAAAATCGGCGTAAAAGCGTGTTAAACAGAGAGTTGTGCTGGTCTAGGGCTGGTACTGTGCTAGAGGCACAAAATCACCCACGCGTACGCGTCCCTGACGCGTGTGTGTCATTTCGCTTTCAGACTACTCACGCGTACGCGTGGGCGACGCTTACACGTCGAATAGCCAACTCAGTGTCCACGCGTACGCGTGATGCACGCGTACGCGTCGCGCCCCGTTTCTAAATTCTTATTTCTTTCTTCCCTCTTTCTTACTTTCTTCTTCTTCATCTCTTTAACCTCTAATCCCTCTTCACTTCTATTCTATTTTATTTAATTTATTTGCATACTTTCGTTCATTGCATTTTAATTTTGTGCATATTTTTATTTTCTTTTCTAAATTTATTATTTTTCCATTGGTGTTAAATTTTCTTCTTCAACTGTTGCATCTTTTCTTGAATTATTCTGGTGCTTCATGACTTGTTTTACTCTGACTGGGTATTATTCTTCATAAGTCAATGTTACTCCTTCATGATACTTATATTATCTTGCATTGACATGAACTTACACTATCTTTCATTACCCACACTCTCTCCCCCATTGTTGCAACTTTTGCACCACTGGTATGCCATATGCTTCTATTGTTTTCTCACTTGCATGTTGTAGCTACCATGTAATTGAGACCTTCACTATTTGGCATTAACCCACAAAGACTTTATTTATTTTCTTATCTTTATTTCTGGGTTACTTTTCTTCTTTTTCCTCTTCTTTCAGGATGGCCACCATGAAGGGAGAGGAAAAGCTTCTTAATGGGGAGACAAACAAGTCTATCTGCACAATCCTTGGAGAAAAGCATAAGTTATAACTGCCCGTCCACTTGCACATCTCAGCATGCACCGAGGACGGTGCAATCTTTAAGTATGGGGAGGTCGAAACCGATCTCCAAGGGTTAGTTATTTTCTTCTCAACACCAATATATTACTTTATTTGTTAGTTCATTGTTGCATTTGCATGTTTAATTGCATGTTTGTTTGATTTTATGCATTTAGTTACTACTTGGTTAAAGTAATAAATTTCCTTTCAAGACTCTATTTTATAATATTTCACTGACTTAAATTGAATAAAAATTTTTGTGTTAAAACTTGTTTGAAGATTGTAAATTGGAACATGAATTATAGCTAAAGAACACACAACCTGTGAGATTTGAGCTTAATTACATGGTTACATTATTTAACCATAATATTTTATTCTTGTGTGTTTCCTTCTCTATAATTGCAGACTTTACTTTGTTCCATTCTATATGTCCACTATTTAGTGTATTTACATGCTTGCATATGATTGAGGCCATTACTTGATTATTAACTCACTTATCCCAAATAGCCTACCCTTTTATGTCACCCATGTTAGCCACCTTGAGCCTTTTTATCCCCCTTGTTCTATATTTTACCAAATCACTAGCCTTAAGCAGAAAAACAAATTAAATACCCCAATTGAATCATTGGTTAGCTTAAGATAGTGTGTTAACTAAGTGTGGGGAAACTGTGGGTACTTGGGTTAATGAAAGTGTACAGTATTTAAATGATAAAATATTGAGAATTTGGGTACCTACTCATGTGAAACCAGAAAAATAAAATATTCATGTGCATTGATATGTTATAGTTTGCTTATATATAATAAAAAGAAAAAAATAAAAAAATAAAAAAATAAAAATATATATTTCCAGCATAAATGAATAAACAAGTAATTAAATAAGGGGACAAAATTACCTCAATGTTAAGTTAATGAAAAATCAATGCATATGTGATAAAATTAAAAGAAAAGTTGATACATGAGTATGATATGCAAAAATGGGAATTTTGGGTAGCTAGGCATAATTTTAGAAGTATATAGAGTGTGTGTGTGTTTAGGTGAGAGCTTAGGTTAGTCAAAGATTCATATTATAGCCTTACCCTTACCTTAGCCCCATTACAACCCTGAAAAGACCTCATGATGTTTACATTGGTACATTAAATATTTGCTGATTGGTTAGATGAAGAACAAAGTTTAGAAAGCATGACTAGAGAAGAGTAGAGTGAATTAACCCTAGACACTTGAGAGATTAGAGTGCATATACACTACTAGTCAGGGTTCAATGCTTGATTCTATGTTCCCTGCTTTCATGAGCTGTCTTTTTACAAGTTTACTTGTCTCTTATTGTGTGATTTGAATTAGTGGAATCTGATTTATGTTTGTCTTGAAAAATTTGTTTACTTTTAACCAAGTAGGAAAAAGCATTCTGCATGTACTTGTATTCATATAGATAGGTTGCATTTCATACATTCTACCATTCCTCTTCACCCCTTTATAGCTTCTCTTGAGCTTAGCATAAGGACATGCTAATGTTTAAGTGTGGGGAGGTTGATAAACCACTATTTTACAGTTTATCTTGTACTCAATTGAGTGGATTTTATCAATATTTCATACACTTATCCATACAAAATGCATGGTTTTACAATTTCCTTCTTGAATTTTGTGCTATGATTGAAAACATGCTTCGTACTCTTAAATTTTACTATGTTTAATCCTCTTGATGACATGTCATCATGTCATGTTTTTCTATGCCTTTTTCCTTTGGTTTCAATAGGTTTTATGCACTTTCTTGAGCCATAAGCAAGCCAAGTGGGTAGATTTTCATGCTTCCTTTGATTTAATCAACCATGTATGAATTCATGCTATTTCATGAGGTTTTATGCTAAAATTGTCACATATTATGAAAGAATGAATATCTCATGATTTTGAGCATAGCTTTGATGTGTTTGGTTGATTAATGATAGGTGAAGAAGGCTTGGAGAAAGGGTGAAGCAAGAAGGAATGGCTAGGAGTAAAGAAAGGACAATGGAATAAGTTGAACCAGGAAGCAAAAACTTTTGGGTGAAAAGTTAGCCTCAAAGTTAGACCCCTATCTTTGAGGCTAACGTTGGCATGAAGAGAACCTCCCTGGGCACCAAAAGTTTGCGCCAACGTTAGCCCCCTAACTTGGTGGCTAACGTTGGCACATGAAATTCACAAGAGGAGGAGCAAAAGTTTGCGCCAACGTTAGCCCCCTAAAAGTTAAATTTCCTCTAAGCTTTGATCTATTGCTCTCTTTAATTTCCAGCACCCTCTCCCCTTTACATTTCATGCAATTTACATTTCTTGCTATTTAAGTTTCTGCAATTTACATTTCTTGCTCTTTAAGCTTCTGCCCATTTACATTCTGCAACTTTAATTTCCCTGCAATTTTTACATTCTGTTGCTCAACTTCACACAATTCACTAAATGTCAGCTTGACTAAACCAATCACCCACTAAAATTGCTTGATCCATCAATCCCTGTGGGATCGACCTCACTCCTGTGAGTTATTATTACTTGATGCGACCCGGTGCACTTGCCGGTTAGAATTGTGTGTTTTGGGGGAAATTTATTTTTCACCAAAATACTCATCAAGTTTTTGGCGCCGTTGCCGGGGATTGATTAGATCAACAATGATTAAGTGGGTGAGAAGTCTAGATCAAGGACAACATTCAAGAGGAGGTCAACCACAAGCAATCCAACCCCTGGACCAATAGCAAGCAAGCTCAATCAAGCCATGTACAAAAGAAAGCTTGCTGAGGAGAGACCAAGACAGGGGGTAATAGCTGAATCTTCTCCTGTTATGAATAAGGATGTCTTGGTGATTTTCTGCAGAACCAAGCGTGTGCATATATTTACGCGTACGCATCACTTATCCTCAGGGAAACTATGGCATATTATCTATCATTTCGAAGCCCCAGACGTTAGCTTTCCAACGCAACTAGAACCGCTTCATTTGGACCTCTGTAGCTCAAGTTATGACCGTTTGAGTGCGAAGAGGTCAGGCTGGACAGCTTAGCAATTTCTTCAACTTCTTGTATTCCTTCCACTTTTGCATGCTTCCTTTCCATCCTCTAAGCCATTCCTACCCTATAAAACCTGAAATGACTTAACACACATATCAAGGCATCGAATGGTAATAAGAGAGGTGATGAGTATTTTGGTGATGATAAGATAAGTGTTAGTAGAGATGTGGTCATAACAGGAGCTAGCAAGGAAAAGGGGAAGGATCCATGACTTCCATATCCTCAAGTAAACAAGGCACCCAATCATGGTGCAATTGACAAGTGGAAGCATCTCCTCTTGAAGGACACTCTTACCAAGGCCAACAAGAAGGACAAGATGAATGTCCTTGAGGATGTTCCAAAAAGATGATCTCAAGCTCATGACCGTCTAACTTAAGGACGTCAAAGAAAAGTGATAGGTGGGAGACAACCCACCATGGTATGATCTCTTCCTTGTATATAGTTTTTTGCATGTAGTTTTAGAGCCTTTGTTTGATTTCGTGATTGTTTGATTTTGTTGAGTTGATTTTGTTTGATTTTGTTGTGTTTGTTAGAGTCTTCAAGAGGATTTCATTGATCTTGGTATTGGGTAAATTGATAATTTTGAAGAAAAATGCTTGATTTTGAGTATTTCTTGAAATTCTAAGTGTTTTTGAAGTATGAAGGCATGGACGACGCGTACGCGTCGATTGCGTTTCCATAACTCCTGGTGCAAAAACCAGAGAGTTGCGCCGATACTGTGCGATTTTTATGTTGGGAGCACAATGCTTTCCACGAGTGCACGTCGGTGACGCATACGAGTCACGTGTCCATCTCGCACACCCACGCGTGAGCATGGGCAACGCGTACGCGTCATTTGCTGAACTTGCAACTCCTGGTACAAAAACCAGAGAGTTGCGCGAGTTTTGTGCTGCCTTTGTGCGAGGAGCACAATCTCATCCCACGTGTGTGCGTCACTTGACGCGTACGTGGCCCCCTTCATTTCTGCTCTCCACGCATAGGCGTAGACGACGCTTACGCGTCACCTGCTTTTACCCTCTTCCACGCGTACTCGTGGACGAGGCGCACGCGTCACGTGCCTGACGCAGCTAGCAGGGCACGCTGCCCTGTTCTTTCATATTTTCTTTTCTTTCCTCTTCTCTTTCTTCCCTTCTTCTTCCTTCTCCTTACTACATCTTCTCCGCCCACTACCACCGGCGACTTCAACCACCGGTGACCACCACCTCCGGTGGTCCCACATTTCTCTCTCCTCTTTTATCTCTCCTCTCTTTTCTCTTTCTCTTATCCTTTTCTCACTTATACTCAACCTCACTTTTCTCCTCCTTTCATAGTTGAATTTCTCTTCTTTCTCTTTTGTTTCTTTTTAAAATTTTTCTTTTCTGTTGCATTTAATTACTTTACTCTCTTTGTTTTGGTTGCATTTTAATTTTATTGTTTGTTTGTTTGTTTGTTTGTTTGTTTGTTTACTCTTGTTTCTTTTCTTCCTTTTTATTTTCTTGTATGGGTGTTGAATCTCATTTGCTTTTTGAATTGGTGGATTCTTTCATATCTCTTAGCTTGTTGTGCTATGATGAATGACTTTCTATTTTGGGGCATATCCCCCTTGAACTCATCAAACTTGCTTGTCATTTACAATTTGCACACCAAGTGTTTGTGAAAAAGAGCCAAGGACATCTTTGTTCATTGATGACCTTCTTCTTTCAACTTAGTGCCTTTTTTCACAACACTTGCGCTACATGAGCATTGAGCATCACTTCCTTGATTTTTCATCATCAATTGCTCATTGTTTATTGTTTGCTATGTTTGTATCATCATGTAAGAATGAGTGGCTCAATTCTCTCTAACCCCATATTCTTCAATTTCTATACTTCATTATCTTGGAGTTAGTTGAGCGAAAGGTTCTCCTATGACTCCCACCTTTCTTGCATGTGCTTATCATTATTGTTATTGATGCTTAAGTTTATTCTTCTCATGATTTATACTTGCATGCCTCTCTCACTCTTACATCTCATGCTAGTGATATGCCTCCATGATTATATTGATGTCTTGCTTACATGTTGCAGCTGTCATGTCTTCAAGACACTTCACTCCTTTGCAGCATTAATCTTCACTTGCATTGTATTAATTCTGGTTTTTGTCTCTCTGAGCCTAATGTTTTCTTTTTTTTCCTTTTGAGGATGGCCACTAAAAAGGAAAGGAAAAGACCTCCAAAAAGCTACATACAAACAGAACAACTGTCAAGGTGCAATCTTCCTCAAAGGCCAACCCACTTACTAAGCGGTTGAAGAGCTCTAACCGCATTAATGAGGCAGAAAAGGAAGTTTCTATAAGATTCACCAATCCACCTATGGCGGAAACCGCCAATCCAGAGTCTACCTCGGATCATGGCAAAGAAGCAATCAAGAGGTGAACAAGGAGACGTCCTTGTCTCACCATCCTATGGCCATTGCGAGTAACACTCCCGGACCCACTTTGTTCATCATTGATAGCACAGAGGACCGTGTAAATTTCTAAGTGTGGGGAGGTCGTTTACCGACTTCTGTAAGTAACAATCCTTCTTTTCAACACCCAAATTTTAATTTTCTTTTGTTAATTAGGATAATTTGCATTTAAACGCATTTTGCATGGTAGTTATTTCTTGCTAGGACTGCTTGGTTAGGGTGATGATTTCTTTTCCAAGAAATCATTTTTAGGGCACTCTACCAATTTTAGAAAAAATGTTTGTGTTGAACTTGCTTGAAGGAATTAATTTTGGAAAAGGTTTTTGAGCTAAGAACACACAAGCATGTGAGTTTTGAGCCCAATTATGTGGTTACATGTTATAACCATTTATTTCCATTTTTGTGTGCATTGTTCTCTTTCTATGATTGCAATCCTTGATTTGTTTGATTCTATATGTCCATTATTTTGTGTATAAATGCATTTATATGACGGAGGCCGTTATTTCAATAGCTCACTTACCCAAATAGCCTTAACCCTTTTATCTACCATTGTTAACCAATTTTGAGCCTATGTTAAACCCTCTTTGTTCTTTAATTTAGAACATCAATACCATTGAGTAAAAAACAATAAATGTCCTCTGATTTAGATCTTTGATTAGCTTAGGCGAGTGAGGGTGTGTCATTTAAGCGGGATGGAAATTTGGAAACATTCATTACAAGAAAAAATGCTTATGGCCACACTTTTTTCTTGCCACGCTTTAAAAGCGTGGCCAAAAGTGGTCAATGGCCACACTTTTATGAGGGTGGCGATAGATTAGAGATTTGGCCACTTTTTTTCTTGCAATGCTTAAAAACTGTGGCGAAAAGGGTCTACGACGCCATTTTGACGTTGGGATTTTTGCCAGTAAAAAATTTTATAAAAACAGTCGCGTTGTAGATATAGTCTCTAAACCAACAAAAATCCCTTCGTACAAACGTTTTAGATGTCACAAGTAACAAACCCCTTTTAAAATTGATAACCGAGTATTTAAACCTCGGGTCGTCTTCTCAAGGAATTGCAGGGAGGTATGTTCTTATTATTGGTTATGAGTCTTGTAAATTAGGGGTTTTAGAAAGTAAGGAAGTAGTATGTTGAATGATAAGAAAAATAAAATAATAATAATAAAATAAACTCTTGGCAAGGTATTATAACTGGAAGTCCTATCCTGGTTATCCTTATCAACTGTAATGAGAATTGGATTTTTACTCCCACTTTGTTAACCTCTAACTATGAAGGTAAGTTAAGTGGATGAATTAATTCTGATTCCTCAAGTCCTAGTCTTTCCTTGGGAAAAGTTAGAGTTAGTGGAACTCAAATTAATTCTTGAAGAATTCCAATTTTCAATTAACAATGAGTTTAAAATATTGCCGTTTCTTGTAACTTTTTTGGCACGCTTCAAAAGTGTGGCCAAAATGTTCCAAAAAAATTTTAATTCTTCTTTTTATTTTTTGGCATGCTTCAAAGGCACCCTCATTCCCCATTCGACCATCCGCCTAACCCTAATTCACGCGCAACAGCAGCGACTCCCTCTCTTCCTCATTTTTTTCATTCGAGTCTCCTTCTCCATCCTTCTCACGCAGACACGCAGGACAGCAGCAGCAGTGGTGGACTCGTCGTTGCTCTCATGGCACCTTCGCGAGTCTCGGCTACAGCATTCTTCTCCTCCTCCATCTTTCTCACGCAGGAGAAGTGGTCGTTCTTCGCTGGCGCTGTCACTCTCGCTCCTAATAACCTTGTGTCGGCACCCCTTCTGTGTCCCTCCATGGCTCAACACCCGTCGCGTTGTGTCTCCCTCTCTGAAGTTATTGTGCTGCCATCTCCCTCTCCTTCACTCGTCGCACCTCTGTTTCCATTTCTCAACCCTCCTCTTCGCCACCCGTCAGTGCCGACTGTCAGCCACGTTCAACATTTGCAGCGCCGTTGTATTGATGGTTAGGGTTTCAATACTTTAAGCATTCACGGTTAGGGTTTTGATTTTGGTTAATTCTTGTTTATTGGTATTGATGGTTTGATTTAATTGTTCAAAGTTTCCAGTTTTTGGGTTTCATTTGGTTTATTGTTTCATTCTTATCCAAATATGAAAAGGGAGATGTTCTGTTTTGTTAGTTCTTCCTTATTCTAGTGATGTGTTTAGTCTGTAATTTTTGGGTTTTATTTGGGTGAACTGAAATAAAATAATAAGGACCAGGTGAACTCAGGAAACTAAAGATGGTAAGTTTCTCTAACTATGTTCTTATGTTGTACATGAAACATGTGATAGATGCAAAATAAAGCTTGTAGTGAACAATGGAAAGGAATATCAAATCGCTATGGGAATATCTGAATGTCAAGCATCATTTCTTTGCTCCCTGATCTTTTAGTTCCTCTTATTGGTGGTTTTTGGAATGGCTAAAAATGAAATAGTTAAGCTTCTTATCTTTTTTTCCCTTACTCTAGGTTGACATCTCTTTTGATTTGCATGATTAGGCTACAAGGGAATCTGGTGCACTTCAAGAAGCAAAGGACAAACTTTAAGAAACAGTGGAGGAACTCACCTGGCGTCTCCAACTAGAAAAAAGTTTGCAGGTCAGAGTGTTGTTTATTTTGCAGTTAGATATAAGTTGGTGGACTTTGTTATTTTGATATCTTTACATAATTATGCATACTGTAACTCTGGAAGAAAACTATGTTGAATTCTGCAGACCAACCTCAAAGATTCCAAAGCACAAGAGATATCGAAAATATAGAATTCATTACAGGAGATGCAGGGTATACTTGATGAAACCACTGCTCTGCTTGTCAAGGAGCGAGAGAATGTAAAGAAGGTTACCGTTGAAGAAACTCCGGTTATCCAAGAAAAGGAGGTTATTGTTGAAGACGCTATAAAGATTGATGAACTAACAATGGAAGTTGAGAGGCTAAAGGTAACCATGTTTAACAGTTCAAATCTTTTACTACTCTTATAGACTAATTTGATATCATCTTATGCTCATAGTGATATACTAAAGTTCATGTACGTAGGTGCCTAATGATTATCACAACTAAGTTGTGTTGCCTGTGCCTTTATCTTTGAACAGACTTTCCTGTGCCTAATCTGATAATGAAATATTAATTTTAGCTAAATAATAAATACCTTAAAATTGCTTCTTTAAAATTTAACTTCTTTAATTTTCTAATATAAATTACTCATATGAATAATTTTAACAAAGGGTCTACAAGAAAAACACTTTATTTAATTTATTTATTAAATTATTTTAGTGCATTGTGCCACCAATTTAAGCACCAAAGAGTAAGTGCTTTTCTGTATGTACCATTATACCAATATCTCTGCTTATTAGTGCTCTTTTTTGTTATCCAATTTATTAGTGTTAGTGTGTGTGTGTGGCTTTTCAATCCCATCATCATTCAATTATTCAAGATGATGCACATAAATTCTCAAAGGCTTTTATTTCTACTTCTCTTTTCTGGGTTTATCTTCTTATCTTTTTTTTGCTTCTGCTGTCCCTGCAACCAGTAAAACAGGCCTTCAAAGTTGTTAATGAATATTATTGTATCTGTTCTGTTTTATTATCATTTATTATAGCAATTGGATATATCATGGAATTAACATATTTAGAGTGACAGATAATTAAAAGAGAATGGAAAAGGTAATTAATATATAGTTATTACTTGTTTTAATTTGTGTGGAGTTTAATATAATGAATAATTAGGGATTAATTTGATTTAATTTGTATGATTTAAGGGACCCAGAATTCGGATGGTGAAGAATCTGAAGATGCATCACTTCTACTTTCTTTAGCTAAGGCATCACTTCTTTAATATTGATTGTTATCTCTAGTTTATTTACTTTGAAACGCTCATTGTCTTTGCTATTTGATTTACATTTTGCATTAACGATCCTTGATTCCAGGGGATGGGGGGTTCTTAATCCTTTTTCATTTATATCAGTTTCATTTATATTCTCCATGTTTGTTTCTTTGATTCGATTCGGTTTTATTCCTTTCACCTTGGTTCTTTATGGAAATGTAAATTTTTTTCCTTTCCGGAAATGATTGATTTTCTATTTTTTTGGTTGTTTAGTTACAGTTAATGAAATTGAGGTACTGAATAAGAAGGACAAGTTCTATGAGCATGTATGCTAATAGCACTATTGCCTTAGTGTACAGTTGATACAACACTTCTGATATTCCTGTCATGCCTCTGCTTTCTTTGTTTATGTTTCTGTTAATGCTTTCTCTTTTTTTCTCTGAAATTGCAATCAATGGAGTCAGGTTCAGTATAATAGTAATGTAGCAATGACTTCTTATACTGCTATCTGCACCTTCTAAATTCAAATTCTATGGACCTTTTTTTTTCCTTATAGATGTATCTATAAATAATATTCATTTCAATGTCTAAATATGGAGTACAAAGTAGTGAAGAAAATAGTTCTATTGCATGTTGCAATGAAGCTTTTTCCAGATTGGGAAAAATTCATGCAAGTGCTTTGTTGTGGAGGGGAATTTGGACCTTAAATTAAAAAAAGTTATACCAGTTTCTCGTCAGTTCTTGAGGAGAATCATATATTCCTAGTACAAATTTTAATTACTTAATTACTATACTAATTGTATATTGTAATAATCCAAAAGTTTGTGTTAAGTTGACCAAATTTATTTTTATTCCTATTAGCATAATGCTGATGAACTTAAATTGTTTTAACTGATTTTTATTGCCTTCCAATATTATGTATATATACTACATAATAGACCTTCAAGCTTTTATCCTACCATGACTCTACTTTTGAATGCCTAAAATGATGAATTAATTAGAAATAACTTTAATTAATTATATTTGGTGAGTCTATTTATAGAAATTGTGCCTATTCATGAAATGATCAAACTGTTTCATTTTAATAGAATTTAATAATTAATTCATGTATTGCATGTTGCCTTAATTAAATGGAACTCATGTATTGCATGTTTCAAAATGAAAGAAAAGAGAGTTGAAAATGAAAATAGTGGGACCAGCTGATGTAAACATAAGACCGCTACAAAAGTTAGTGGGGATGGAGTGAGTGAGGGATGAATTTTCTTATAGGAGAGAGGATTGAAAATGTATATAAGAGGATTGAAAAGAATTAGTAAGATGAGGAAGGATTTAGGCTCTACTGCTACCTTGTTCTCTACCTTTTAGTATTTTGCTTTTCCATGAATAAAATAAAGACTGGAGAATATCATCGAGATATCTTCCATCTCTACAGCTCCTCTATTTCTTTTTCAATCTCTCTTCTACTCTTCCTTCTACACTATCTTATTATTCTGTTGTTATTGCTTGTCCCTAATATTTGTGGTTCCAAATATTTCTTTGTTGATTACACCCAGTTCACATGTTTCTTTTCACTGTAGGCTCACGGTCTCCAACTTGAGGCTTTTTCAGTTGCTGTTAAGAGATTAGATTTTAGCTTGCCTAAATCTAGGCTACAGTTCGTGGGTAGCTGTAGAAACAAATCAGACGAGGAAAGACATCAAATGTTGAAAAACAAGGCAATTGAGCTAAATGTGAATGAGCAAGTGGAATTTCACAAGAATGTAACTTATAGGTCAGTAACACTGCATTTGCATTAAGTTTTTCTTCTTGTTACTTCTCCAGTTTTACCTAAAGCTCCTAAGAAGTGCTTTCTCTGAATAATAAAACTTCTGTAAAAAATGTTCTGAATAAGGCATACTTCTAGTTCCTATGTTTGGAGCAGATGAATTCTTTTAGTTTTGCTTTAGAGTGCTATTCCGAAATTTATCATTTGTTCTTCGCTAATCATGGTACTTTGGCAGTCAAAATTATACCATGTTAAAGAACTCCAATGAAACATGAAAAATTTTTAACTTGCTGGCATTAATTATGTGGGAAAGTATTTTCATGTGGTTGTTGTTTTGCCATTTATTATTCATTTAAATGTTTGTTCTCTTGTATATAAAATATATATAATAATAAAAAATAGAAATGTTCATCAGTTATTCTATATATCTATAAACACAGCATTGTTTGTGCATCATTATTGGAATTTAATATAGATGGTCTTTCAATGTGGTTGCTGTATTATCATTAGTTATCTTGGGGAGTTAGAGAATAGGGTTGTCATAAATATTTTTTATTTCTAGCGAAAAAAGAAATCCAAAAGTGTATATGTAAATAAATTTGAAGAGAAATGGAGAAATCCTTAATGTACTAATACAACAATTCAGAGATACATGAATGCTTTTTAATCCCCGATTGGATGATTGGTGCAAATATTTTGATATGTTGGTTGGAATAAGAAAATAATGAGTTATTCACAGATACATGAATGTTTTTTCTTGCTTTAAGTTCATGTGAGGTGGATTTCTACTATGATAATCAAAGACATGCTATGTAATTCTAGTTGAGAGAGTGAATTTTAGTTGCCAGTTAAGGAAATTTCTAAACATGTTTTGTGTTCCCTTGTTGATTTTGCTATTTCTGAATTGCATATTTTGATTGTTGTATGAGCTTATTGTTCTTTTTTATTTTCTGCATTAGATGCTCTGTACTGATTATGCAAAGGGGGAAGGCCTTCTATGACTTCCAGTTCAACAACACAAGGCTTCTAAAATTCCCAAGCCTTATGTACGATCGAAGGGAAGGAAGTTTGACACGGCTAGAGAAAGGAGGAACAACAAAGGACTTAGGGTTTAAGTGGTATTGTTTTTGTATTTTTCTTCAGTTTTTAGTTTTGGAATTTGAACTCAAGATTTATTTTGTATTTGAGTATTTGTTTTTTAATGTATAAAATAATTATAGCAAAAATTTTATATGTCACTAATTACTGTTTGATTTTTCTTGTAATAAAAATTGCATACTATATTTATAGGTTTGGTAATAAAAAATGACTAAAAATTTATAGTGCAGCGATGAAGGTAAAGTCAAAATAATTATTTTTTATAAATTTAATTAGGCTATCGCCACGCTTTTAAAGCGTGGCCGTATCTCGCTATTGCCACACTTTAAAAGCGTGGCCGTATCTCGCTATTGCCACGCTTTAAAAGCGTGGCTATATCTCTCTATTGGCACGTTTCAAAAGGCGGCGTATCTCACATATGGCCACGCTTTGGAAGCGTGGCCGTGTCTCCCACATAAGGCCATGCTTTTTAAACGTGGCAATCTATAAAAAGCGTGGCGGAAAAAAAGCATTGTGATAGGTCACCAAAAGCGTGGTGATAGAGCAACCGCCACGCTTGTAGATGCTACCCTTTCAAAAGCGTGGCGGTAGCTCAAAAAGCATGGCGAAAAGCTATCCCCACGCTTTTTTCAGCTTTTCGCCACGCTTTAAAAGCGTGGCAATAGAGTTGTTTTCTTGTAGTGATTGTTAGAGGTAAAAGTGTATTTTTGTAGTTTCTATTGAAAATATTGGAAAGTGGGTGCATACATGTGTATTGAATGTTTAAACCATATGCATTGGCACTATTGTATATGTTTCATCAAAAGAAGAAAAGCAAAAGAAAAAAATATAGAAAAAAATGTGGAAAAAGAAATAGAAAAATAAAAGAAACAAAAAAATATAGAAAAAGAAAGTAATATAAAGGGGACAAAATATCCCAAGGCGAAGCCAATAATAACCAATGCATATGGGTTATGAATTGAAAGAAAATGCATGAGTGTGTAAAAAGTGAATGAATGGGTAGTTAGGTTGTGTATTAGAATTGTATAGGTTGTTATATGTGTTTGGTGAGAGCTTAGGTTAATCAAGGATTCAAATTTCAAGCTCACTTGGCCATATATGCATCCTTACCCTTACCCTAGCCGCATTAGTACCTAAAGATAAGCCCTCATGATGAATGTATGCATGCACCAAATAACTATCGATTGTTAGATGAAAAACAAATCTTGGAAAGCATGATTAAAGGAGAATTGAGTGATCAATCCTATACACTTGAGCGAATAGAGAGGATATACATGAGGGTTCGATGCTCAACTCCTTGTTCCCTGCTTTCACAAGCTTTCTTCTTGCAAGTTATTCACAATCCATTTTGATATTTAAATTGGTAGAGTTCATGAGTTATCACATTACCTTAGGCCTACTCGTTCATGTATGTGTTCTTGGAAGTTGATTCACTTTTGACAAAGTAGATAGAAGCATTTGCATTAGTTGCATCCATGTAGGTAAACTGTATTTCATAAACCCCATTCTCCTATATTCTTTGGTCTTTTAATTTTTAGCATGAGGACATGCTTAGTTTAAGTGCGGGGAGGTTTTATAAATCCCAATTTTGTTGTTTATCTTGTGTAGAATTTGGGGCATTTTACTAATATTTTCTGCACTTATTCATATAAAATGCATCGTTTTGTGTTTCCTTCCAAATTTTGCTTCATGGTTTAAAATATGCTTCTTTTACCTTAAAAATGCTATATTTTAATCCTCTTCTATTACCATTCGATGCCGTGATGTATTTGTTAAGTGGATTTAGGATCTATAGGGCAAGAATGGTCTAGAAGATGGAAAGAAAGCGTGCACAAGTGGAAGGAACATGAAGGATGGAGCTTTGGAGATCTGGAGGAGACGCGCACACGTGGATTGGAGCAGCAGTAACCGATACGTATGCATGCACGACACGTACGCGTGGCTTGTAGAACTCAGATAACGTGCATGCGTGACGCTCAGCACGTGACTTCATTAATAAAATCGTGACCTGGCGATTTTTGAGAGGCTCCCAGCCCAAATCATTCACACCTTTCAGATAATTTTAGTTAGTTTTTGGTTCTTGTTTTCTAGAGAGAGAAACCCTTACTTCTCTCTAGATTTAGTTTGTTTTTGATCCTCCTTTGTTGAAATTCTGAATTGGGTTTTGTTAATTTTAGTTTCAATTACTTAATTTGAGTTCTCTAGTATTAATTTTGTTTAGATCTTGTGTTGAATTTATGTTTCCTTGTTATTTCCCTATTTCTTCTCATTTTATGAACTTTGTGGATCTTGAATTTCTATTAGTGCATTGATGTTTTCTATGATTGATAGTGTTAATTGAGATATTTTCTATTGATAATTGTTAGTGGGTACTTGTGATTTCCAATTAATTTGCAATTTGAATATGTCTTTAGTTAGTTCATACCATGTTTTGATGAAATGTTTCCTTTGATTATGGAGTAGTTTTCTGTACTCTTGGCCTAGGCTAAGGAGATAGGGTGAACTTGAGTCATTAGGTCTAATTGAGTTGGTGATTTGAGAACTTTTGTGGTCAAATTAATACCCATTGACACGAATCTACTACTAAGCCAATTAGTTTTTGGATTGGGACTTATGAGTTGAGATTGATCAAGCCATTTGGCATACTTCAAGCTTTGAAATAGACATTATACGTATTTCAAGCATAGAGGTAGACTTAATGATCTTGGTTCCTCATAATTGTCAAGATATGGTTATTAGACAAGGATGGTGACCCCAATTCCCATGCCTAGCCAAGAGTTCCTTTTTATTATTCATATTTGAAACCCAAAGAAAAAAAAAATCCCAATTGCTTAATTCTTGTTATAGTTAGTTTAGTTGTTTACTTAGTTCTAGAATAGAGGTAGATTTATATGCTTCCTTACTAGGTTGAAATTTCTCATACTTGGTTTTAGTTGCTTTGATTTAGTTTCTTACACTTCAAGATTCCTTGCATGTTAAGTTTAGTAGTTTAAATTCTTGTTTATGACTCCCAACCCCGTAACTCTAACCAATATTGATACACATGTTTGCCCATTCTCTTGAGAATGACCCAAGACCAATACTCTCGGTTACTTTATATTGGGGTTGACTTTGTGACAACCAAATTCTAAATTTGATCGATAGGATTACATGTTGGTCTAAGACTATACTATGGCAATGAACACTCATAGAGGCAACAACAACAGAGGCCATGGAAAGCATTTTCATGCTAGAGCCCATAACTTCAAAAGGGGTGGACATGCTTCTCAATACACTTAAAGTCCAAGAAATTTTAGGAGAAGCAACTATGATCAGTACCACCAGGCAAGAGAAAGAGGTGGATGATTTATTTGTGGACTGCCTGGACACCTGGCAAGGGACTGCACTCGTGGGAGAAACCATAATGCGGGTCAAAACCAACATCAAGGTCGTGTTTTGCGGTGCATGCCACTGATACGACCAAGTCGGATTCGTTGATGATAGGTAAATATTTTATTGGCGATCACATGTTGATTGCATTGTATGATACACGAGCTTCATAATTATTCATTTCATTTGATAAGGCTGCTAAACTAGGGTTGAGAATCTCAGACTTAGCTTTTAACTTGCATGTGCATACCCCGATTCAAACAATTGTAACTATATTAGGTTCTAGGCAGAGATACCTTTCAAGATTGAGAATAGATCTTTCATTCATGACTTATTCTATTTGTCGATGGTTGGGCTGGAGATGATTTTGGGGTTTGATTGGTTGTTAAAGAATCGAGGGCTGTTGGGTTGCTTTGAGCGATCAATTTTCTTTATGTTGGAAGGAGAAGGAGGAGCAGTTGTAGCTGAGGGCTATTACCTGAACTCTGTAATGGTAAAATATAGGGGAAAAGAGTGTCAGGGTTATATACTTTTAGCTATGAATACTTTAGGTGGTAAACAAAAGTTAAACTGAATTCTGGTAGTTAGAGAGTTTTTCAAAGTGTTTTCTGAAGATATTCCCAAATTTTCAGCTCAAAAGAAAATTGGATTCGTGATAGACTTGCTGCCGGGAACCAGACTAGTGTCAATTGTGCCATACAAAATGCCTCTGAGTGTATCTCTGTGGAGAGCGCCAGTTTTATTGGTGAAAAAGAAAGACGGAGGAATGTGACTCTGTGTAGACTACCGGCAGTTGAACAAAGTGACGGTGAAGAATAAGTACCTATTGCCAAGGATCGATGACTTAATAGATAATTGCAAGGAGCTGGGATGTTTTTGAAGATAGGTTTGAGGTTAGGTTACTATCAGATAGGGGTGAAGGAGGAGGATATTTCGAAGACGGCGTTTAGAACATGCTATGGTCACTATGAATATGCAGTGATGTCCTTTGGGTTGGCGAATAAGCCTGCTATGTTCATGAATTACATGAACAGATTATTATTCTCTGAAGCTGTTGACTTTTTCCATTATTATTCTCTCTCAATCAAGCAAACGTTCATTGTCCATTTTCTAGTATTCAACATTCAAACATTCTAAGTTTCAGCAGTCATCACTCCACCTTTATTTGATCTAATTAGAAAATCAACTCGATATTTGCTTGCTCAATGGGAACGATATCCACTCAACGTGGTATTACTTGAACGATCTGGTGTACTTACCAATATTCATGAGCGTTACTTTTCACTCATCACTCCTTCAACTTACTGACCTCTGCCTAAGCCTGTTGGAGCTTGCCATCAAGAAGGAGCACATGTAATAGCATCGGCTTTGCCCTCCGAACAATGGCTGCCGGTGAAGAAAGGCATGACAGACTTTGCGTATCCGAAGACATCACAATAGTGAAAGAAATCCTCAGTGTACAGTAGCAGGTGTTGATTAGGAAAGGCTGGAGCATCAAAATGCCAGTCCATCATAGAAGCAACGGGCCCCTCCTCCCCCAGATTCTCCCTGATACTCCTCTCAACTAGCCTCTTCCACTTTTTAGCAATGTCGGGAATAGGAATTTCCAAAACCTCAACCTCACCACCGGCCACCTCCATCGCATCTACCTCCTAAGAGACCGTCTACGAGTCCAGCCAAGTCACGGATTGAGAAGTTGATGGTGAATCCCTATCAACCCCACTTCCAAAGTCATAGAGGAAAGCAGCCATCAACCTAGCAAGAGTCGCTGCCCACCAGCCACCTTAGTTGAAAAACACAACCAAAAAGAAAATTTGATAAGTTATAAGCTCGTAAAGACTAGAAGTAAAAGCAAAACACACTAAAAAATCCACCGATGTAAGTACGACACTCCACCAGATCACCCATAATGTCTCAAGGGTTCAACGGCCTATCCCAAAAAATTACCAACAGAGCATCGGCAATATCTTTATTTTTGGGAGACAGCCCCTCATAGGTAATCTACCTCAAATAAGACGAACCCGCACCGAATTCCAATAAGTGGTAAATCAGTGCTCACCTTGCAAAGTCAACCAGAAAGGGTGGTTCCTTGAGCAGGGCAAACCTAAAAATACTTCTCCTTAAACACGTGGAAGGAAACTTCAAACAAACCAAACACCCGGTGATTTGTCTGAGCTCAGAAGGACACATAATCCTTCTTATGCTTTCTCTCTTTAATTGGGATATTGCATAAGAAAAAAATACAAGAAAACTTCCACCCTAGAAGGAAGCTCTATTCACAGACCAACTCAAAAGTTTGGACCGCCACTGGTACGCGAAATCGCGATTGTTCGTTCCCTGGCTACAACGCCAAAAACTTGGTATGGGAAAACGTCTTTGATAAACCTCGATTTCGTGATTTATCTTGTTTTTATTTTGGGGAATTTTGTCACTTTTTCTCGTATTTATTCAATGAAATAGCATGGTTTCGTAATTCTCCCTTGAATTTTGCTTAAGTGTAAAAACATGCTTTTTAGGCCCTAAATTGGTGATTTTAATTCACTTTAATTCCATTCGATGCCTTGATGTGTTTGATGAGTGATTTCAGGTCCATAAGGCAAGTATTGGATGGAAGAAATGAGGAGAAAAGCATACAAAAAGGGAGAATGCATGGAGAAACAAAGATTGGGAATGCACCAAAGGACGCGCACGCGCACTAGGCGTGCACGCGCAAAAGTGATTTCGCCTATGGACGCGCACGCGTACATGCCGAGTCCACGCGGGTTGAGAATTTGCCAGCGACGCGCACGCGCACATCACGCGCACGCGTCGATACCTTCACGTGGCCCACTTGAATGCAAAACGCTGGGGCAATTTCTGAGCTGTCCAGGCCCAAATCCAACTTGTTTCTGAGTGTATTTCATGCAGAATTGAAGTCCAAGAAAGGAGGGAGCAATTAGTTTAGCCAACATGAGCCTTTAGTTAGTTTTCTAGAGAGAGAAGCTCCCTCTTCTCTCTAGAATTAGGTTAGGATTAGGTTAGATTATTTTAATTTCATGTTTAATTACTTGATCTCATCTTGTTTCTTCTATAATTTCTCCTTTCTACATCTTGATTCTCTTAGTTTTTATGTTAATTTCCCATTTTGCTCTCTTTTGTGATGATGACTCATGGTGGATTTGTTTACATTTAATGCAATTTTGATGTTGATGTTTCTTTAATTGATGAATTGAGTTATGATCTCACTTTTCTTGCAATTGATAGTGATAGATTTTAGCATCTTGCAATTTATGATGTTGATTTTCATTGCATTCTAAGTGTTTGATGAAATGCTCTCTTTAGTTCTTAAGTAGTTTATCAACTCTTGGCCTAAGCCAAGGGACTTGAGTGGTCTTGAGTTTTTGGATATAATGGATTTGGTAAATTGAGAACCATGTGTGATCAATTTGAAGCCCAATGACGCTAACCCCTACTAAGCCAATTGGTAGGTAGGCTAGGACTTATGGGTGGATGTGATCAAGCCTGTTTGACATACTTCAAGTCTAGGAGTAAATGTTACGTACTTAAGGCTTCGAGAAGTAAACTTAATGGGTTGGCCTCTCATAATTGTCAATAATTGGTTTGTTAACTAGGATGGTGATCTCAAGTACCCAAGTCTTAGCCAAGAGTTCTTTATTTTGCTTTCTTTACTTACTCACTCAGTCTACTTCCTTGCCATCTTATAAACAAAACCCCCCTTTTACCCCATCATAGCCAATACGCATGCACTCTATTGGTTCCTAGGGAGACGACCCGGAGTCCAAATACTCCGGTAAATTTTCATTGGGGTTTGTTACTTGTGACAACCTAAATTTTTTTATGAAAGGACTATTGGTTGGTTTAGAAACTATACTTAACAACGAGACCTCATTAGATAAATTCTAAACCGCCGAGAGTCACAATCATCAAAATGGCGCCGTTGCCGGGATCCAATGGTGCTATGTTATTGGCTATTGTATATATTGTGAATAGCTTGAACTTTGGTTTGTTTGCCTGTTTTTACTAGTTAGGATTCTATTTTCTCTATTTCTTATTGCTCTTTGTTTTTATTTTCTATTTCATTATGAATTCTCATCCTTTTGGCTATGAGTGTAGTTCAAACTATGTTGTAGGAAATGGAAGCTCCAATGAGGATATGCATCAAGGA
This sequence comes from Arachis ipaensis, assembly GCF_000816755.2. NCBI lineage: Eukaryota > Viridiplantae > Streptophyta > Magnoliopsida > Fabales > Fabaceae > Arachis > Arachis ipaensis. The sequence continues at coordinate 86,057,479 of NC_029789.2, forward strand.
TTTGGGAATCGAGGATGGGAGGAACCTCAAGCTTATGAATAACCTTCATGGCAACAACCTCCTACGAACTCCTATGGGTATAATTCTGATCCTAATGTATACCAGTCCAATGTGTGTGATGACCCTTATTGTGGTTGTCAACCACAATCATCATATGCATGTGACCCCATTCCTCAATATAGCCACACGTCATACTCGCAAGCCTCACATCACCATTCAACTCTACATGACCATAACTCATATACACCATATCAGCCACCATTAGAATCACATATAGAACAACCACCATCCCAATACCAATATTCCCAAGAACCACAAATTTCACATACACCACCTCAAGAACTCCACCAATATGAACCACCTTCTGATTACAACAATCTTCCCCTAACCGATGAATTCTCTCTTCCAACACCACCTCCCGATGAAGCCTTCATATTAGAACTGAGAGACCTTGAATCTCGCATCTTAAGGCGGCAAGAGGAGGATAAAACTAAGTTTAAGGAGCTAAGAGCAAAGATAGCTAGCATGTTAGAAACCGTGAATCACCTAACGTCCCACCTGAGTTCATGCACCTTAAGTACCCCCATTGTTGAATGTGGAAAAACAGTCAAGGAACTTAGTGAGGATATGAACTTGAAGCTCCATGATGAGAAAGAAAAATTGAAGCAAGAAGGACAACAAGAGGAGAAGATAGAGATTAGAGAACAAAAGGAAGTAGTGGGTGGGTGTTTAGGATACATTGAGCACATAAAGGAATCGCAAACTGAAGAATCATTTTCCAAGGAGTTTGGAAAGGATATTGAAGAGAAGAGCAATGTTACAGAAGTAAACAGAGAGTTGAAGGAAATTGATCAAGAAGTGGATTCCATCACTAGTGATGTTTTGCCCATGTTGATCAATTTCCTTGATGATCTTGTTGAACCCTTCCCCAGTGGACTAGAAAGCAAGGTTGAGGAAGACTTGAAACCTCCAAGACCTACTGAGGGTGAAGAACTGGGAGAAGTATTCCGAGCAACAAGTGCTCCTACCTATGATGATTCCGAATCAACATATGATCCTTTTGAGTTTGAAGAGTCCTTCCCCAAAATGCATATACTTGATGATGCGGTAGATTTCACTATACCTCCCATCTACGATGAGAGTGATGGGGAAGAAATAGAAGAAATTGGTGAAGAAGAATGTGAACTTGAGGAAGCTTGGCATGAGGAGGAACTTGAAGAACCTTGCCAAGTGGTGGAAACCTCTAGAAGAGGATGGACGGGAGTAGAGCATGCTTTATCAAGATCTTTGGGAGCTCCTCCACCTAGTTCATTGGTAGCACGAATTGCGAATCACACTTTTCACAACGCGTACCACTAACCAGCAAGTGTACTGGGTCGTCCAAGTAATACCTTACGTGAGTAAGGGTCGAATCCCACAGAGATTGTTGGTTTGAAGCAATCTATGGTTATCTTGTAAATCTTAGTCAGGAAGTCAATTATGTTTATCAATTGAATTGTGAATAACCAGTAGAGCATAAATTAAAAGTTACTTGTTGTGCAGTAATGGAGAATATGTTGGAGTTTTTGGAAAGCCCTGGATGTCTACTTTCCAACGCAATTGGAAGCATGCCATTTCGAGTTCTGTAGCTCCAGAAAATCCACTTTGCGTGCAGAGAGGTCAGAATCCAACAGCATCAGCAATCATTTTTCAGCCTGAATCAGATTTTTGCTCAGCTCCTTCAATTTCAGCCAGAAAAATACCTGAAATTACAGAAAAACACACAACTCATAGTAAAGTCCAGAAATATAAATTTTTCCTAAAAACTACTAGAAATAGACTAAAAACTAACTAAAATATGCTCTAACTATATGAAATTATCCCCAAAAAGCGTATAAAATATCCGCTCATCACAACACCAAACTTAAACTGTTGCTTGTCCTCAAGCAACTAGACAAATAAAATAGAAGACTAATAGGTTGAGAAGCAATGTAGAGTAAAGTTGTTTATTGCAGAAGTGAGTGCCCCCATCACTGATTAACACTCTAGGGACACCAAACCTGCTAAAGATATGGTAGAGCATAAATTAAAAGTTACTTGTTGTGTAGTAATGGAGAATATGTTGGAGTTTTGGAGATGCTTTGTCTTTTGAATCTCTGCTTTCCTCTGTCTTCTGATTCACGCACGCACGTCCTCCTATGGCAAGCTGTGTGTTGGTGGATCACCGTTGTCAATGGCTACTTTCCATCCCTCCAGTGAAAACTACGCTCACGCGCGCTGTCACAGCACGGCTAATCACCGGTTGGTTCTCGATCCGGTTGGAATAGGATTTACTATCCTTTTGCGTCTGTAACTAACGCCCAGCCTTCAGGAGTTTGAAGCTCGTCACAGTCATTCAATCCTTGAATCCTACTCGGAATGCCACAGACAAGGCTTAGACTTTCCGGATTCTCATGAATGCCGCCATCAGTTCTAGCTTATACCACGGAGATTCTGATTAAAGAATATAAGAGACACTCATTCAATCGGATATAGAACGGAGGTGGTTGTCAGGCACACGTTCATGGGTTGAGGAAGGTGATGAGTGTCACAGCTCATCACCATCATCACAGTTAAGCGCGAATGAACATCTTAGATTGGAACAAGCGTGTTTGAATGAAAACAGAAATACTTGCATTAATTCATTGAGACACAGCAGAGCTCCTCACCCCCAACAATGGGGTTTAGAGACTCATGCTGTCAGAGAATACAAAGTTTAGATCTGAAATGTCATGAGATACAAAATAAGTCTCTAAAAGTTGTTTAAATACTAAACTAGTAGCCTAGGGTTACAAAATATGAGTGGACTATGATGGATGATGCAGAGATCCACTTCTGGGGCCCACTTGGTGTGCTGGGGCCCACTTGGTGTGTGCTGGGGCTGAGACTTTAAGCAATCCACGTGCAGAGGCCATTTGTGGAGTTGAACAAAGTCAAGGCAATCAGTTTGGGCGTTCAACTCCAGTTTTTGATCCTTTTCTGGCGCTGAACACCAGAATTGGGCAGAGAACTGGCGTTGAACGCCAGTTTACGTCATCTATCCTTGTGCAAAGTATGGACTATTATATATTGCTGGAAAGCCCTGGATGTCTACTTTCCAACGCAATTGGAAGCATGCCATTTCGAGTTCTGTAGCTCCAGAAAATTCACTTTGAGTGTAGAGAGGTCAGAATCCAACAGCATCAGCAGTCCTTTTTCAGCCTGAATCTGATTTTTGCTCAGCTCCTTCAATTTCAGCCAGAAAAATACCTGAAATTACAGAAAAACACACAACTCATAGTAATGTCCAGAAATATAAATTTTTCCTAAAAACTACTAGAAATAGACTAAAAACTAACTAAAACATACTTTAACTATATGAAATTATCCCCAAAAAGCGTATAAAATATCCGCTCATCATTCATCATCCAATCCTCCGCTTGAATGGGTAAAACTTCTAACTCTCAGCTTTATTATCCCACTTTAGTATGGTTTGCTTGAAACGGATGGCCAACTTAGGGCGCTTTGTGGAATTAAGCGAAAGAAGAGGATGTTTAGTGGTTGGCGTTCTAAATCTAGGCTCATTATGGTGGGAAGCTCGAAATTGGAGAGCATAGATTGGTGTAATGCTCAATTAAATGGGTCTAGGAGAGTAGTTTGGTGCTTCCATGAGAATTCTATTTTCTCGTCGCCCGGACAAAGTCAAGGCAATCAACTAGAAGATGGGTGCGAGGACAAGATATGGGATCCTGGATTATCCTATGATAGTCAATCTCGGGAGCTCACGTCTTGGAGAGGACCTCACCAAAGCTTAATGAAGAAGGTTGGAACTTCTGACAACCAATTGAAAGACAAGCACTCTTGGAGGTTCAAGGATAGATACAAGCATAAGCCACCTTGACAAGAAGCCTCCCAATGTCCAACTTAAGGACCTAAACTAAAAGTGCTTGGTGGGAGACACCCCACCATGGTAAACTCTTTCCATTCTCTTGTAGATATAATGAATGAATGAATTAGGTTCCATTGTATATAGTTTCTTTACTTCTTGGTATTTTTTCATTTGCTTGCTAAGGTGTTTATGCATTCTATGCTTTAATAAGGGATGAATCTTTGAATTGAGTTTTTCCTTGAATTGTATGTTTTCTCAAGTTGTCTGAAAAAGACCTTATATTTCAAAATGCGTTTAATATTGCATCTTAGCTAGTTTAGAGTCTTAGAGAAGGATGGAAAGTTAGGAGGTCTTTTGATGCTCTTAAAAATAAAAATAAAAAAAGCCAAGCCACGCGCTAGCACAAGGTGCGCGTGCGCGTAGGCTGCCCATTTCAACTATCTGGACCAAGGACCAGAGAGTTGTGCCACTTTTGGGCCAACTCTGTGTCTCAATCCACGCGGACACACGTTGTACGCGTCCGCGCCACTCCCTGTTTCTTCATACATGCGTTGACGTACTTTGTGCCTCCGCGCCCATTCCATAAGCTCATACCATCCACGAGAACACGCACAGTACGCGCGCGCGTCGATGCGTTTTAGCATCACCCAGGCCAAAGGATCCGAGAGTTGTGCCAACTCTGGGCCTCTTTTGTGCCTCTGTCCCAGCATACCCGCGCGGACATAAACGATGCACGCGCGCGTGGATTCAAAAATCCCATTTAACCAGAGACGCGAAGCCCTAGCGCACTCGCGCAAAACCCCCCCAACGTTCCATTTCTTCTCTCCCTCCATCTTTGGTGCACGAAATTGTGATCATCAGCAATGGCGCCAAAGGACTTGGAGCTCTCAAACGTGAATCACACTTTGTCACAATTCCGCACAACTAACCAGCAAGTGCACTAGGTCGTCCAAGTAATATCTTACGTGAGTAAGGGTCGATCCCACAGAGACTGTCGGCTTGAAGCAAGCTATGGTCACCTTGTAAATCTCAGTCAGGCGAATTCAGATGGTGATGGAGAATTGATAATTAAAAGATAAATAAAATATAAAATAAACATAGAGATACTTATGTAATTCTTTGGCTGGAATTTCAGATAAGCGTATGAAGATGCTTTGTTCCTCCTGAACCTCTGCTTTCCTATTGTCTTCTTCCAATCATTCATACTCCTTTCCATGGCAAGCTTTATATTGGGCATCACCGTTGTCAATGGCTACTTCCTGTCCTCTCAGTGAAAACATTCCAAATGCGCTGTCACCGCACGGCTAATCATCTGTCGGTTCTCGATCATGCTGGAATAGGATCCATTGATCCTTTTGCGTCTGTCACATGCCCAACAATCGCGAGTTCGAAGCTTGTCATAGTCATCCCTTCCCAGATCCTACTCAGAATACCACAGACAAGGTTTAGACGTTCCAGATCTTAGGAATGGCCGCTGGTGCACGAAATTGTGATCTCCAGGCTCGAACAAATCCTGGTAATGGCTCCAAAGCTTGGTGCTTTGATCTTAATTCATAATTGTCACAACTTCGATACAACTAACCAGCAAGTGCACTGGGTCGTCCAAGTAATACCTTACGTGAGTAAGGGTCGAATCCCATGGAGATTGTTGGTATGAAGCAAGCTATGGTCACCTTGTAAATCTCAGTCAGGCGGATTTAAACATGATATTTTATTAGATTCAAATAAACAATAAAAGGGATAGAGATACTTATGTAAATCATTGGTAGATAAGCGAATGGAGATACTGAGGTCCAGGCGTGGCCGAGATGGCCAGCCCCCTAAAACGTGATCAAAGGATCATAAGGTAATCCAAAGATGTCAAATACAATAGTAAGAGGT
>NC_029789.2:86063286-86101900 GCF_000816755.2 Arachis ipaensis
TACATAAATGCCACAGACACATAATTGGGTGAACCTTTTCAGATTGTGACTCAGCTTTGCTAGAGTCCCCAATTAGAGGTGTCCAGGGTTCTTAAGCACACTCCGTTTTTTTGCTTTGGACCTTGACTTTAACCGCTCAGTCTCAAGTTTTCAATTGACACCTACACGCCACAAGCACATGGTTAGGGACAGCTTGTTTTAGCCGCTTAGACCAGGATTTTATTCCTTTAGGCCCTCCTATCCACTACTGCTCAAAGCCTTGGGATCCTTTTTATTTTGCCCTTGCCTTTTGGTTTTAAGGGTTATTGGCTTTTTCTGCTTGCTCTTTCTTTTTCTTTCTATATTATTTTTTTTTTCTATTTTTTTCGCCCTTTTTTTTTTTTCTGCAAGCTTTGTTCTTTGCTGCTTTTTCTTGCTTCAAGAATCATTTTTATGATTTTTCAGATTATCAAATAACATGTCTCCTAGTCATCATTCTTTCAAGAGCCAACATATTTAACATTCTTAAACAACAACTTCAAATGCCCATTTTGGGCGTTCAGCGCCAGAACCATGCTCTGTTCTGGCACTGAACGCCAGACAGATGCTCCTCCAGGGTGTGATTTTTCTTTTGCTGTTTTTGATTCCGTTTTCAATTTTTATATTTATTTTGTGACTCCACATGATCATGCACCTAAGAAAACATGAAAAACAATAAAAATAAGAATTAGATAAACATTGGGTTGCCTCCCAACAAGCGCTTCTTTAATGTCAATAGCTTGACAGTGGGCTCTCATAGAGCCTCACAGATGTGCAGAGCTTTGTTGAGACTCTCCAACACCAAAATTAGAGTTTGGATATGGGAGTTCAACACCAAACTTAGAGTTTGGTTGTGGCCTCCCAACACCAAACTTAGAGTTTGACTGTGGGGGCTTTGGTTGACTCTGCTTGTAGAGAAGCTTTTCCTGCTTCCTCTCCATGGTTGCAGAGGGAGATCCTTGAGTTTTGAATACAAGGGAGTTCTCATTCCATTGAAGGACTATTTTACCTCTGTCAACATCAATCACAGCTCTTGCTGTAGCCAAGAAAGGTCTTCCTAAGATGATGGATTCATCCTCTTCCTTTCCAGTATCCAGGATTATGAAATCAGCAGGGATGTAAAGGCCTTCAACCTTTACTAACACGTCCTCTACTTGTCCATAAGCCTGTTTTCTTGAGCTGTCTGCCATCTCTAGTGAGATTTTAGCAGCTTGCACCCCATAGATTCCCAGTTTCTCTATTACAGAGAGGGGCATGAGGTTTATTCCTGAACCAAGGTCACACAGAGCCTTAAAGATCATGGTGCCTATGGTGCAGGGTATTATGAACTTTCCAGGATCCTGTCTCTTCTGAGGCAATGTCAGTTGATCCAGATCACTTAGTTCATTGATGAACAAGGGAGGTTCAACTTCCCAAGTATCAATGCCAAATAATTTGGCATTCAGCTTCATGATTGCACCAAGAAACTTGGCAGTTTGTTCTTTAGTAACATCCTCATTCTCTTCTGAAGAGGAATACTTGTCAGAGCTCATGAAGGGCATAAGGAGGTTCAATGGAATCTCTATGGTCTCTAGATGAGCCTCAGATTCCTTTGGTTCCTTATTGATCACTGGACGTCCCAGGAGGTCTTCCCCCTTGGGATTCACGTCCTCTCCTCTCCTCACAGGTTCGGCCATGGCACTTATGTCAATGGCCTTGCACTCTCCTTTTGGGTTCTCTTCTGTATTGCTTGGGAGAGTACTAGGAGGGATTTCAGTGATCCTTTTACTCAGCTGGCCCACTTGTGCTTCCAGATTTCTAATGGAAGACCTTGTTTCATTCATGAAACTTACAGTGGCCTTAGATAGATCAGAGACTAGATTTGCTAAATTAGAAGCATTTTGTTCAGAGTTCTCTGTCTGTTGCTGAGTTGATGATGGAAAAGGTTTGCTATTGCTAAACCTGTTTCTTCCACCATTGTTAAAGCCTTGTTGAGGCTTCTGATCCTTCCATGAGAAATTTGGATGATTTCTCCATGTTGAGTTATAGGTGTTTCCATAAGGTTCACCTAAATAATTTACCTCTGCTATTGCAGGGTTCTCAGGATCATAGGCTTCCTCTTCAGAAGATGCCTCTTGAGTACTGTTGGATGCAGCTTGCATTCCATGCAGACTCTGAGAGATCATATTGACTTGCTGAGTCAATATTTTGTTCTGAGCCAATATGGCATTCAGAGTATCAACCTCAAGAACTCCCTTCTTCATCGGCGTCCCATTGTTCACAGGATTCCTTTCAGAAGTGTACATGAACTGGTTATTAGCAACCATGTCAATGAGTTCTTGAGCTTCTGCAGGCGTTTTCTTTAGGTGAATGGATCCACCTGCAGAAGTATCTAATGACATCTTAGATAACTCAGACAGACGATCATAGAATATATCCAGGATGGTCCATTCTGAAAGCATGTCAGAAGGACACTTTTTGGTCCACTGTTTGTATCTTTCCCAAGCTTCATAGAGAGATTCACCTTCTTTCTGCCTGAAGGTTTGAACATCAGCTCTAAGCTTGCTCAGCTTTTGAGGAGGAAAGTACTTGGCTAAGAAAGCCGTGACCAGCTTATCCCAAGAGTTCAGGCTGTCTTTAGGTTGAGAATCCAACCATAATCTAGCTCTGTCTCTTACAGCAAAAGGGAAAAGCATGAGCCTGTAGACTTCAGGATCTATTCCATTAGTCTTAACAGTATCACATATCTGCAAGAATTCAGTTAAGAACTGAAAAGGATCTTCAGATGGAAGTCCATGAAACTTGCAGTTCTGCTGCATCATAGAAACTAATTGAGGTTTCAGCTCGAGGTTGTTTGCTCCAATGGCAGGAATGAAGATGCTTCTTCCATGTAGATTGGAATTAGGTGTAGTGAAGTCACCAAGCATCTTCCTTACATTATTATTATTTTCGGCTGCCATCTCCTCTTCCTGTTCGAAAATTTCTGAAAGGTTATTCCTGGATTGTTGTATTTTAGCTTCTCTTAATTTTCTCTTCAGAGTCCTTTCAGGTTCTGGATCTGCTTCCACAAGAATGTTCTTATCCTTGCTCCTGCTCATATGACAAAGAAGAAGGCACAGAAAAATAATAATAATAATAGAGATCCTTTATACCACAGTATAGGGATCCCTTTGTGAGTGGAAGAGAAGGGGGAGACAAAGAATGTGATGTAAAGGAAGAAATGCAACTGTACGAATGGAAGAGATGTGAGATGAGATGTTAGGATATGAATGAATAAATAGAATAGGATGGGGGAGGTATAATTTTCGAAAATTATTTTGAAAAAGGGTTATTGATTTTTTGAAAATTGGTTTTTGAAAATTGTTAGTAATTTTTTTTTTTTCGAAAATTTTTGAAATAAAAATAATTAGTTAATTAAAAAGAAATTTTTGAAAAAGGGGGAGATATTTTCGAAAACTAGAGAGAGAGAGTTAGTTAGGTAGTTTTGAAAAAGTTAAGAAACAAACAAAAAGTTAGTTAGTTAGTTGAAACAAATTTTGAAAACCAATTTTGAAAAGATAAGTAGTTAGGAGGTTAGGAAAGATAAGCTCCACACCTTAATCTATGGAGTGTAGAAACTCTACCATATGAAAATACATAAGTGGAGGTCCAGGCATGGCCGAGATGGCCAGCCCCCTAAAACGTGATCAAAGGATCATAAGGTAATATCATAAAAACTAATGAAAATGTCCCTAAAAGTAACTAGATTCTACTAAAAACATACTAAAAACAGTGTGAAAAAGCGTATAAATTATCCGCTCATCAGCCGCCAATAATTCTAGCCTATACCACGAAGGTTCCAATCTTAGATTAGAAACCCAAGAGATACGCATTCAAGCCATTGCTAGTAGAATAGAGGTGGTTGTCAGGCACATGTTCATAGGTGAGAATGATGATGAGTGTCACGGATCATCACATTCATCAAGTTGAAGAACGAATGAATATCTTGGAGAAGAAATAGACTTGAGTTGAATAGAAAAAGAATAGTACTTTGTATTAATTCATGAAGAACAGCAGAGCTCCACACCTTAATCTTTGGTGGGTAGAAACTCCACCGTTGAAAATACAAAACTGATAACGGTGTAAGCATCACCGAATAGCCAGCCTCCAAGGTCTAGGGACTAAACGTCCAAAAATCTCCCTAAATACAATAGTAAAAGGTCCTATTTATAGAGAACTAGTAGCCTAGGGTTACAGAAATGAGTAATTAATGCATAAATCTTCTTCCGGGCAAACTTGGTGTGTGCTTGGGCTGAGCATTGAAGCTTCCATGTGTAGAGACTTTTCTTGGAGTTAAACGCCAGCTTTTGTGCCAGTTTTGGAGTTAAACGCCAGAATTCTTGAGCTGTCTTGGAACGCCTGTTTGGGCTACCAAATCTTGGGAAAAGTATAAACTATTATATATTGCTGGAAAGCCCATGATGTCTACTTTCTAACGCAATTGAGAGCGCGCCAATTGGGCTTCTGTAGCTCCAGAAAATCCACTTTGAGTGCAGGGAGCTCAGAATCCAACAGCATCTGCAGTCCTTTTTCAGCCTCTGAATCAGATTTTTGCTCAGGTCCCTCAATTTCAGCCAGAAAATACCTGAAATCACAGAAAAACACACAAACTCATAGTAAATTCCAGAATTGTGATTTTTATTTAAAAACTAATAAAAACAAAATAAAAACTAACTAAAATATACTAAAAACATACTAAAAACAATACCAAAAAGCGTATAAATTATCCGCTCATCAATCTTCAACCTCTAACCTTTGAGCAACCCACCACCGCCTGCCCTCCGACAAGTGACCCACGACCATCACCGCTGCTGTCACCAACCCCCTCCTCCTCACTCCCTTTCTCTCCTCCACTCCACCCCTCTCTGTCTCTGCTGGCTCTCACAGCCCCAGCGCCACCGCAACGCGCAAGCGCAAAAGTGATTCCGCCTATGGACACGACACGTACATGCCGAGTCCGCGCGGGTTGAGAATTTGCCAGCGACGCACACGCGCGCGCACGCGCCGATACTCTCACGTGGCCCACTTGAAGGCAAAATGCTGGGGGCGATTTCTGAGTGTATTTCATGCAGAATTGAAGTCTAAGCAAGGGGGGAGCAATTAGTTTAGCCAACATGAACCTTTAGATAGTTTTCTAGAGAGAGAAGCTCACTCTTCTCTCTAGAATTAGGTTAGGATTAGGTTAGATTATTTTAATTTCATGTTTAATTACTTGATCTCATCTTGTTTCTCCTATAATTTCTCCTTTCTACATCTTGATTCTCTTAGTTTTTATGTTAATTTTCCATTTTGCTCTCTTTTGTGATGATGACTCATGTTGGATTTGTTTACATTTAATGTAATTTTGATGTTGATGTTTCTTTAATTGATGAATTGAGTTGTGATCTCACTTTTCTTGCAATTGATAGTGATAGATTTTAGCATCTTGCAATTTATGATGTTGATTTTCATTGCATTCTAAGTGTTTGATGAAATGCTCTCTTTAGTTCTTGAGTTGGCCTAAGCCAAGGGACTTGAGTGGTCTTGAATTTTTGGATATAATGGATTTGGTAATTTGAGAACCCTGTGTAATCAATTTGAAGCCCATTGACGCTAACCCACTACTAAGCCAATTGGTAGGTAGGTTAGGACTTATGGGTGGATGTGATCAAGCCTGTTTGACATACTTCAAATTTAGGAGTAAATGTTACGTACTTAAGGCTTCGAGAAGTAAACTTAATGGGTTGGCCTCTCATAATTGTCAATAATTGGTTTGTTAACTAGGATGGTGATCTCAAGTACCCAAGTCTTAGCCAAGAGTTCTTTATTTTGCTTTCTTTACTTACTCACTCAGTCTACTTCCTTGCCATCTTATAAATAAAACCCCCTTTTTACCCCATCATAGCCAATACGCATGCACTCCATTGGTTCCTAGGGAGACAACCCGGAGTCCAAATACTCTGGTAAATTTTCATTGGGGTTTGTTACTTGTGACAACCTAAATTTTTGTATGAAATGACTATTGGTTAGTTTAGAAACTATACTTAACAACGAGACCTCATTAGATAAATTCTAAACCGCCGAGAGTCACGATCATTAGTCATCTCAAGACTTCTTACACAAACCCGCGTAACTAACCAGCAAGTGCACTGGGTCGTCCAAGTAATAAACCTTACGTGAGTAAGGATCGATCCCACGGAGATTGTCGGCTTGAAGCAAGCTATGGTCATCCTTGTAAATCTCACTCAGGCAGATTCAAATGGTTATGAGGTTTTGACAATTACAATATAAATAAAATATAAAATAAGATAAAGTTACTTATGTAATTCATTGGTGAGAATTTTAGATAAGCGTCTGGAGATGCTTTGTTGCTTCTGAACTTCTGCTTTCCTACTGCCTTCTTCCAATCATGTGTTACCTCCTTCCATGGCAAGCTATATGATCCTCTCGAATGAAAATAAATCCATATGCGCTGTCACCGCATGGCTAATCATCTGTCAGTTCCTGCTAGCGTCGAAATAGGACCATTGTCCTTTTGCACACTGTCACTGCACCCAACATTCGCAAGTTTGAAGCTCGTCACAGTCATCCCTTCCCAGATCCTACTCAGAATACCACAGACAAGGTTTAGACTTTCCGGATCTCAGGAATGCTGCTAATGGTTCTAGCCTATACCACGAAAGTTCTGGTTTCAGATTCAAATGCTCTATTGTCAGGAGAGACGATGTGAATCATAGATTAGAAACCCAAGAGAATATACTATGGCTGTCATCCAATGACTACGTTGAACATCATGTAGAACGCTTTGTGGTTGTCAGGCACGCGATCTTGGCTAATCGAGTAACGAAGATTGGGTGATTGTCACGGGTCACCCCTTCATTCTGACTTAACTGAATTAAGTACGAGAGTATATCTTGGAGAAGAAGTATTCGTGAATTGAATAGAAAAACAGTAGTAATTGCATTAATTCATGACGAACAGCAGAGCTCCACACCTTAATCTATGGGTGTAGAAACTCCACCGTAGAAAATACCTAAGTGAAAAAGGTCTAGGCATGGTCGTGAGGCTAGCCTCCAAACGTGTACAATGTTCTCTAAGATCAAAGTGATCAAAAGATATTCCAAAGATTAAATAGATATAAAATAAGTCTCTAAAAGTAGTTTTTATACCAAACTAGTAACTAGGGTTTACAGAAAATGAGTAACTAAGTGCAGATAGTGCAGAAATCCACTTCTGGGGCCCACTTGGTGTGTGCTTGGGCTGAGCATTAAAGTGTTTTCGTGCTTAGGCTGTTCCTGGAGTTAAACGCCAGCTTTGGTGCCAGTTTGGGCATTTAAATCCAATTCTGGTGCCAGTTTGGGCGTTTTACTCCAAGATGTTTTAAGCTGACTTTGAACCCCAATTTGGGCCATCAAATCTCAGGCAAAGTATGAACTATTATATATTTCTGGAAAGCCCAGCATGTCTACTTTTCAACGCAATAGAGAGCGCGCCAATTGGACTTCTGTAGCGCTAGAAAATCCACTTCGAGTGCAGGAGGGTCAGAATCCAACAGCATCTGCAGTCCTTTTTCAGCCTCTGAATCAGATTTTTGCTCAGGTCCCTCAATTTCAGCCAGAAAATACCTGAAATCACAGAAAAACACACAAACTCATAGTAAAGTCCAGAAATGTGATTTTTAAATAAAAACTAATAAAAATATAATAAAAAGTAACTAAAACACACTAAAAACTATATAAAAACAATGCCAAAAAGTGTATAAATTATCCATTCATCACAACACCAAACTTAAATTATTGCTTGTCCCCAAGCAACTAAAAACAAAATAGGATGAAAAGAAGAGAATATACAATGAATTCCAAACTTATCAATGAAGATTAGCTTTAATTAGATGAGCGGGACTTGTAGCCTTTTTGCTTCTGAACAGTTTTGGCATCTCACTTTATCCTTTGAAGTTCAGAATGATTGGCATCTATAGGAACTCAAAATTCAGATAGTGTTATTGATTCTCTTAGTTCAGTATGTTGATTCTTGAACACAGATACTTTATGAGTCTTGGCCGTGACCCTAAGCAGTTTGCTTTCCAGTATTACCACTGGATACATAAATGCCACATACACATAACTGGGTGAACCTTTTTAGATTGTGACTCAGCTTTGCTAGAGTCCCCAGTTAGAGGTGCCCGGAGCTCTTAAGCACACTCTTTTTGCTTTGGACCACGACTTTAACTGCTCAGTCTCAAGCTTTTCACTTGACACCTTCACGCCATAAGCACATGGTTAGGGACAACTTGGTTTAGCCGCTTAGGCCAGGATTTTATTCCTGTGGGCCCTCCTATCTGTTAATGCTCAAAGCCTTGGATCCTTTTTACCCTTGCCTTTTGGTTTAAAGGGCTATTGGCTTTTTCTACTTGCTTCTTTTTTTTTCTTTATTATTTTTTTTTTGCATTTTTTTCGCTAGCTTTGTTTTTCAATGCTTTTTCTTGCTTCAAGAATCAATTTTATGATTTTTCAGATTACCAATAACATTTCTCCTTTTTCATTATTCTTTCAAGAGCCAACAATTTTAACATTCATAAACAACAAATTAAAAAATATGCACTATTCAAGCATTCATTCAGAAAACAAAAAGTATTGCCACCACATCAAAATAATTAAACTAATTTCAAGATAGAATTCGAAATCATGTACTTCTTGTTCTTTTGCAATTAAAAACATTTTTTTTCATTTAAGAAAGTTTAAGGATTCATAGGACATTCATAGCTTTAAGACATAGACACTAGACACTAATGATCATGTAATAAAGACACAAACATAGACAAAAAATAAAGCATAATTTTCGAAAAAATAGAAAAATAAGAACAAGGAAATTAAAGAACGGGTCCACCTTAGTGATGGCGGCTAGTTCTTCCTCTTGAAGATCTTATAGAGTGCTTGAGCTCCTCTATCTTTCTTCCTTGCCTTTGTTGTTCCTCTCTCATGGCTCTTTGGTCTTCTCTAATTTCATGGAGGAGGATGGAATGCTCTTGGTGCTCCATCCTTAGTTGTCCTATGTTGGAACTCAGTTCTCCTAAGGAAGTGTTAATTTGCTCCCAATAGTTTTGTGGAGGAAAGTGCATCCCTTGAGGCATCTCAGGGATTTCTTGATAAGGAACTTTCTCATACTCTAGTTGAGGTCCATGAGTGGGCTCTCTTGTTTGCTCCACCCTTCTCTTAGTGATGGGCTTGTCCTCTTCAATGAGGATATCTTCCTAAATACAAAACATTTAGTCACACAAAGAGGTGCTGGACACCAATGTCTCAAGAAGAAATGTGAACTAAAATGCCTGTAGTGGATATGTGTAGTGCACTGATAAGAAAAAGAAAATGCCAAAGGCTTGTGCAACACATGACACTGAGCAAACAAGGAGCAAAAGGAGCTCTAAGAAAAAGAAAAGAAAAACAAAGAAGAGAAAAGTGCCAAGGACATAAGAATAACAAGGGGCCATAGCAATGTTTGATGGATGCAATGAAAAAGTGATAATCTTCCTTGATAAGAATGAAAAAGTGATGCTGCAACTTTCTGCATAAAACCCTTCTGATGAACTTCAAGTGCTTGCTAATATAGCCAATGTAATTGCTTTCTGTTTCATACTTTCTTCTCTATTTCTGATTTCCACTTTCTCTTTACATTCTGCAACTCAATTCATGCAATCACCCCCATTCCCTTTTAATTTCAGCAATTTAGCTTCTGCTCTTTAATTCATGCAATTTAAGATTCCACCATTTCAATTTCTTGTCATTTACGTTTCCCGCCAATTTTACATTCCACAATTCTCATCTAAATCTTGATTCCGCTCAACTAGAACATACTTCTAATCCGAATTGCTCACTCAACCAATCCTTGTGGGATTCGACCTCACTCTATTGTGAGTTTTTACTTAACGATAACCGGTGCACTTGCCGGAAGGAATTTTTCCGATCGTGCAATTTCCTAAATCGTAGCATAACAAGTTTATGCGCATCAAGTTTATGGCGCCGTTGCCGGGGATTGGTTTTCGATTGACAATTCTCAAATTGGAAGTTAACTAGATTGAGCATATTTTTTTTGTTTTGATTAATTCAGTACAAGTTACTTGTTGAATTTTAATTTCTGCACTCTGTTACATGCTTTCTTTCTTTATGCCTTTAAATTCAAGCAACTAACTCACTGACTCACTAACTATTTGAATTAATTCCTCAACTACTCTAACCATACTCTTCCATTAACCAAGAGTATTTCACTTGTTTGTGCCTTTTCAGCAATTTAGCTTCTGCTCTTTAATTCATGCAATTTAAGATTCCGCCATTTCAATTTCTTGTCATTTACGTTTCCCGCCAATTTTACATTCCGCAATTCTCATCTAAATCTTGATTCCGCTCAACTAGAACATACTTCTAATCCGAATTGCTCACTCAACCAATCCTTGTGGGATTCGACCTCACTCTATTGTGAGTTTTTACTTAACGATAACCGGTGCACTTGCCGGAAGGAATTTTGCCGATCGTGCAATTTCCTAAATCGTAGCATAACAAGTTTATGCGCATCAACCGGCATGCCTCTTGAGTCTCTCTTCCATTGAGAACCTTCCACATAAATGTCCCTAAGGACTTGGTCCAACCTTTGATCAAAGTTGACCCTTCTAGTGAAAAGGTAAGGGTCTCCTTGCATCATTGGCAAGTTGAATGCTAGCCTCACATTTTCCGGACTGAAATCCAAGTGGTTTCCCCGAACTATTGTGAGCCAATTCTTTGGGTTCGGATTCAAATTTTGGTCATGGTTCTTAGTGATCCATGCATTGGCATATAACTCTTGAACCATGAAGATCCCGACTTGTTGAATGGGGTTGGTGAGAGTTTTCCAACCTCTTCTTTGAATCTCATGTCGGATCTCTGGATATTCACTCTTTTTAAGTTTGAAGGGGACCTCGGAAATCACCTTCTTCTTGGCCACAACTACATAGAAGTGGTCTTGATGCACTTTTGAGATGAATATCTCCATCTCCCATGACTCGGAGGTGGAAGCGATTGCCTTCCTTTTCCTCTTTCTAGAGGTTTCTTCGGCCTTTGGTACCATTAATGGTTATGGAAAACAAAAAAGAAATGCTTTTTCCACACCAAACTTAAAATGTTTGCTCGTCCTCGAGCAAAAAAAGAAAGAAATGAGTAGAAAAAGAAGAAGTGAAGGAGATGGAGGTGAGGAGAGGTTTCGGCCAAGTGGGGTGATGCACGAAAACTTGTCTCTCAATAATTTTCCTTCGGCAAGTATACCGAATTGTCGTCAAGTAAAAACTCACAATAGAGTGAGGTCGAATCCCACAGGGATTGATTGGTCAAGCAACTTTAATTAGAGGAATGTTCTAGTTGAACTAAGCAGAATTGGATTTGAGATTTGCAGAAAATTAAATGGCGGGAAAGTAAATAGCAGAAAATGTAAATGCTGGAAATAAAGAGCTGAATGTAAATGGCGGAAAGTAAATTACAGAATCTTAAATGGGAATGGGGAAGATGCTCATAAAAGTAGATTGTAGAATTTAAAGAGAATGGGTAAGATCAGAAATGGGGAATTCATTGGGCTTAGGAGATGTTGCATTCTCCGGATCAAGTTCATTTTCATCTCTTCCTCAATCAATGCATTCATTGATCTCCTTGGCAATCTTAAGTGATCGAATTCCAATTTCTTGGTAATTCAATCTCTCAAATCTTGATCAATAGCCAATTCTTTGGTCAATTGCTCATGAGAAGAGATGAAGTCACTGATTATACCACATGTATTTCCAAATTAAAGTGTTGGTAGGATTATATGTCACTATATCTATCCAAACCCCAATTTGGTCCAACATGAGAAAACATTTCTAGCATGATCTCTTCATTCCTCTTCCAAAGTTCCGAAGAGATCCAAGTATGAATAGCTTCTTTTCTAAGATAACTACCCAATTGAATGAAGATTGAAAGCTTTCTAGTAAAATCAAGAGAAAAGATAGAAGAAGAATAATGAAAACTAATATTGATCCATCAAATTACAATAGAGCTCCCTAACCCAATAAAAGGGGTTTAGTTGTTCATAGCTCTGGAAATGGAAAGCAAAGATGGAAAATATATTATGAAAAGTAAACTAGAAGTACAGAGAAAGTAAATTTTACAGAGATTAGTTCTCAAATTTCCAACCTCCTTTTTAATTCAAAACTACCCCTATATATACTACTCTTCTAATCTTCTAGTTGGTTCTTCAAATATTGGATATGGGCCTTTGGATCTTGAGTTTGAAGCAGTTATCCTCTTCAGTGGGCTTAGCTTTACTTGCAGAGAGAAAGTATGAAGTATGCAGGGACTTTTAGCTTAGGACGTTAGTGGCGTTAACGTTAAGTGAAAGTGTGGATTCGAGAACGTTAGTGGCAATCACCTTTTTCACTAACGTTCCAATCCCAAGGATGATCCATGTTAACTTCAACGTTAGTGGCATCAGCGTGACCACTAACGTTGCCTCTTGGTCCTTCGCACACGTTATTGGGACTTACTTTTTCCAATAACGTTGAGAATCCTCCTTTCTCCCTACGTTAGAGTTCACGTTAGTGTGGCTAACGTGACCCTTAACATAGGCTTGCCACATCTTCGAGAACGTTAGTGACACTTACCTTTGTCACTAACGTTTTAAAACGCCCCTACTTCCCACGTTAGAGTTCACGTTAACTAGGTTAACGTCCAAATCATGAGACATGCATCATCCAATTTGTCATTCAATTCTTGCATAATTCTCATGAAATCATGTAAAGTGCACAATGTTTGCTTGAATCAAGATGTAAGTGAAATTCTACGCAAAACTTGCTTATTTCCTAAGAAAATGCATGAAACTACCCTAAAACAATAAAGAAAAGGTCAGTGAAACTGGCCAAAATGCCCTGGCATCATGGGGTGTAATATGTATGATGTGTGAAATTGAAGGTGGTGAGGAGGGGTATTTATAGGGTAGGGGAGAGAGGGTAACCGTGTATGAGGGGTGGGTTTGGGAGGGAAACAGTTTAGGGTATTTGGGGAAGAGTGTTATGGAAAGGTGTGAAGAGGAGAGAAAAAGAGGTGGGGTAGGTGGGGATCCTGTGGGGTCTACAGATCCTGAGGTGTCAAGGAATTTGAGTCCCTGCACCATTCTAGCCTTTAAACGCCCATTGTGTGCCAAATATGGCGTTTAACGCCAGCTCTGCTACCTTTCCTAGCGTTAAACGCCACTCTGTTGCCCATTGCTGGCGTTAAATGCCAGCCAGATGCCCATTTCTGGCGTTAAACGCCAGCCAGATGCCCATTTCTGGCGTTTAACGCCAGCCAGATGCCAGACAGCCTTTTCTGGCGTTAAACACCCAGAATGCTGCCAGGCTGGGTGTTAAACGCCCATTCTGCTATCCTTACTGGCGTTTAAATGCCAGTAAGCCTGTCCTTCAGGGTGTGCTATTTTTAATGCTGTTTTTCATTCTGTTTTTAATTTTTCAGTTGTTTTTGTGACTTCACATGATCATCAACCTAAAGAAAACATAAAGTAACAAAGGAAAACAAATAAATATAATTAAATAACATTGGGTTGCCTCCCAACAAGCACTTCTTTAATGTCAATAGCTTGACAGTGAAGCTCTTAGAGAGCTTCACAGAGACTCAGAGCTTAATGATGGCCTCCCAACACCAAACTTAGAAGTTGAGTGTTGGGACTCTGTTTGACTCTGTGTTGAGAGAAGCTTTTCATGCTTCCTCTCCATGGTTACAGAAGAAGATCCTTGAGCCTTAAACACAAGGTAGTCTTCATTCAATTGAAGGACTAGCTCTCTTCTGTCCACATCAATCACAGTTCTTACTGTGGCTAGGAAGGGTCTTCCAAGGATGATGGAATCATCTTCATCCTTCCCAGTGTCTAAGATTATGAAGTCAGCAGGGATGTAAAAGCCTTCAACCTTCACTAAGACATCCTCTACAAGTCCATAGGCCTGTTTCCTTGAATTGTCTGCCATCTCTAGTGAGATTTTAGCAGCTTGTACCTCAAAAATCCCTAGTTTCTCCATTACAGAGACGGGTATGAGGTTTATCCCTGACTCCAGGTCACACAGAGCCTTCTCAAAGGTCATGGTGCCTATGGTACAAGGTATTAAGAACTTTCCAAGATCCTATTTCTTCTGAGGTAATTTCAGTTGAACCAGATTATTTAGTTCATTAATAAGCAATAGGGGTTCATCCTCCCAAGTATCATTACCAAATAACTTAGCATTCAGCTTTATGATTGCTCCTGGATATTGAGCAACTTGCTCTTTAATAGTATCTTCTTCTTCTTTAGAGGAAGAATACTCATCAGAGCTCATGAATGGCAACAGTAAGTTCAGTGGAATCTCTATGGTCTCTATATGAGCCTCACATTCCCTTGGTTCCTCATTAGGGAACTCCTTGGAGGCCAGTGGACGTCCATTGAGGTCTTCCTCACTGAAAATCACTGCCTTTCCCTCCTCTATAGGTTCGGCCATGTGGGACGTGTTTATGGCCTTGCACTCTCTTTTTGGATTCTCTTCTGTATTGCTTGGGAGAGTACTAGGAGGGAGTTCAGTAACTTTTTTACTCAGCTGACCCACTTGTTCCTCCATATTTCTAATGGAGGACCTTGCTTCAGTCATGAAACTGAGAGTGGTCTTAGATAGATCAGAGACTACAGTTGCGAAGTCAGAGTGGCTCTGTTTATAATTCTCTGTCTATTGCTGAGAAGATGATGGAAAAGATTTGCTAGTGCCAAACCTATTTCTCCCACCATTATTGTTACTGAAGCCTTGATTAGGCTTCTGTTGATCCTTCCATGAGAAATCTTCATGATTCCTCCATGAAGGATTATAGGTGTTTCCATAGGATTCTCCTATGTAATTCACCTCTTCCATTATAGGATTTTCAGGGTCATAAGCTTCTTCTTCAAAGGAAGCTTCTTTAGTACTGTAGGAAGCAGCTTGCATTCCAGTCAGGCTCTGAGAAATCATATTGACTTGCTGAGTTAATATTTTGTTCTGAGCCAATATGGTATTCAGAGTATCAATCTCCGGAACTCCTTTCTTCTGAGTTGTCCCATTATTCACAGGATTCCTTTCAGAAGTGTACATGAACTGGTTATTTGCCACCATTTTAATGAGTTCCTGGGCTTCTGCAGGTGTCTTCTTCAGATGAAGAGATCCTCCAGCAGAGTGGTCTAATGACATATTGGATAATTCAGACAGACCATCATAGAATATACATATGATTCTCCATTCTGAAAGCATGTCAGAAGGACACCTTCTGATCAATTACTTATATCTTTTCCAAGCTTCATAGAGGGATTCACCTTCCTTCTGTCTGAAGGTTTAGACTTCCACTCTAAGCTTACTCATCTTTTGAGGTGGAAAGAATTTGGCCAAGAAAGCATTGACCAGCTTTTCCCAAGAGTTCAAGCTATCTTTAGGTTGTGAGTCGAACCATGTCCTAGCTCTGTCTCTTACAGCATAGGGGAAAAGCATAAGTCTGTAGACCTCAGGATTAACCCCATTGGTTTTAACAGTGTCATAGATTTGCAAGAAATCAGCTAAAAACTGATGAGGATCTTCCAATGGAAGTCCATGAAACTTGCAATTCTGCTGCATTAAAGAAACTAATTGAGGCTTAAGCTCAAAGTTGTTTGCTCCAATTGCAGGAATTGAGATACTCCTTCCACAGAAGTCAAAAGAGGGTGCAATAAAGTCACCAAGCATCTTCCTTGCATCTCCACCATTGTCGTTGGGTTCGGCCATCTCTTCTTTTTCAAAAAATTCTATCAGGTCTTCTCCAGAGTGTTGTGCTTTAGCTTCTCTTAGCTTCTTCTTTAGAGTCCTTTCAGGTTCTGGATCAGCTTCAACAAGAATGTTCTTATCCTTGCTCCTGCTCATATGAAAAAGAAGAGAACAAAAAAGAATAGGAATCCTCTATGTCACAGTATAGAGATTCATTTATGTGAGTAGAAGAATAGAAGAGTAGAATGAAGAAGAGAGAAGATGAAGAATTCAAACACAGAGAGGGAGAGAGGTTCAAATTATAAGAAGAAGAGAAGTGTTAGTAAATAAATAAATAAATAGAAAGAGATGAGAGAGAGAGAATTTGAAGATCAAACAAAGACAATCATCAAGAACAACTTAAAGATCAATGAAGAACACATGCATGAATTTTCGAAAATTTTTAGAGAATTAAAAAGATGCAATTGACACCAAACTTAAAACATGACACAAGAATCAAACAAGAAACACAAAAATTTTTTTGGTTTTTATGATTTTATTAAATTTTTTTGGATTTTTCGAAAATTAATCAGGAAAAGAAAATAAAGAAGTTCAAAATTTTTAATAAGAATTCCAGGAATCATGCAATGTTAGTCTAAAGCTTCGGTCCAAAAATTTAGACATAGCTTAATAGACAGCCAAGCTTTATGTGAAAGCTTCGGTCCAAAAGATTAGACATGGCCAATGGCCAGCCAAGCTTCAGCAGAGCATTACATACAACAGCCAAATTGATGGGAATCAAAAAGCTCCTACAATGATAAGTGGAAGCCTCGGTCCAAAAAAAATTTAGACATAGCTTGACAGCCAGCCAAGCTTTAACAGATCATGATGAAGCTCTATAATTCATTCTTAAAAATTTTAAAGAACAAAATAAAATAAATTTTTAAAATTTTTTGAAATTTTTTTTCAAAATAATAATAAAAATCTTAAAAATAAAATAAAATTACCTAATCTGAGCAATAAGATGAACCGTCAGTTGTCCAAACTCGAACAATCCCCGGCAATGGTGCCAAAAACTTGGAACGCAAATTGTTTATTCCCCGATAACGGCGCCAAAAATTTGGTGTTGGAAAACGTCATCTCAAGACTTCTTACACAAACCCGCGTAACTAATCAGCAAGTGCACTGGGTCGTCCAAGTAATAAACCTTACGTGAGTAAGGGTCGATCCCACGAAGATTGTCGGCTTGAAGCAAGCTATGGTCATCCCTGTAAATCTCAGTCAGGCAGATTCAAATGTTTATGAGGTTTTCACAATTAAAATATAAATAAAATACAAAATAAGATAAAGTTACTTATGTAATTCAATGGAGGGAATTTCAGATAAGCGTCTGGAGATGCTTTGTTGCTTCTGAACTTCTGCTTTCCTACTGCCTTCTTCCAATCATGCGTTACCTCCTTCCATGGCAAGTTGTATGATCCTCTTGGATGAAAATAAATCCATATGCGCTGTCACCACACGGCTAATCATCTATCGGTTCCCGCTAGCGTCGGAATAGGACCATTGTCCTTTTGCACACTGTCACTACACCCAACATTCGCAAGTTTGAAGCTCGTCACAGTCATCCATTCCCAGATCCTACTCAGAATACCACAGACAAGGTTTAGACTTTCCGGATCTCAGGGATGCTGCTAATGGTTCTAGCCTATACCACGAAGGTTCTGGTCTCAGATTCAGATGCTCTGTTGTCAGGAGAGACGATGTGAATCATAGATTAGAAACCCAAGAGAATATACTCCAGCTGTCATCCAATGACTACGTTGAACATCATGTAGATCGCTTTGTGGTTGTCAGGCATGCGATCTTGGCTAAGCGAGTAACGAAGATTGGGTGATTGTCACGGGTCACCCTTTCATTCTGACTTAACTGAATTAAGTACGAGAGTATATCTTGGAGAAAAAGTAGGCATGAATTGAATAGAAAAATAGTAGTAATTGCATTAATTCATGAAGAACAGCAGAGCTCCACACCTTAATCTATGGGGTGTAGAAACTCCACCGTAGAAAATACATAACTGAAAAAGGTCTAGGCATGGCCGTGAGGCCAGCCCCCAAAGGTGTACAATGGTCTCTAAGATCAAAGTGATCAAAAGATATTCCAAAGATTAAAAACATATAAAATAAGTCTCTAAACGTAGTTTTTATACTAAACTAGTAACTAGGGTTTATAGAAAATGTGTAACTAAGTGCAGATAGTGCAGAAATCTACTTTCGGGGCCCACTTGTTGTGTGCTTAGGCTGAGCATTGAAGCTTTTTCGTGCTTAGGCTGTTTCTGGAGTTAAACGCCAGCTTTGGTGCCAGTTTGGGCATTTAACTCCAAATCTGGTGCCAGTTTGGGCGTTTTACGCCAAGATGTTTTAAGCTGACTTTGAACGCCAATTTGGGCCATCAAATCTCGGGCAAAGTATGGACTATTATATATTTCTGGAAAGCCCAGGATGTCGACTTTCCAACGCAATAGAGAGCATGCCAATTGGGTTTTTGCAGCTCCATAAAATTCACTTCGAGTTTAGGAGGGTCAGAATCCAACAGCATCTGCAGTCCTTTTTCAACCTCTGAATCAGATTTTTACTCAGGTCCCTCAATTTTAGCCAGAAAATACCTGAAAATCACAGAAAAACACACAAACTCATAGCAAAGTCCAAAAATGTGATTTTTGGATAAAAGCTAATAAAAATATAATAAAAAGTAACTAAAACACACTAAAAACTATGTAAAAACAATGCCAAAAAGGGTATAAATTATCCGCTCATCAACCACCCAACTGTTTGAGTAGAGTTGCGACAACGCCATCGAACATTAGTTCAAAATGTCATGGACAAAGGTGGAGAAAGGGAGCCGCACTCCCAACTTCGTGAACCTGGGCTCATAAACCCACATCTAGTCGGCAACACGGGGGGAGTCAGGGTTAATGTAACAAACCCTTTCATCCTCCCCGGCGAACGCCAACTCATACTGCCACTCTACATCATTGCCTCCACACACCATACCCCCATCCCAAAGCTTCTGAAGGTCCTCCTCTGTAAGTCGGGAAGGCGTACCCATCACGTCAAAGGTCACCAAATAGTAATAGTTAGGAACGCCTCCGTCCAGGTAAACGAGAACCCTAGTGATGAGCGGATATTTTATACGCTTTTTGCCATCATTTTCATATAGTTTTTACTATGTTTTATTTAAGTTTTATTGTATTTTCATAGGTTTTAGTGCAAAATTCATATTTTTGGATTCTACTTTAAGTTTTCGTGTTTTATAGTAGTGTCAGGTATTTTCTGGCTGAAATCGAGGAGCTTGAGCAAAAGTCTGATTCAGAAGCAAAGAAAGGACTGCAGATTCTACCACGATCTGACCTCCATGCTCTCAAAGGAGTTTTTCTGGAGCTACAGAAGTCCAAATGGCATGCTCTCAATGGCTATGGAAATCTAATATCCAGGGCTTTCCAGAAATATATAATAGACCATACTTTATTTCGAAAATGAAGGCCCAAAACTGGCGTTCAACACCAGCCACCAGCCCTATTCCTGGCATCCAACGCCCGCAACGGAGCAACTGGAGTTCAACACCCAAAAGGGGGTCCCTAGCCAGCATTCAACGCCCTTAAGGGACACTAGCATGTGGGAGACACTCAAGCTCAGCCCAAACACTCACCAAATGGGCCCCAGAAGTGGATTTTCGCACTCCTTGGTCTAGTCTATCATATTTCTATAATCCTTAGTCATTAAATTAGTATATATAGGAGAAGATCACCCATGTTCAGGATCTTCTTCCTCCTCCATTATTTTCGAACACTATTATGTACAGTATGAATCATTAAACCTCCTGAGGTTAAGGTTAGGTGCTCTACTGAGTTTTATGGATTAATAAAAGCACTACTATTCTATTTGAATTCGTGTTTGATTCTCTCATAATATGTATCTTTGTTCTCCAACCTTATGAATGAGTTGAGTTGTCAAAAGTTATCTCTATTCTACATGGGTTCAGCGAGCGTCTTTCATCGGATATCAATGAACCACTAGCTCGAGGATACGTCTCATAGACAGCTAATCCACGACTTTGTTGGGAATTTCTCGAGACATCAGTTCAGCCGAGGTATGGGGAGATTAGAGTCTTTGTGGTAAAGGCTAGAATCAAGGCACAACATTCTCTGATTCGGAAGATTCGACCTCTGTGGTGTTTTGAATAGGATCACCAATGGGATGAACTGCAGAAGCTTCACCCTAATTCAGACTGGATGCGCACTAAACTTGGTGTTTAGCCTAGAGGAAGATTGGTAGCCGCTCAAACCGGTGTTGATCATATACAGCCTGCTATAGAAGAAATCATTCACAATTAGATTAGACAATAAGAAAGTATTGATCTAGAAGAACAAAGAACCTCTGAATCCTTAACCATCTTCTTATCATTGAATTCACAATTATTAAGTAACGTTATCTTTATTTTACTTTTATGCGCTTACACAACCAAACAACTTTTCTATTCGCCTGACTAAGATTTACAAGATAACCACTGTTTGATCCAAGCCGACAATCCTCGTGAGATCGACCCTGACTCACCTTAGGTATTACTTGGACGACCCAGTACACTTGCTGGTTCATTTGTGTGAAGTTAAATTCTTTGCACCACCTAGCATCCTCAAATCTCCGCCGAACCATACCTATAACCAAAGGGGGTACCACCGTCAGCCCACTCTCTAAAAAAGAATGAACATAAAATTCTACACTAAAATCTACCAAGCACCTAAAAACAACCCAAAGAACAGTGGTACCCCCTATTGTTCCTACTACTACCACATAGAAATCACCTAACACATGGGAAAAAACAAAAGCAATACAATGTACGAAAGACCAAGATAAATACAAGCACCTACTTGTTTGCAGAAAATGAAGGGAAATGACATATAAGCACGAAGCAGGAGAAATGTAACCCCAGTAATCACCTAAAAGTGTAGCAAAGAGCATTTTTGAACAAAGAAAAGTGAGAGACGGTAGAGAAAATGAAGGAGATAGAGGGGAGTAGTTACAAGTGAAAGGAAATATAGAATGAAGAAAACAAAAGGAAGCAGTTACAAGCAAAAAAGAAATAGAAACCACCCAACATTTCGATTGGAAATATGGAGGGACAAAGGAAAAAAGAGAAAAATCCAAACCTCTCTCCTCCCATTAAGTGTCATTATGACACCTTGGAAGCCACAACCGACGGAACCTACAATCAAGAAATGCAACGAACAAGGTACAGGACGTCTAGGCATTCTGAACACCCACAGATTCCTGACCTTGGCCAAAAGCACGGGGTAGGACTACATCTTCCCACACAAGGTCCATGACCTCCGAAGCCACGAAAAACTAAACTGAATCAACGGTGAGATTAAGCATGTATGGCCTCTCGCTCCGGGGGCAACTGTTCGGTACACGGTCATTGGGTCCCCAAAATGGCTTAGTAACGACCTAGTTTCCCAATACGAGGCCCTCTCTGCGGCCCAAACTATCCAAGAGATCACAATTCCCTAACTAACATTCAAATTCGAATATCTCCCTTATCTTAGTCAACAAGATAAGTGATGAGTGAAAATTTGCACCGGTTTGGATTTTTCCACTAAAGATAACTTCCGTTGCAAGTATAAACTAAACCGGCAATCAATTCTCACAATCAAATTTAAATTCTAAAGATGTCACAATACAAAACAAATATTATAAACCGAGAGTATTTAACTCCCGGGTCGTCTTCCCTAGGAGTTGCAATTAAGTGTCATATTATTGGTTATGGGAGGAAATGGGGGTTGAATGACAAGATATGCAAGAAAAGCAAGGAATAAAACAAGAATGCAAGGAATTAAATGAAACAAGCATGAAATTAAATGAAAGCAAGCAAAGACAATGAAAATGGAAATTAAGTACTAAAAAGAGCTCTTGGTGAGAATTTAGGAATTAAGGATTCCTATCCTAGTTATGGACCACAAACATGGCAATTGCTTGGAATTAATCCCAATTAGTCAATCCTACTTGAGAATTAGTCAAAAGGGCATAATTGATTCCAATCCCTAAGTACTAAGTCAACACTAGTGGGTCACTTAGAGTCAAGGGAAACCGAACCAATTAACAATCCTCACACAATGTGGAATGGACATCCACAACTCAATTCCACCCAAACACCCAATTTCTCAACCAAGAGTGTGAAAACTAAACATGTAAGAAATAAAAGTTAAAGCGATAAAAGTCAAAGCAATTAAATGCAAGGAAAGGAAACTTCAAATGCAAGAAAACCTCTTGGCAAGTAATTGAGAACTAAGGCTACCTATCCTAGACATTAACCAAAAACACATGATGATTATGAAGAGTTAGTCCTACGTAGTCAACCCTACATCGAGGATAAGTCAAATAAGCATAGTTAATTCCAATCCCTAAGTCCTGAGTCAACACTATGGGGTCACTTAGAGTCAAAGGAGACCAAATCAACTAACTACTCTAATATATCAAACAAGAATGGACATAAATAACTCAAGGAGCACCAAAGTCATCAATTTCAAGCCAAGAGTGAAGAAAAACTATGTAAAAACTAAGCCAAGCATTTCATCAAACACTTGGTGTGCATGAAAATAAAATAATATTAAATTGCATTAAAAATAAAATCTAACTACCAAATGCAAGAAAATCATAACAACAACTAAAGAAAGCAATAAATGAACATAAAATATAAATTGCATTAATTAAAATTGAAATTTACAAAAGTATCCATAAACATAAAAATTACAAAAGAAAGGAAATAACAAGAGAAATAAAGAAGATAAAGACAAGAAAGCATGAAAACATAAAGGAAACTACATTAAGACAAGAATTAAAGACTGAAATTAAAGAGAAATTAACTAGACCTAACATAATTCTAGAGAGAGGGGGGAGCTTCTCTCTCTAAAAAACTAAGAGAAAAGCATAGAAGAGCTAAACCTAATTGCCCCCTTGCTTCCACTTGAATTGGGGTTGAAATAGCTTCAGAAATGAGCTGGATTGGGTTTTGGAGGACCAGAATTCGCCCCCAGCGATTTGCATTAATGAGCTCACGTGACTCAGGTCACGCGTACGAGTCGCCTGGTAAAATTCACTTCCACGCGTACGCGTGGGTCATGCGTACGCGTCGCCGAGCTCGCACTTGTGCGCGCGCACGCCTTGCTTGGGTGCATGCACGGATGCTAAATCTTCCAAACTCTATTTCTTCATGGCTTCTTCTCTTTTGCATGCTCTTTTTCTCACTTCTTCAACCCATACTTGCCTTGGAAATCTGAAATCACTTAGCAAACACATCAAGGCATCATATGGAATTAAAGTGGATAAAGTTTAGCAATTATAAGGCCTAAAAAGTATGTTTTCACTTTCAAGCACAATTTAGGAAGAAATCATGAAACTATGCTATTTCATTGAATAAGTGTAGGAAAAGTTGATGAAATCCACCCAAATAGAGCAAATAATTACCATGAAATGTGGATTCATCACATGCCCACACTTAAACAATAGCATATCCTCATGCTATACTCAAGAAGGAAACAAGGGGTATTATATTTATTCAAAGCAAGTAAACTACCTACATGCAATCTATCTACATAAATGCAACTACTCAGTTAAAATAAATCAACTCCAAGAATACATATATGAACATAAGGCTAAAGCAATCTAAATCAAGTCAAATCCATAATTGATTAGAGTTATTGAAAAAGCATTAACAACTTGCAAGATTAAGCAATAATGATAAGTGGAAGCATGTAATTGAGTGTTTGAACCCTCACCGGATGTGTATTCGCTCTAATCACTCAAGTGTATAGGGTCAATTGATGCCAGGGAATTTTGGCCAGTTTCACTTACCTTTTCTTTATTGTTTTAGGGTAGTTTCATGCATTTTCTTAGTTAATAAGCAAGTTTTGGGTAGATAATCACTTACATCTTGATTCAAGCAAACATTGTGAATTTCATGTGATTTTATGAGAATTATGCATGAATTGAATGACAAATTGGATAATGCATGTCTCATAACTTGGATTAGAGCGTTGATGCACTTTATTTGCTTGATTTCAGGACAAAGGAAGCAAGGAAGAGCCACATTAGCAGCCACGTTAATCTACTTAACGTGACCACTAACGTGGAATGGGAATAAACTTGCAACGTTAATGAGAAAAGTGATTTCCAATAATGCCTTCGAAACCATCATGGCCCACGTTAATTGCCACGTTAACTATATTAACGTGGTAGTTAATGTGGTAGTTAACGTGGAGAGAAAGGGAGCTCCAGCGTTAGTGGTAAAAGTGAACACCACTAACGCTCCAAATTGGCAATTAGCCACGTTAAGGGTCACATTGAGTTAACGTGAACTCTAACATGGAAAGGGAAGACAATGCCAACATTAGTGACACTCATCTTTGTCACTAACGTTGGACAAAGCCCAATTGGCCACGTTAAGAGTCACGTTAACTACATTAACGTGAACTCTAACGTGGGAGGAGCAAGGAATCGCCAACGTTAGTCACACTCACCTTTGCTATCTTGGGCTAGGAACGTTAATGGAAAAGGTGATTGTCACTAACATTCTCGAACCCACATTTTCACTTAACGTTAACGCCACTAACGTCCTAGCTAAAGTCCATGCCTACTTCACACTTTCTCTGCAAGTAAAGCTGAGCCCACTGAAGATTCCAAACTGCTTCAACTCAAGATCCAAAGGCCCATATCTAAGACTTGAAGAGCCAACTAGAAGATCAGAAGAGTAGTATATATAGGAGTAGTTTTAAACTAGAAAAGAGCTTTTGGATTGGGAGAACCACTCTCTGTAAAATTTTACTTTCTCTGCAACTTCTAGTTTTATTTTCAGAATGTATTTTCCATCTTTGCTTTCCATTCCCAGAGCTATGAACAACTAAACCCCTTTCATTGGGTTAGGGAGCTCTATTGTAATTTGATGGATCAATAATAGTTTTCATTATTCTTCTTCTTTCTTTTCTCTTGATTTTACTAGAAAGCTTTCAATCTTCATCCAATTGGGTAGTTGTCTTGGAAAAGAAGCTATTCATACTTGTATCTCTTCGGAACCTTGGAAGAGGAATGAAGAGATCATGCTAGAAATGCTTTCTCATGTTGGACCAAATTGGTGTTTGGATGGATATAGTGACATATAATCCTACCAATATTTTGATTTGGGAATACATGTCGTATAATCAGTGACCACACTTCATCTCTTCTCATGAGCAATTAGACCAAGGAATTGGCTATTGATCAAGATTTGAGAGATTGAATTACCAAGGAATTGGAATTCAATCACTTAAGATTGCCAAGGAGATCAATGAATGTGTTGATTGAGGAAGAGATGAAAATGAACTTGATCCGGAGAATGCAACATCTCCTGAGCCCAATGAATTCCCCATTTCTAATCTTACCCATTCTCTTTATTTTCTGCCATTTACTTTTATGCTGAATTCCCCATTTCCCATTTAAGATTCTGCAATTTATTTTCTGTCATTTATATTCAGTTCTTTATTTCCAGCATTTACAATTTCTGCTATTTACTTTCCCGCCATTTAATTTTCTGCAACTCTCAAATCAACTTCTGCTTAGCTCAACTAGAACATTCCTCCGATTAAAGTTGCTTGACCAATCAATCCCTGTGGGATTCAACCTCACTCTATTGTGAGTTTTTACTTGACGACAATTCAGTATACTTGCCGAGGGAAATTTGTTGTGAGACAAGTTTCCGTGCATCAAGTTTATGGTGCCGTTGCCGGGGATTGATTTTGTATCAACAATGATTAAATTAGTGGATAACTAGATTGAGCATTTTTCTTTTGTTTGATTTAATTTCTGTTTGAGTGATTTACTTTCGGTTTTAGTTATTTTCTTCCCTTTACCCCTACCCGTTTGTGGTGTTCTCTTCTTTGTTGTAATTCAGTTCACTAACCCACTGACTGTTTGATATATTGCATCACTCACACTAATAGCATTTCTGACAAGAATACTTCCTGAATTTATCTCTTTCTTGCTTGTGCTTTGTTGGTTGTATGACAGGTAGAAGAAGCGGGGCTTCAACTTCCTTTGATTCTGAACCTAAGAGAACCTTCCTTAGACTAAAGAGGGAAGCAAGAGGAAAGAGAGTCGTTAGTGCTGAGGAAGAAGAGGAGTATTTTGAACCAAACATTGATGAGAATATGGAGAACCATCATGAAGAAGAGGCTCACAACCATGGCAGAGAAGGACCAGTGCATCATGCTGGACAAGAAAGAAGAGTTCTAGGCTCTTATATCAATCCAAACCCAGGAAACTGTGGAAGTAGCATCCAAAAGCCAACCATGAATGCCAATAACTTTGAACTAAAGCCACAGCTCATCACCCTTGTTCAGAACAACTGTTCATTCGGAGGAAGTGTCCAAGAAGATCCCAATCAACATCTCACCACATTCCTGAGGATATGTGATACTATGAAGTCTAATGGTGTTCATCCTGACACCTACAGACTGCTTCTGTTTCCCTTCTCACTCAAGGACAAAGCATCTAAATGGCTAGAATCCTTCCTGAAGGAGAGTTTAACAACCTGGAAAGATGTGGTGAACAAATTCTTGGCGAGATTCTATCCTCCTCAAAGGATCAACAGGTTGAGAGGTGAGGTACAAACTTTCAGGCAACAAGACGATGAAACTCTCTATGAAGCATGGGAGAGGTTCAAAGACTTAACAAGAAGGTGCCCGCCAGATATGTTCAATGAATGGGTGTAGTTACACATTTTGTATGAAGGTCTTTTGATGTGCATAAACTAGTTATGCTACGATTTAGGAAATTGCACGATCGGCAAAATTCCTTCCGGCAAGTGCACCGGTTATCGTCAAGTAAAAACTCACAATAGAGTGAGGTCGAATCCCATCTTTCTTATGAATCAAAGAAGGCAGTAGACTACTCATTTAGGGGATCTCTGAACAAGAAGAAGACAATTGAAGAAGCCATAGATGTCATTGAGACTGTAGCTGAGAATGACTACTTCTATGCTTCTGAAAGAGGCAACACTAGAGGAGTGATGGAGCTAAACAACGTGGATGCACTGCTAGCCCAAAACAAGATGATCACCAAGCAGCTGGCCGATCTTACCAAGAAGATGGAAAGGAATCAAGTAGCAGCAATCACCACCTCATCAGCAACCCAAGAAGGAGTGAATACAGAAGCAGAGGGTGATCAGGAACAAGCCAACTACATTGGAAATTCACCTAGGTAAAACCATGATCCATACTCCAAAACTTACAATCCTGGTTGGAGGAACCACCCAAACTTTGGGTGGGGAAATCAACAAGATCAAGGCCAAGATCAGAGACGTGACAACCCCAACAACAATGCAGCTCACCAACATTCCACACAGAGATTATATCGGCACCCACCTAACATCACCTCTTAACATCCATATCAAAACCAAAATGGCCATTCTCATCCCTCCAACTCCAACTCACCATCATCCGAAGATAAACTCTCAAGGATTGAGACCCTACTTGAAGGCATATGTAAGGAACTCCAAGAGAACAAGGTGTTCAAGGAGGAGGTACGAGCGAATATCAAAAACTAGGGAGACACCATCTAGAATTTCAAGTGGGATACCTCTCTGAGAAGATTTCCAAACCTACTGATAGCTTCCCAAGTGACACAGAGAAAAATCCGAGAGGTGAAGAAAAGAAAGTAAGATGGGAAGACTGCAAGATGGTCACTATAAGTGATAAGGGGACTGAGGAAGAGCTGAACAAACTCTTCGAACACTCTGGAGATACTTCAGCAGAAAAGCAGGAAGAGGGTCACCAAGAAACCAAAATTTCACAGAAGGAGATGCTGAAACTCTATGCACCTTTTCCCCAAAGACTTAAGGGTGGTGTGGAAAAGAGAATATACTCAAAGTTCCTTGATATGTTTGCATCTCTCCATGTAAACATACCATTCATCAAGGCCTCTCCAACAAATTCCCTCGTACATTAAGTATATGAAAGAGTTGCTGACCAGGAAAAGCTCACTCAAAGGAGGACAAACAATAGTGATGAATAAGGAATGCAGTGCTCTCATTCAACCAGAGTTGCCTACAAAAAGGAAGGACCTAGGGAGTTTTCACATCCCCTGTGCCATAGGAGAAATAATGTTTGATAAAGGACTCTGTGACCTGGGAGCAAGCATTAACTTAATGCCTTTATCCCTTATGAAGAAGCTACAGATCAATGAGCTAATGCCCACAGACGTAGTCATTAGGCTGGCTGACAAAACTCAAAAACAAGCATTAGGAGTGGTTGAAAACGTGTTGGTAAAGGTTGGGAACTACTTCCTTCCCACAGACTTTGTCATATTGGAAATGGAAGAGAGTCACCTTCACCCAATCATATTGGGAAGACCATTCCTAGCTACAGCCAGAGCGCTCATAGATGTGGAGCGAGGAGAGCTAATACTGAGGATACATGACGAACAACTCGCATTCAATGTCTTCAAACCCTCACAAGAAGCAGATCAGGAAAGCAAGGAACCAAGGAGAGAGCACGACAAAGCACTGGTGGAAGAAACAAGCATTGAAGCACAAGCTGTACACCTGGGAATCCCTTTGGTTGATGAACAAGACAGTCAGCAGTTGTCACAGCAAAAGGAAAACCAGGAGGAACCTAAACCACCAGAGTCATATGAGACCAGCAACAAAATTTCATTGGAAAAAGAGGTCACAAAGAGCAGGGCAATAGTAAAAGAAACAAAGAAGAAGGCACCAAGGAGGTGGAGGAACAAGAAGATCCCTACAGAGGATTTCTCTCCAGGGGATAAAGTGATCTCAGCTTATTTCCCAGATATCCCATCTCATCTCCCCACCATTCCATCTCAGCTACCTAAAGTTTTCACCATCAACAGAATTCTCTCCCTAGAACATGTGGAGATTCTTGATGAAGCCAATGGAGATAGATTTACTGCGAGGGGGGAAGATTTGAAGCATTACCAACCACCCTGACAAAGTCAGAACGTCAAGCTAGTGACACTAAAGAAGCGCTTCATGGGAGGCAACCCATGTTTTATATGCTTTTAAAGTAGTTAATAATGCAAGGCTCATGAATTCCAAATCAACTTTGACACATACTTGAATGAATCTTTTTATGTAGCACATAGTGAAGAACAAGTTTGGTGTTCAAGGCATACTAAGAGAGCATAAATGCAATTCATATCATGTCACTCTTAGAGCCTTGAACAAAACTTTTTACGCCACAGTGCCACAAACTAAGTTTGGTGTCACCAATGTTGCATACATGGACAGTTAATTAGTCAGTTGGTTTGTATTCATGAATAGCACTTACCATTTAGAAACAAAAATTTTAAAAGGTAGTTATTCTTTCCTTTTAAATTTTGCCGCCACTATCCACAAATTCATTAATCATATTTCTTTTGTTTTGTAGGAAATTAATGGGACAATTGAAGGAGGAAGGGTTCGGCCACTTCAAAAAAAGAGGACTATACACGTGTCTTCAAGGGGAATGCATTGGAAAATGTTGCCATGCAACATTGGATATTGACGGGATTTATTACCACTATAGCTACTTTAGCGGCTCAACCGGTTACTCGAGAATCCCGATTATTCCATTTTCTAATGCTAGCAATGTACAGCGGTCAAATAGGACCTTTTTCTTGTCAAGACATTTTACTTTTTGTCAATTGAGAATTGATTCTTCTTAGATACAAATTACGATAATTTAGATTATTCCTTGAATTTTTCATTGAGAGGAATAAAGGATCCCTCTGAGAACCGTATATGAGAATTTCATCTCGTACGGCTCAAACAGAAAAACCCAATACTGGTTGTAACGGAAACGGATATGTTAAATAATAAAAAGTTTTAAACTTCTTAATTTAATCCTATTATTCCAAATCTTATTTGAAGATAAGAAAAATATATAAATCCTTAAATTGTAGAAGTTAAAGATGGTATTTCTACTCGTCGTATCCTTTATATGGAAATCATAGGACAGGGGGCCATCCCCCTGACTCGTATTGACGAGAATTTAACTTCACGAGAAATTGAACAAAAA
This sequence comes from Arachis ipaensis, assembly GCF_000816755.2. Classification (NCBI taxonomy): domain Eukaryota; kingdom Viridiplantae; phylum Streptophyta; class Magnoliopsida; order Fabales; family Fabaceae; genus Arachis; species Arachis ipaensis. Next base: position 86,093,148 of record NC_029789.2, read on the forward strand.
GCTGCAGAATTGGCCTATTTCTTGCGTGTACCAATTGAATATAAAAAAAATAGAGTTTGACGATTGATGTGGATTCAAAAGCGACTCTATTTAGATTATAAACGAATGATTAAAAAAGGGTCATTTTTATCCCGAGATACAATTTTTATTCAAATAGGATATACATCATGAATGGATATGCTCTAGGACGGAAGGATTCGAACCTCCGAATGGTGGGACCAAAATCCGATGCCTTACCGCTTGGCGACGCCCCATTTTTTTTATTCGACATTCATAAACACTATTAATGTTGCTGGGAGTTTAATATCCATATAGATATAGAATAGAATAAAACTGAAATTATTGATCATTACGTAGAATTCAATTAAGATATTGTATGAAAGTCTCGTTTCCTCTTTTTTTTTTCAGACTGGAAGGATTTTGAACTAGATAAGTTCAAATAAAATAAGTTGTTTCATAGTTGGCATGGTGAGTCGTATACATACTGAGTTGGTTTAGATCAATCTTAACCCGATGTTTAAAAATCAGTTATAAACTAATTAATAGAAATTTTTTATATAAATATTATAAGTTATAAGAAATCCGATAAGATAATAAGAAGATTAGATGAATAAAAAAAATAGAAAATCGTGCATTTGCGCGGAATCATTGTTGCTAATTCGCAACCGCGACAAGATCAACAATTTCGTGGGCTTGAGCTTCTGCTGCTGACATAAAAGCATCCCTTTCCATGTCTTCGGATACAAGCCATACAGGTTTGCCCGTTCTTTGTACATAAACTCTTGTGATAGTTTCGCGCAGCTTTAAAATCTTCGTACCAAAATATACAAAGAAACCATCTAATTGATCACGACGCACAACGAGGATCGTATCCATGCAATTTTGCATTTCTCGACAAACATACTTAGTTTTGTTATTCTAAGTGGTTATTCCAGTCTGGGTAATCAAGAACTTCTTATTCTTAACTCATGGGTTCGAGAATTCCTATAAAACTTAAGTGACACAATAAAAGCTTTTTCCATTCTTTTATTAACAGATTTATGTATAGGATTCCATTCGACCCATGGGTGGGAACTAATGATTGGTTCTCTCTATAAAGATTTTGGATTTGCTCAGAATGATCAAATTAAATCTGGTCTTGTTTCCACATTTCCAGTCATTTTAGATACTATTATAAAATATTGGATTTTCCGTTATTTAAATCGCGTATCTCCATCACTTGTCGTGATTTATCATTCAATGAATGACTGAAAAAAAGATCCGCGGGTTAGGTCAAATTGGAAAGTTTGTTATTTTTATTTTTTACAAAAGCAAGCTAAACAACATTCCAATCTTTTTCTTTATCGCCACCACCCAAGAGATTCTTCCCATATTCCAGGAATAGTTTTTCAGTAAATAGCCGAATCATGGATAGGGAACTAACTACGCCAGTGACCTACCAAAATTTATTGTAGAAATTGAATTTTCAGGATCAATGATTGGACCATGCAAACTAGAAATGCCATTTCTTGGATAAAGGAAGAGATTACTCGATCCATTTCCGTATCGCTCATAATATATATATTAATTCGAGCACCTATTTCAGATGCATATCCCATTTTTGCACAACAGGGATATGATCCAATAAATGAATCTTTTTCCTATTTTTTTTACTAAACTAAAAAGGAAAGAAAATCCATGGACCGACCCCATCGTCTCCACCCCGTAGGAACTACAAGATCACCCCAAGGACGCCTTCGGCATCCAGGGGTCGCGGACCGACCATAGAACCCTGTTCAAAAAGCGGAACGCATTAGCTATCCGCTCTCAGGTTGGGCAGTAAGGGTCGGAGAAGGGCAATCACTCATTCTTAAAACCAGCATTCTTAAGACCAAAGAGTCGGGCGGAAAGGGGGGCTCTCCGTTCCCGGTTCTCCTGTAGCTGGATCCTCCGGAACCACAAGAATCCTTAGTTAGAATGGGATTCCAACTCAGCACCTTTTGAGATTTTGAGAAGAGTTGCTCTTTGGAGAGCATAGTACGATGAAAGTTGTAAGCTGTGTTCGGGGGGGAGTTATTGTCTATCGTTGGCCTCTACGGTAGAATCAGTCAGGGCCTGAGAGGCGGTGGTTTACCTTGTGGCGGATGTCAGCGGTTCGATTCAGCTTATCTCCAACTCGTGAACTTAGCCGATACAAAGCTATGCTATATGATAGCACCCAATTTTTATAAAGAAGTATCGTTAATTCCTTCATGTTCGTTCCAAGTTCGAAGTACCATTTGTACAAATAAGAATCCCCCTCGTTACAAGATTTCTTCTTCATATAGATAGATATAGGATCTATGGAGCAATTACTTAGAAGTACATTTTTTGAAATAGCCCTTCCTATCTGATAGAAAAGGATCCCATGATCCTGAACCGATCTTACCTGGGATCGCAAATCCCAAGTTTGTCTATGAAGAGCAGATCTAATTATATTAGTGTCTATAATGGATTTCTTTTGTATAATACTAATCGATAGGGCCTCATTGGTAAGTGCTACAAGATCTCGTACATTGGAACCCATAGTTATGGTTATGCACCCGAGTCCATTAGTATGGAACATTCTCTTTTCCAAGTGAAATCCCCTAGTATATGAAAGAGTGAAAAAGTGCTTTCGTTGTTGTGGAATAAGAAGCCTTCGTATCTTAAATTAAAAAAGAAAGAGCTCCTATCAACTTGTTCCGACCTAGGATAATAAGCTCATGAGCTTAGTCTTACTTCACCTCCGAGAAATGAAAGAAAACTTCCATCTCCAAATTTAACTCAGACGTAGCTCGCTTCTTTTGGGGTGTGAAGCCGTGTCAAACCAAACTACCCAACAAGCATTAGTTCTCCCTGAAAAGGAGGTGATAAAAGAAAGAAGAACTCTCTAGTATCCCCATAAGGATTAAAATCTTTTGATTTTTTAGTATAAGTAAAAATAACTACACGTTTGGCTTTTCGGGAACGAATTCCATACTTCTGTTCGTCTTTGTTTCCCTCTTCGAGGTCTTGGATTTCATCGATTAGTTTGTAAGGCCATCGAGGAACTTGTTTTTCGATTTCCTTTATTACAATACATTTTTTTTAATTGTTTTATCCTTCAGATCTGTTCGAATTGCGTCAAATAAGAATTGAATTTTTTTAGGCGTTATGTGTGCATATTCCGGAAAGAATACAAGTCCTTCAAAATTCAAGGCTGATACTGATTTTTCAGAAAATTTATGGATTAAGTTAAAAAAAAAAACTAGTTCGGATATTTATTCCAATTGACTATTTCATCGAAAACTTACAGCAGCTTGCCAAACAAAAGCTAAAAGAAAAAAGAGTAAGGGTATTACTGGCATAATATCTACAATTGGATTCAAAAAAGCATAGGCTTCGGGTAATTTTGCCAAAATATAATATTATTATGTTATTAAAAAAAATAAATAATAAGCGCTCTTAGTTCAGTTCGGTAGAACGTGGGTCTCCAAAACCCGATGTCGTAGGTTCAAATCCTACAGAGCGTGATTCCATTCTTGTTATATTGAGAATGATCCCCATAATTCAAAAAACAAAAATTTTAAAAGGTAGTTATTCTTTCCTTTTAAATTTTGCCGCCACTATCCACAAATTCATTAATCATATTTCTTTTGTTTTGTAGGAAATTGATGGGACAATTGAAGGAGGAAGGGTTCGGCCACTTCAAAAGAAGAGGAATATACACGTGTCTTCAAGGGGAATGCATTGGAAAATGTTGCCATGCAACATTGGAAGAAGAACACGCTTGGAAACTGAACCAACCCCATCATAAAAGTGATGATCCTAGTGCTCATCCCATGCTAAACCCCATCCGTTCATCTTACACCCACTCCATCAATCCACACCTTTCATTCACTCACCACCTCCCTATATAAGTGGTCCTTATTCCGTACTCCCTTCACATTCCACTTCCCATTCTTTGTACTCTCCACTTTCGACACCCAACTCCTCTTTCCCCATCAAAGACACACTTCCCACCTTCACATATCAACTCCTACTCATGGCATCATCGAGCTCCAAGAGGCAAAAGAGGAAGGAACCGGTGGAGAGCATCCCTTTCGATGAAGGGAGATTCAAAACTGCATTCCATGAACTCGAATTTGAACGGATAAAGCTCAAAAAGATATTTCCTGAGTTAACATTCCAGTTCAACGAGGATGAGTGCCCACAGATTCGAGAGAAGATTGAACAAAGAGGTTGGCAAAGACTCACGAACCCAGAATCAAAGATAAATGCAAACCTCATCAAAGAGTTCTATGCAAATGTGGTCAGAGAAGACAAAACCAAGGCCCCCACCTTCAAAAGTTATGTGAGAGGAACAGAGGTGGACTTCAGCCCCAACGCCATAACAAGGACTCTTCAGCTGAAATCGCCACATTTTGATGAGCCCAGTTATCATGTAAGAATAAGTAATGCCCCGACAATTGTAACAACCCCGGTTTTCGAGTACGCGAGATCTTTTCTGAAAGTACGAATTTCTCCGGAAGATTAGTAAGGGAAAAACCTTTGATATATCATCAAGTATCTCAATCCTCATTGTCATTATGTCATCTTTAAGTTAGAACCTTTTCCGAGACAAGCTCAATAACGCAATCACGAAGAACCTAGTTTTTGAACCGTATCGGTTAGGAGTTTTGATTTGGTTTTTCGTAAATAATCTCAGTTTGACAAACCGGAATCGATTTATGAGAGGAGAGAGATAATAGGATGATATTATCATTATATGAGTATTAGAAGCCTCTTGAATGATATTATAAGGTTACCTGATCAGTTTTAGTTAAAAACAGAAAACCGGTTTAACCGGGTTCACAATTTACTGGTGCAGCTTAGCACCAGCACTCTCTGATGACTTTAGCAATGCTAAGGCCTCATTATTCATGTTTCATTCTCATAATAAATATGTTACTTGTGTCATTTATGCTAGTAGCTCTGAAAATAATTTTTAGAGATGTTTTTGCAAGTGTTCCGATACATCTAGTTTTAGTAGTTATACACCTGAGATATTTTAATATTATTTTAATCCACCTCCAAGCCAACCAATCACAACTCACCCTACACCCCCAAAACCCCCAAGGCTGGCTCATTTTCACTTTGTGGCCGAAAATAGGTAGAGAGAAATAAACAAAAAAAAATTACTCGTAAAATTGGCATCGCTCTAACAAGGAACAGGCTCATATATTAAATAAATAATAATAATTAGGAAGGATAAGTTAGTAACACTTAGCTTCTTGTATGACCATGGCATACTGGAAGTTTGGTCGTTACAATTTGGTATCAGAGCAGTTCGTTCCCAATAGAGCCTGGGGAGTGAACTGACTATGCTTCATTGCATACTCTGTTGTGTGTCTCATGCTTATAGGATATCTATATGATATGTGTTGCATGATTGTCTCTGTGTTTTCATTCTGGGAGTGTTCACACTTGACTTGAAGTGTTAAGACTGATCACCTTAATAATGATTGTTTGGTGTGAACAGGACCATGATGGGTTCACGGAGACGAGGCGTACGGGAAGGAATTCCTAATGTTAACTACGAGAGGGAACAGGAAACGTTTATGACTACCATGAACGCTGTGGCTGAGGCAGTGCGTGAGGCTGCAGTAGCAGCGGCTAGGGCTGTTGATCATCTTGGAGTGAGAAACGAGAATGAGAATGAGCATGGGGAAGATAGTGGAAATGATGAGAATAACTTGGGGCATTTCGAAAGACCTATGACCCTTGTGACTTTTCTGAAGGTTAAAACGCCTAAGTTTAAAGGTACACTCGTTGCGACTGATGCTGACAACTGGTTTCGAGCTATCGAACGATCACTGCGAGCGCAGCATCTATGTGGTTTAAAAGTTATTCCAGGGTTAGATTGGTTATCTAAGTATCATATTTTCCTTGATTGCTATGAAAGAACTGCTGTTATTCCATCTGATAGTTTAGATATTAAACCATTTCTGTCTCATACTTTATATCTGAATTCTGTAAGAGTTGCATTAGATGGGAGTGATTGTGAGGGGTACGTTCTGTTAGCGGCTAGCTCGAGTGACAGTGAACTAAGCTTAGAACAAATTCGAGTGGTGAAGATATTTTCTGATGTTTTCCTGGACGACATACCTGAGTTTCCTCCTCAGCGAGAGATAGAATTCAACGTTGAACTTGTACCTGGAACCGGACCAATTTCCATAGCACCGTACCGGATGTCACCATTGGAACTTGCAGAGTTGAAGAAGCAGTTGGATGAGCTACTTGGAAAGAAATTTATTCGTCTCAGCGCATCACCTTGGGGAGCTCCGGTATTGCTAGTAAAGAAGAAGGATGGTGGAATGAGACTTTGCGTAGATTACCGACAGTTAAATAAAGTCACTATCAAGAACAAGTATCCACTTCCACGAATAGATGATCTAATGGATCAGTTAAAAGGTGCAACTGTGTTTTTGAAGATTGATTTGCGATTGGGCTATCACCAGATTCTAGTGAAAGAGTCAGATATACCAAAGACTGCATTTAGAACTCGATATGGTCACTATGAGTATACGGTTATGTCGTTTGGACTAACTAATGCTCCTGCGATTTTCATGGATTACATGAATAGGAACTACAATAATTATAATTGGCAACCACGAAGGACAGACTTCAAGACACCTGGTGTGCCACATCAAAGAAACCCACAGGTTGGTAACATCCCTGCTCGCCCTATGGGAGGAAACGGAGGTAGACCGAGGCAGGATAATGGTAATCGACCTCAACAGGTGCAGGTGAACACTACATGCAAGCGATGTGGGAAGGATCATGGTATTAAGCCGTGTTTGTTTGGAACATTCAATTGTTATAGATGTGGAGGAACTGGACATATTGCTAAGGAATGCCCAAAGATATTCGCTCGGAATCCAGTACGAACCCAGCAACAAGGTCGAGTGTTTGCTATGACTGCTGATGATGCTATGCAATCAGACGCCCTGATCCAAGGTCAGTGTTATGTCAAGAATCGATTTCTAACTGTACTATATGACTCGGGTGCATCGCATTCCTTTATCTCTTTAACTGTTGCTCGTGAGTTGGGACTAGATTTCTCTGAGTTGAACTTTGATCTGATTGGCTAAATTATCAAAGTGCGAGTTCTGGACAGAGAAGGTGGCATTTTTGGGACATGTTATATCACAGGGAGGAATTGCAGTGGATCTTTCAAAAATTGAAGTAGTAGTGCAATGGAAACCACCTACGACCGTTACAAAAGTTCGGAGTTTTCTCGAACTTGCTGGATATTACCGGAGGTTCATCAAAGAATTTTCACAGATAGCCTTACCTCTGACTTACCTTACACAAAAGGAAGTTCCGTTCGTTTGGACGGCTGAGTGTGATAGAAGTTTCAAGATGCTTAAGGAGAAGTTAACAACTGCACCTGTATTAGTACTACCCGACCCGCAGAAACCTTTTGAAGTATACTGTGACGCTTCTCATAAAGGACTTGGATGTGTGCTGATGCAAGAAAAAAATGTGGTGGCTTATGCTTCCCGGCAGCTGAGACCTCATGAACGAAATTATCCGACGCATGACTTGGAGTTGGCTGCAGTAGTGTTTGCTCTGAAGATCTGGAGACACTATTTGTATGGCGCTCAGCTAGAAGTTTTCTCTTACCACAAAAGTTTAAAGTACATCTTTGACCAGAAGGATCTTAATATGCGACAGTGAAGGTGGATGGAGTTCCTGAAGGACTATGATTTTAAGTTAAGTTATCACCCAGGAAAAGCGAACGTGGTGGCAGACGCTTTGAGCAGGAAGAATTTGAATATCTCTTGGATGATGATAAAGGAAGAAAAGTTACTCGTGGAATTTGAGGACCTTAAGTTGGCTATGACTGAGACGTCAAGTGGAGTCCGTTTAGCCCAATTGCATATAACACCAGATTTTAAGATTAGGATTCAGCAAGCACAAGCACAGGATTCAGAAATGATGACGATGCTGAGACGGATGAAAGTAGAGGAGCCAGAAGCTGTAATACTAGATCGTAGCAGCCTCTGGAGATACAAGAACAGAATTTGTGTGCCTAGCTCTGGAGATTTGCGGCAAAGGATTCTTGCAGAAGCTCATCAAAGTAGATCTTATATGCATCCTGGAGTAACAAAGATGTATCAGGATTTGAAACAAATGTTCTGGTGGCCGGGCTTGAAGAAAGAGGTAGCTGATTATGTCTCAAAATATTTAACCTGCCAGAAGGTGAAGGTGGAACACCAGAAACCGTCAGGAACCCTGCAACCCTTAGAAATACCACAATGGAAATGGGAGCATATCACTATGGATTTTGTCACGGGATTGCCAAGGACCTCAACAGGACACGATGCCATTTGGGTAATTGTGGACAGGTTGACAAAATCAGTGCACTTCCTTCCGATTCGAGTTGACTATACATTAGAAAGGCTGGCACAAATATATATTCAAGAAATCGTACGATTGCACGGAATACCTTCGTCAATTGTTTCAGATCGAGATCCGAGGTTTACTTCCAGATTCTGGGGAGCTTTCCAAAAAGCATTGGGAACAGAATTGCATATGAGTACAGCATACCATCCTCAGACAGACGGACAATCAGAGCGGACAATCCAGACATTGGAAGACATGCTAAGATCTTGTGTGATGGATAACCAAGGCAGTTGGGATAGGTATTTGCCATTGGTCAAATTCGTCTACAACAATAGTTACCAATAAAATATCGAGATGGCACCATATGAAGCTCTCTACGGAAG
>NC_029789.2:86102009-86102394 GCF_000816755.2 Arachis ipaensis
AGTCATATTTTACAACCAGAGACAGTACAGTTACGAAACGATTTGACATATCAAGCATCACCAGTTCGGATCGTAGAAAGAAGTGATAAGCAGCTAAGAGGCAAAATCGTTCGCTTGGTCAAAGTAGCTTGGGGACAAAGAGGAGAAGAAGAACACACTTGGGAATTGGAAGATAAGATGAAAGTTGATTACCCGCATCTATTCTCAGGTAACTGAAATTTTGAGGGCAAAATTTTCTTTTAGGAGGGTAGAATGTAACAACCCCGGTTTTCGAGTACGCGAGATCTTTTCTGAAAGTACGAATTTCTCCGGAAGATCAGTAAAGGGAACACCTCTGATATATCATCAAGCATCTCAATCCTCATTGTCATTATGTCATCCTTAA
>NC_029789.2:86104114-86106011 GCF_000816755.2 Arachis ipaensis
TTTAGGAGGAAAAAGTGCTTAAGGACCACCTGAAAGTTTGATTGAATTAGGAGCAGCAAGACCAGGTAGGGTGTCACGAAATTAATCTTTATTATTTGTGTTTGAGTTGTGTGAATGTTGTATTATTTGGCTGTGCTAAAAATTGGTTGCATATATGATTGATTCTTGGTGAAAATTTGGTGAAATTTTGATGAAATTTGATGAAATTCAAGCTTAAAAGTTCACATTCTTGGGCAGCTGGAAAAATGAAACCCTAAGCTTAAATTGAGGTTCAATTTATGTTGAAATCATGTAGAAAAGATGGGGTTTTAGTGGCTGCAATTTTATTTTGAATTATGGTGAAAATCGGTTGCTGAAAAGACTGAAAAACGGGTAAAAACAGAGAAAGAATCTGAAGAACATGAAGAACACTTTGAGTGTGATAAAGAACAATGAAGAACAGGCCCTGGGAGTGTCGTGTAAATATTAGCTACGTAGGATGACGAGGATGTAAACTGACTTGATCTTGTGTAAACGCTACATGTTTTGTTATAGTGTACATGATGTATATTATCAGCTGTATTTCTATGTTTCTTTATGCCGCTTTTCTATTACTCATCAGGCTCATATGATAAATAATAGATAATTATTAGGAAGACAAATTGGTAGCGCTCAGTTTCTAGTATGTTGTATGACCACTGGAAGTTTGGTCGTTACAATTTGGTATCAGAGCAGTTCGTTCCCAATAGAGCCTGGGGAGTGAACTGACTATGCTTCATGCTTCACTCTGTTGTGTGTCTCATGCTTATAGGATATCTATGTGATATGTGTTGCATGATTGTCTCTGTGTTTTCATTCTGGGAGTGTTCACACTTGACTTGAAGTGTTAAGAATGATCACCTTAATAATGATTGTTTGGTGTGAACAGGACCACAATGGGTTCACGGAGACGAGGCGTACGGGAAGGAATTCCTAATGATAACTACGAGAGGGAGCAGGAGACGTTTATGACTACCATGAATGCGGTGGCTGAGGCAGTGCGTGAGGCTGCAGTAGCAGCGGCTAGGGCTGTTGATCGTCTTGGAGTGAGAAACGGGAATGAGAATGAGCATGAGGAAGATAGTGGAAATGATGAGAATAACTTGGGGCATCTCGAAAGACCTATGACCCTTGCGACTTTTCTGAAGGTAAAACCGCCTAAGTTTAAAGGTACACTCGTTGCGACTGATGCTGACAACTGGTTTCGAGCTATCGAACGATTACTGTGAGCACAGCATGTTCCGGAAGGCCAACACGTGGAGTTCGCTACTTATATGCTGGAAGGAGAAGCTGAGCATTGGTGGCAGGGGATACAGCGACTGTTGCAACAAGATGAAGGCGTTATTCCTTGGAATACTTTTAAGGATGAATTTTATAAGAAGTATTTTCCGAGGGCAGCTCGTGATGCTAAGGAGATGGAACTTATGCAGCTGAAACAGGGTAACATAACTATTGCAGAATATGCCCATAAGTTTGATGACTTGTGCCGTTTCTCCAAGATCTGCCAAGGGAATCCTGCTGACTTTGAAGAATGGAAGTGTTTGAAGTTCGAAGGGGGCCTTCGTGAGGATCTGATGAGTTCAGTAGTTCCATTGGAGATACGAAATTTTGCTGAGCTGGTTAATAAGTGTAAGTTAGTAGAAGAATGTGCTAAGAAGGTGAGTGCCTCTAAAGCAAGTCGTCAAGGATTTCCACCAAAGAACTACAATAATTATAATTGGCAACCACGAAGGACAAACTTCAAGACACCTGGTGTGCCACAGCGAAGAAACCCACAGGCTGGTAACATCCCTGCTCGCCCTACGGGTGGAAACGGAGGTAGACCAAGGCAGGATAATGGTAAACGACCTCAACAGGCACAGGTGAATACTGCATGTAG
>NC_029789.2:86107559-86111029 GCF_000816755.2 Arachis ipaensis
GAAACCCTAAGCTTAAATTGAGGTTCAATTTATGTTGAAATCATGTAGAAAAGATGGGGTTTTAGTGGCTGCAATTTTATTTTGAATTATGGTGAAAATCGGTTGCTGAAAAGACTGAAAAACGGGTAAAAACAGAGAAAGAATCTGAAGAACATGAAGAACACTTTGAGTGTGATAAAGAACAATGAAGAACAGGCCCTGGGAGTGTCGTGTAAATATTAGCTACGTAGGATGACGAGGATGTAAACTGACTTGATCTTGTGTAAACGCTACATGTTTTGTTATAGTGTACATGATGTATATTATCAGCTGTATTTCTATGTTTCTTTATGCCGCTTTTCTATTACTCCCAATGTATGCTTGTTTATTTTACCTGACCATCCGCAAACAAAAAAAAATTAATCGTAAAATTGGCATCGCTCTAACAAGGAACAGGCTCATATATTAAATAAATAATAATAATTAGGAAGGATAAGTTAATAACACTTAGCTTCTTGTATGACCATGGCATACTGGAAGTTGGGTCGTTACAACAATGATGAACTTGAAGAAATTGTGAACGATATGTGTGTTATAGGATCTGACTGGGAAAGGTATTCGGATAGGAGATCCCGGTTCATCAGGAGAGGAGACCTCATCCCGGAAGCCAAGGGATGGTTTGAGCTCGTGAGGAGATCTATCCTCCCAGCCGCGAACAATTCTGAGGTTAACACTACTCGAGCTACTATGGTACATTGCTTAATAAAGGGTGGAGGCATCAATGTACACGAAATTATAGCTGAGGGGATTCAAGAGTCAGCCGAGAAGAATGATCTGGGTGCTAGACTTTGGTACCCCAGCACCATCCTTAGACTGTGTACAAAAGCCAAGGTAGTCGTCGAGGACAGCAATCCAAATTGGGTAAACCCTGGGAGGTTAGTCACGCTCCAGCGTATAACTTATGTGACACCTGCCCAACAGCAAAGAAGGCCCCAAATAGGGAAAAGAACATCACAGGAAGGACCTCATCAAGAAGAACCTCATCAAGAAGAATACCAGCAGGAAGAGTACTTTGATCCAACTAACATAAACCTAAATCACATTCAAGGAGCCATTTAGGATCTAGCAAGGAGATACATGGAGGGACAAGAACAACAACTACACATTCAATTCCAAAGGATGGATCGTCAAGAAGAACTCCTTTCTAATTGGATGAATCAACAAGGGGAGTGGCAGAAACAGCAAATGGAACACTACTCCCAGCTCACTCAAGCCATCAATCAAGTGACTAAAAGGCAAGAGTGTCAAGACAAACGCCTTCAAGAACTCAACCAACGTCAGCTAGCTCAGACGAAGGCATTCAATGAGTTCAGCGTACTTAATGAAGGACAACAACTACATAGGGAAGAGTTCAACATAAACACTCAAGCCAAGTTGAACTATATATCTGGGCATATGCATAATTTGCACTCTGCAATCCCTAGGTATGATACAGTCCAAAAAGATCTAACAGAACAAGAGGAAAGGAAGGTGAAAGAGCAAAAGGAAACATTGAAAAAGAAGATGGAAGATGCTGGCTTCTGGAATAAGTTGATTGAAAAAAGCAAGGGAAGTGGGGGTTCAAGCACTCAAGAAAGACACGAAGAGGACAAACAAGAGGGAGAGCATGGACACCCCGTGAGTAAAAGGTGGTGGAGTTCCCTCTTTGTTTCATCTTTTTCAAGTTTTAAATAAGGAAAATCATGTATGAAATAGAACATGTTTCCATGGTAGTTTAGGATTTTCAATTCTGTCTTTAGTATTTTCATTGCCTAGGTTTGTGCTTGCTAGTCTAATGTCACTACTGCATTCTCACCTTGCTTGTAACAACCCCGGTTTTCAAGAACACGAAATCTTTTCTGAAAGTACGGATTTCTCCGGAAGATCAGTAAGGGGAAAACCTTTGATATATCATCAAGTATCTCAATCTTCATTGTCATTATGTCATCTTTAAGTTAGAACCTTCTCCGAGACAAGCTCGATAACGCGGTCACGAAGAACCTGGTTTTTGAACCGTATCGGTTAGAAGTTTTGATTTGGTTTTTTGTAAATAGTCTCAGTTTGATGAACTGGACTCGATTTATAAGAGAAGAGAGATAATAGGATGATATTATCATTATATTAGTATTAGAAGCTTTTTGAATAATATTATAAGGTTACCTGGTCAGTTTTAGTTAAAAACAGAAAATCGGTTTAACCGGGTTTACGGTTTACTGGTGCAGCTTAGCACCAACACTCTCTGATGAATTTAGCAATGCTAAGGCCTCATTATACATGTACTATTCTCATAATAAATATGTTACTAGTGTCATTTATGCTAGTAGCTCAGAAAATAATTTTTAGAGATGTTTTTACGAGTGTTCCGATACACCTAGTTTTAGTAGTTGTACACCAGAGATATTTTAATATTATTTTAATCCACCTCCAAGCCAACCAATCAAGTGAAAAATGGTGGGCATTGAAAATTATAAAGATGAAAATGGTGGGATTGAAAGTCTTTAATGGTTTATTGGGGGGTTTGTGGTTTAATTAATGAAGGAACGGGAAAATACTTAGTTTTTCCACAAGAAGTAACAAAAAGTAGTATGAGTTTCACAAGAAGTACAAGAAGTATTTAAGAAGTTTAAGAAAGAGACAAAAATGGGCAAAAAGTCAGAAAAGTCGTTGGCTAAAAATGATATTAAGTATTATTTAATCGTCGGTGATTTTGGGGTAGAAAAGATGTACTAAAGTTGTGTTTAACTTGGAGTTAAATTCGAATCCTAAAGTAAAAAGGTCGACGGGTTCTTGTACTTGAAATTTCGAACTTAAAGTAGTTTAAAGTAGTTTTAAAGTGGTTTAAAAGTGGTTCTTAGTTAGTATATTCGTTGGTTAAAAATCGTGTCGGTTAAATATGTTGTAAGTGTGTTGAGTTTGTGTTTATTAGTTCTAATTAAAGCACTGTGGGATGGACCAAAACGACGAGGATTAAGCCAATTTGAAAGTCCACCAGGAATTCGTAAAAAAGGAGGATTTAGTGTAGTTCTTGTTGAAATTTAGGTTTTTGAGAGTTGACTGGTTTAGAGTGAGACATACAATCCTTCTCTATAGAGTGGAATCTGAACGACCTTTAAGTGTAAAGAACCGGGAGTTCAGTTCAATTCGTACTAAGGATTCCTTCTTGTAGTTCTTTTGTGTACAAAACGTACCAAAAGGAACTTTTGGCTTAACTTTACCCTTTCCTTGTCGGTAGAGTGGAATAAAGGTAGGAACTATTCAATGTACCAATACATCTCCTTCTTCTCTCCTAGTAAAACCACTTTAGCCTCAAAACTAAACTCAAAATCAAGTCTTCTTTAGTTCGAAACTTCTAATTCTCAAGTACTTTCAAAGAGAGAAAAGAGAGAACAATAAAAGCCGGTTTTACTACTTTACTCTGTCGGAACCTCCAGAACCTCCACATTCCACTCAAC
>NC_029789.2:86128963-86136900 GCF_000816755.2 Arachis ipaensis
AAAGTTAAACTGTTTCAGTATAGACTTAATGAACCTATACTTGGGACAGACTAACTATTCATACCGAAATTTACATAAGCTTAAAATACATACGTTAAACAGAGAAATCAGAGCAGAGTAAAGAAACACAGAGAACAGAGTAACCAGAGCAGAATAAAGGGATACAGAGAAAAGAGAAACCAGAATAGAGTAAAGAGATACAAAGAGAAAAGAGTAATATGATAAAGAGAAATGGTTTGAGCCAAGATATTGTAAAAGTGAAAGATGTAAAGTTTGTATAGTATGATTGAACAGAGAAAGAAAGAAGTACTGCATAAGAATGTGAAAGTTATGATGAATAATGAGAATGATAATGAATGATGATAATGAGAATGATTATGTGATGATCTACTGCGTGAAGGCAGTCAGATAGATGGTGGTACGACAACTGAGAACGCTTTCCTACGGTACAGATCCATATTTTATTTCTGTAAGGCAGAGGGGTTATTTCCTGCTACAGAAGTACCGTGACCACCTATTCCATTTCTCTAGTGGCAGAGGGGTTATTTCCTGTATACAGAAGGTGTGTCGGCGTACATCCCTGCAGTGGCAGATGTGTTATTTCCTGCGTGCAGTGGACCCTGGAGTCTAGGGTGAATATCATTCTCTGATTATATGTAAATATTGTGAGACCAGCCAACGTCTGAACCCTTTCGTATGCGCACTTTAACCAAAATCCTGTGTACGAGATTCCTATTTTGTGGATACTTCATGAGGTACCAGAGAGACGTCCTGTGGAAAAGTCTGATCATGCAGAGGAGTAGCAGATGATGTTCTATCTTTTGATGACGTTCCACCTGACTTGAGTTGTTAAGACTTAGAACGTACTTTCCCTCGCTTTAGTAGTTTAGAGGGACTAAGTGAGTATAGAGTCTAGGCTAGCCTAGGTGCCAGCTTAGGGACCTCTTGAACAGGTCAGGACCTGGGATGTTGTATGTATGTATGTATATGTATATAGTTATTATCTAGCTATACCTAGAGGTGTTCTAACTAAAGGTCTATACTCTAATAAAGGCTGGATAAATGAATGTTGCTAGCTACTTGTGATGTATTTATGTGTGGTTGCTCATAACTGTTTTATCTGTTATCAGATGTGAGTTGATTATGAATGAATCCGTCTATTAATCAAAATGTTTTCAAAAAAAAAGTACCTCGCTAACTAACTACGCTTTTAACAACGAATCAGGCTCATATAATAAATAATAGATAATATATAGTATGACAAATTGGTAGCACTCAGTTTCTGGTATGCCCTAGGCGTACTGAAAATTGGGTCGTTACAATTTGGTATCAGAGCAGTTCATTCCCAGTAGAGCCTGGGGAGTGGACTGACTATGCTTCATTGCATACTCTGCTTGTGTGTCTCACGCCATTAGGGTATCTTTAAGATACATTTGGCATGAATGTCTATGAGTGCTCATTTTGGGAATGTTCGTGCCTTACTTAAAATATTAAGACTGATCACCTTAATATTGATTGTTTGGTGTGGATAGGACCTTAATGACTGCGAATAGACATAGTTTAATTGAGTTTCGAATGATGAATCGATGCGAGGCACAGCTATCCTCATAGCTATTATGATCTCCATGGTTATGGTTATGTTATATTTGGATGCTGTAAGGAACGAACGCTTATTTTACTTGTGAGGAATCTGGACACACAGCTAGGATGTACCCAAGAAAGTTTTTTCGGAATCTAGTGCGAACCTAGCAACAAGGTCGAGTGTTTGCCATGACTGCTGATGATGCTATGCAATCAGACGCCCTGATCCAAGGTCAGTGTATTGTCAAAGATCGATTTCTAACTGTACTGTATGACTCGAGTGCATCGCATTCCTTTGTTTCTTTAACTGTTGCTCGTGAGTTGGGACTAGATTTCTCTGAGTTGAACTTTGATCTAATTGTCCATACACCTGCATCCCAAAATGCTTTGACTAGTTTAGTGTGCCTGCAAGTACCATTCACTATTAGGAATAGAACTTTTATACATGATCTAATCTGTTTGCCTCTATGTGGTTTAGAAGTTATTCTAGGGTTAGATTGGTTATCTAAGTATCATGTTTTCCTTGATTGCTATGAAAGAACTGCTGTTATTCCGTCTGATAGTTTAGATATTAAACCATTTCTGTCTCATACTTTATATCAGAATTCTGTAAGAGTTGCATTCGACGGGAATGATTGTGAGGTGTACGTTCTGTTAGCGGCTAGCTCGAATGATAGTGAACTAAGCTTAGAACGAATCCAAGTGGTGAAGGAATTTCCTGATATTTTTCCGGACGACATACCTGAGTTTCCTCTTTAGCGAGAGATAGAATTTAGCATTGAACTTGTACCTGGAACCGGACCGATTTCCATAGCACCGTACCGGATGTCACTACTGGAACTTGCAGAGTTGAAGAAGCAGTTGGATGAGCTACTTGGAAAAAAAGATTTATTCGTCCCAGCGTATCACCTTGGGAGCTCCGGTGTTGCTAGTAAAGAAGAAGGATGGTGGAATGTGACTTTGTGTAGATTACCGATAGTTAAATAAAGTCACTATCAAGAACAAGTACCCACTTCCACGAATAGATGATTTGATGGATCATTTAAAAGGTGCAACTGTGTTTTCGAAGATTGATTTGCGATCGGGCTATCACTAGATTCGAGTGAAAGAGTCAAATATACCGAAGACTGCATTTAGAACTCGATATGGTCACTATGAGTATACGGTTATGTCGTTTGGACTAACTAATGCTCCTGCGATTTTCATGGATTACATGAATCGTATTTTTCGTCCGTACCTTGATCAGTTCATAGTAGTCTTCATAGACGATATTCTCATCTATTCGAAGACAAAAAGAGAGCATGAAGAGCATCTAAGGACTGTATTGCAGATACTAAGGACTCGGAAGTTATATGCTAAACTATCAAAGTGCGAGTTCTGGACAGAGAAGGTGGCATTTTTGGGACATGTTATATCACAGGGAGGAATTGCAGTGGATCCTTCAAAAATTGAAGCAGTAGTGCAATGGGAACCACCTACGATCGTTACAGAAGTTCGGAGTTTTCTCGGACTTGCTGGATATTACCGGAGGTTTATTAAAGGGTTTTCACAGATAGCCTTACCTCTGACTTACCTTACACGAAAGGAAGTTCTGTTCGTTTGGACGGCTGAGTGTGATAGAAGTTTCAAGATGCTTAAGGAGAAGTTAACAACTGCACCTGTATTAGTACTACCCGACTCGCAGAAACCTTTTGAAGTATACTGTGACGCCTCTCATAAAGGACTTGTATGTGTGCTGATCCAAGACAAAAATGTGGTGGCTTATGCTTCCCGGCAGCTGAGACCTCATGAACGAAATTATCCGACGCATGACTTGGAGTTGGCTGCAGTAGTGTTTGCTCTGAAGATCTGGAGACACTATTTGTATGGTGCTCAACTAGAAGTTTTCTCTGACCACAAAAGTTTAAAGTATATCTTTGACCAGAAGGATCTTAATATGCGACAGCGAAGGTGGATGGAGTTCCTGAAGGACTATGATTTTAAGTTAAGTTATCACTTAGGAAAAGCGAACGTGGTGGCAGACGCTTTGAGCAGGAAGAATTTGAATATCTCTTGGATGATGATAAAGGAAGAAAAGTTACTCGCGGAATTTGAGGATCTTAAGTTGGCTATGACTGAGACGTCAAGTGGAGTCCGTTTGGCCCAATTGCATATACGACCAGATTTTAAGATTAGGATTCAGCAAGCACAAGCATAGGATTCAGAAATGATGACGATGCTGAGACGGATGAAAGTAGAGGAACCAGAAGCTGTAAGACTAGATCGTAGCAGCCTCTGGAGATATAAGAACAGAATTTATGTGCCTAGCTCTGGAGATTTGCGGCAAAGGATTCTTGCAGAAGCTCATCAAAGTATATTTTCTATGCATCCTGGAGTAACAAAGATGTATCAAGGATTTGAAACAAATGTTCTGGTAGCCGGGTTGAAGAAAGAGGTAGCTGATTATGTCTCAAAATGTTTAACCTGCCAGAAGGTGAAGGTGGAACACCAGAAACCGTCAGGAACCCTGCAACCCTTGGAAATACCATCATGGAAATAGGAGCAGATCACTATGGATTTTGTCACGGGATTGCCAAGGACCTCAATAGGACACGATGCTATTTGGGTGATTGTGGATAGGTTAATAGAATCAACACATTTTCTTCCGATTCGAGTTGACTATACTTTAGAAAGGCTAGCACGACTATATATTCAAGAAATCGTACAATTGCACGGGATACCTTCGTCAATTGTTTCAGATCGAGATCCGAGGTTTACTTCCAGATTCTGGGGAGCATTCCAGAAAGCTTTAGGAACAGAATTGCATAAGAATACAGCATACCATCCTCAGATAGACGGACAATCAGAACGAACAATCCAGACATTGGAAGACATGTTAAGATCTTGTGTGATGGATAACCAGGGCAGTTGGGATAGGTATTTGCCATAGGTCGAGTTCGTCTACAACAACAGTTACTAACAAAGTATCGGGATGGCACCATATGAAGCTCTCTATGGAAGGAGATGTCAGACTCCATTGTGTTGGAATGATGACGGAGAAGCTAGTGTCTTAGGTCCAGACTTAGTGCAAGAAACTACTGAGAAGATAAAGGGGATTCGCCAGAAGATCCAGACCGCACAGAGCCGTCAAAAGAGCTATGCCGATAATAGACGTAGACCCTTAGAGTTTAGTGAGGGAGATCATGCCTTTCTAGAAGTAACTTCGATTACTGGAATAGGTAGAGCCCTTAAGATGAAGAAGCTTAACCCACGATACATAGAACCTTTCCAAATACTTAAAAGAGTCGGTCTAGTAGCTTATCAAATAGCCCTTCCTCCTTATTTATCAAACCTTCATGATGTTTTTTTTTATGTGTCGCAACTTAAGAAATATGTTTCCGATGATAGTCACATTTCATAACTAGAAACAGTACAGTTATAAAATGATTTGACATATCAAGCATCACCAGTTCAGATCGTAGAAAGAAGTGATAAGCAGCTAAGAGGCAAGACTGTTCGCTTAGTCAAAGTAGCATGGGAACCAAGAGGAGAAGAAGAGCACACTTGGGAATTGGAAGATAAGATGACAGCTGATTACTCGCATCTATTCGCAGGTAACTAAAATTTTGAGGGCAAAATTTTCTTTTAGGAGGGTAGAATGTAACAACCCCGGTTTTCGAGAACACGAAATCTTTTCTGAAAGTACGGATTTCTCCGGAAGATCAGTAAGGGGAAAACCTTTGATATATCATCAATAAACAGAAATTAGTGAACGAACTAGGGCAACATAATTAGTCCTTGAGTTGCGACTAGGGTTAGGTATAATATGAAAAGTTAAACCGTTTCAGTATAGCTTAATGAACCTATACTTGGGACAGGCGAACTATTCATACCGAAATTTACATAAACTTTAAATACATACGTTAAGCAGAGAAATTAGAGCAGAGTAGAGAAACACAGAAAACAGAGTAACCAGAGTAAAGTAAAGAGATAAAGAGAAAAAGAGTAATATAGATACAGATGAAAAGAGTAATCAGAAAAGAGAAAAGAGATACAGAGAACAGAGTAATTAAAACAGAGTAAAGAGATACAGAGAAAAGAGAAACCAGAACAGAGTAAAGAGATATAAAGAGAAGAGTAATATAATAAAGAGATATTTATATATATTAGTTGCTTGATGCAACCCAGAGCTATACTTATATATATATATATTAGTTGCTTGATGCAACCCAGAGCTATATTTATATATATATTAGTTGCTTGATGCAACCCAGAGCGCTATATTTATATATATATATTAGTTGCTTGATGCAACCCAGAGCTATATTTATATATATATATTAGTTGCTTGATGCAACCCAGAGCTATATTTATATATATATTAGTTGCTTGATGCAACCCAGAGCTATAATAGGGAAACTAAGTTACCTACAGCTATTTTTCGCTTCCCCAGAGCAGAGCAGAGTATATATATATTTTCCTACAGTAAGCAGAGGCTGTTTCAAATGAGCGGCTATTATTATATGCGCATTTATTTAGGAACGGAAAATCGTATTCGGGAAATCGGGATTACTCGTGACCGGATAAATGTCGGGATTGCGGGCAGCCAACCGACACGAGCTCATGGCCTGCGCTAGGGCTAGACATGCATCATTCTTTTCTGCGCATCATTCTCTGTTACATTCCTTTCTGTGTGTGATCTACTTCTTTATGTTTGTCTGCTCGTATGCTATTTCTGTGTTTTATTTTCTTGTATTCTTTTGTTTGTGTTCTGCTTTTTGTTATCTCTACTTTCTCTTTCTATCTTTATCTTCTGTTTACTGCTTCGCTATATTATGTTACTCGTCTACTAATCGACCCCAAATAAATGAACGTAACTAATAACCCCGACCCTACTAAGAACTCCCCAGTTCTTACCCTTTCTCTCACCCTTTCCCCTTTAGATGGAAGTAAGAGTACCTTACCATAGTTCGCTGATGACCGTTCGCAAGAAGAGGATTCTGCTCTAGATAGTCTTCTTAGTCTAGGGTGAATATCGTTCTCTGATTATATGTATATACTGTGAGACCAGCCAACGTCTGCACCCCGTTCGTATGCGTACTTTAACCTAAATCCTGTGTACGAGATTCCTATTGTGTGGCTACTTCATGAGGTACCAGAGAGACGTCCTGTGGAAAAGTCTAATCGTGCAGAGGAGTAGTAGATGATGTTCTATCTTTTGATGATGTTCCACTTGACTTGAGTTTTGAAGACCTAGAACGTACTTTTCCTCGCTTTAGTAGTTTAGAGGGACTAGGTGAGTATAGAGTCTAGGCTAGCCTAGGTGCCAGCTTAGGGACCTCTTGAACAGGTCAGGACCTGGGATGTTGTATGTATATATATGTATATAGATATTATTTAGCTATATCTAGGGGTGTTCTAACTAACAGTCTATATGCTAATAAAGGCTGAATCACCGAATGTTGTCAACTACTTGTGACATATTTTTGTGTGGTTGTTTATAACTGTTTTATCTGTTATTACTTGTGAATTGATTATAAATGATTCTGTCTATTAATCCAAAGGTTTTCAAAAAAAAAATACACCATGCAAATTAACTACGCGTTTAACAACGAATCAGACTCATATGATAAATAATAGATAATAATTAGGAAGACAAATTGGTAGCGCTCAGTTTCCGGTATGATCTAGACATATTGAAAATTGGGTCGTTACATATTATATAAAAAGTTAAACTGTTTCAGTATAGACTTAATGAACCTATACTTGGGACAGACTAACTATTCATACCGAAATTTACATAAGCTTTAAATACATACGTTAAACAAAGAAATCAGAGCAGAGTAAAGAAACACAGAGAACAGAGTAACCAGAGCAGAATAAAGGAATACAGAGAAAAGAGAAACCAGAATAGAGTAAAGAGATACAAAGAGAAAAGAGTAATATGATAAAGAGAAATGGTTTGAGCCAAGATATTGTAAAAGTGAAAGATGTAAAGTTTGTATAGTATGATTGAACAGAGAAAGAAAGAAGTACTGTATAAGAATGTGAAAGTTATGATGAATAATGAGAATGATAATGAATGACGATAATGAGAATGATTATGTGATGATCTGGTGCGTGAAGGCAGTCAGATAGATGGTGGTACGACAACTGAGAACGCTTTCCTACGGTACAGATCCATATTTTATTTCTGTAAGGCAGAGGGGTTATTTCCTGCTACAGAAGTACCGTGACCACCTGTTCCATTTCTGTAGTAGTAGAGAGGTTATTTCCTGTATACAGAAGGTGTGTCGGCGTACATCCCTGCAGTGGCAGATGTGTTATTTCCTGCGTGCAGTGGACCCTGTGGTGGCAGAGGGGTTATTTCCTATACA
>NC_029789.2:86136921-86138637 GCF_000816755.2 Arachis ipaensis
ATTATATGTAAATACTGTGAGACCAGCCAACGTCTGCACCCCTTTGTATGCGCACTTTAACCTAAATCCTGTGTACGAGATTCTTATTTTGTGGATACTTCATGAGGTACCAGAGAGACGTCCTGTGGAAAAGTCTGATCATGCAGAGGAGTAGCAGATGATGTTCTATCTTTTGATGACGTTCCACCTGACTTGAGTTGTGAAGACTTAGAACGTACTTACCCTCGCTTTAGTAGTTTAGAAGGACTAGGTGAGTATAGAGTCTAGGCTAGCCTAGGTGCCAGCTTAGGGACCTCTTAAACAGGTCAGGACCTTGGATGTTGTATGTATGTATATGTATATAGTTATTATCTAGCTATACCTAGGGGTGTTCTAACTAAAGGTCTATACTCTAATAAAGGCTGGATAACTGAATGTTGCTAGCTACTTGTGATGTATTTATGTGTGGTTGCTTATAACTGTTTTATCTGTTATCACCTGTGAGTTGATTATGAATGATTCCGTTTATTAATCCAAATGTTTTCAAAAAAAAAAGTACCTCGCTAACTAACTACGCTTTTAACAACGAATCAGACTCATATAATAAATAATAGAAAATATATAGGATGACAAATTGGTAGCACTCAGTTTCTGGTATGTCCTAGGCGTACTGAAAATTGGGTCGTTACATTGCTCACTTGTATGCTTGTCCCTTTAAGTCAAATAAAAAGAGATGTTATGAAAGACCAGAGTGATGTTCAATTTGTGGAGTAAGTTCTTATGCTTGTGGGGTAGTAATCACTTAGCTAAGTTGGTTCACCAACAAGGTAGGAAGGCAACTATCTATCCTGAATCATATGCTTAAAACACACCCCATGAGACTAGCTAAATAACAAGATCCCAATAAGAAAAGGGGAAAGAAAAATGAAAGTTGAGAAATAAAGAAAAAGAGTAAGAAATAAGGCTAGGCACCAAGGGTTGAATTTTAAGGCATGTGTCTGTGGTGCTCTTGTGCAAAGGATATACTTGGATGAATAAGCTCTCAGGGGTGCCTTATCACTTGGTAACTTGGGTTAACTAACCCGGAATTATCAGCTAAAAGTCCACTATCAAGAGTAACCTTTGCTACAGAGCACTTAATAACCCAAAGAGGTGCTGGACACCAAGGTCTCAAGAATAAAAATAACAAACCATGTGCCTGTGGTGTGAATGTATGGGGGAAAGAGACTTGAGGGAGTAAGTCCTTAGGGGTGTCTTAACACCTAGCACCTTGAACCAACTGGTTCGGGAGTGCTGGCTGAAAGCTTATATTAAAGAGTCGCCCCCTTTGGTGCACGAATTGTGAATCACACTTTTCAAAACGCGTACCACTAACCAGCAAGTGCACTGGGTCGTCCAAGTAATACCTTACGTGAGTAAGGGTCGAATCCCACGGAGATTGTTGGTTTGAAGCAATCTATGGTTATCTTGTAAATCTTAGTCAGGAAGTCAATTATGTTTATCAGTTTAATTGTGAATAGCCCAGAGAGCATAAATTAAAAGTTACTTGTTGTGCAGTAATGGAGAATATGTTGGAGTTTTGGAGATGCTTTGCCTTCTGAATCTCTGCTTTCCTCTGTCTTCTTGTTCACGCACGCACGTCCTCCTATGGCAAGCTGTGTGTTGGTGGATCACCGTTGTCAATGGCTACCTTCCATCCTTCCAGTGAAAACTACGCTCACGCGCTCTGTCACAGCA
>NC_029789.2:86139842-86141314 GCF_000816755.2 Arachis ipaensis
TTAAACTCGAAATTTTATTGCTTCTTATTCAAAAGATCTACTATTTTATTCATGTTTAATGATGATGAGAAAAATAAACTATAGCTTAATTGGAGATAAAATCAGATAGATACTAATTACTATTATATGACTTCTAAGGTAGACTTTTTATAAGGACACTGTCACAGAGTTAAGGCAGAAATTGGAAATTAACAACCTTTATTCTGGGGGTATGGGGGTTCCTCTGATCCTTGGGAGGCTTGGTATTACAGAAGACTTTTGGCGCTTCAGTTCCCTTAAGTCACGTCCCTGCTCCTTTTGTTCCTTAAGCATATGGGTCAGCATTTGACTGTGTTCCTTCTGTTGTTTTATTATCTGATCCATAGCTTCCTGTATCTTGGTGACAGGCGTCTCAAGATATTCCCAATATTCCGCTTGAGGAATCTCTGGGAGGAATTCCTGTGCTCTCTTCTTGATAAGATCCTCCTGTGCTTGTTGTCTCTCCATTGATGCTTTGGTGATTGACTTTTCAATTAGGATATATTCAGTTATTCCCATCTTGACTCCAGCGTCCTTGCAGAGCAGAGAGATCACGCTTGGATAAGCCAACCTGGCCTCTTTTGAATTTTTGTTAGCAATCTTATAGAGCTCAGTTGAAATCAGCTGATGAACCTCCACTTCCTTTCCCATCATGATGCAATGAATCATCACTGCTCTTTTAACTGTGACTTCAGAACGGTTGCTAGTGGGCAGCAGAGAACGCCCAATGAAGTCCAGCCATCCTCGGGCAGCTGGCTTGAGATCCTCTCTCTTGAGTTGATTTGGGACGCCCTTTGTGTTGGTGGTCCACCTGGCTCCAGGGGTACATATGTCCTCTAGAATCTTATCCAGGCCAATGTCTGCTCTCATCATCCTCCTGTTGAAGGAGTCTGGATCATCCTTTATCTGAGGTAGCTTTAATATCTCTCTGATCTTGTCAGGGTTGGTATGAACAATCTTTCCCCTGACCATGGTCCGAAATTCGTAGCAGGCTGTTCCAGATAGTCTTTGCTTGTCAGTCTGCCACATATTAGCATAGAACTCCTGGACCATGTTCCTTCCTACTTTCATTTCAGGATTAGCTAGGACTTCCCAGTTCCTGATTCGAATTTGCTCCTGGATCTCCGAATATTCATCTTCTTTCAGATCGAATCTAACTTCCGGGATCACTGATCTCAGACCCATTACTTTAAGATAATGGTCTGAATGTTTTTTAGATAAGAACTTCCCTTGATTCCAAAGTGGTTTTGGAACGCTCTCTTTCTTGCCTCTTGGAGTGGATTATTTTCCTTTGAGAGCCATAATCTTAGTAGTGATCTCGGATAAACACACCAAACTTAGAGGTTTGCTTGCCCTCAAGCAAAAGAAAAGAAAGGAGAGGGATAGAAGGAGACTGAGGTGCACTTGTTGATGGAGGAGGGGGGAGGCCGAACCCAATTTAAAGGGGTGGGGGG
>NC_029789.2:86141329-86144747 GCF_000816755.2 Arachis ipaensis
ATTGGGCGTTCAACGCCAGATTCTTGCCCATTTCTGGCGTTGAACGCCAATCCTGCCTTGTTCCTGGCGCTGAACGCCAGTTTTGGGCATGGTCTGGGCGTTCAGCGCCAGCCTTCCACCCATTTTCTGGCGTTTTAGTGCCAGAATTATTTTTCCCTGGGCTCTTACTGTCCTCAGGTGAATCTTTGGTGGGGTGCTCATTTCTTGAATTTCTGATGCCTTGAGGTGGGGTATTTAATGTTTTCCCACTTCTTAATTGAACTGCTTGGCATTCTTCTATTATTTGTCTTGACAACTGTTGCCTTGTTTGCTTCAATTGTTCTTCCACATTTATATTAGCCATCCTTGTCTCTTGTAGTTTATCCTTGAATTCAGCTAACCGCTTTGTTAGAAAATCCAATTGCTGATTGAATTCAGCAGCTTGTTTGTAGATACTTAAATAAAATAAAATAACGAAAAAGAATTTGAATTTTGGAATTAAAATTTTTTTTTTGTAAAAGAAAATAAAAATTAATTAGTTAAAAAAAAATTTTTGCAAAAGAGGGAAGATATTTTCGAAAATTAGAGAGAGAGAGTTAGTTAGGTAGTTTTGAAAAAGTTAAGAAACAAACAAAAAGTTAGTTGGTTAGTTGAAACAAATTTTGAAAAGATAAGAAGTTAGGAAGTTAGAAGAGATATTTTGAAAAGATATTTTTGAATTTAGTGAGGAGAGAGAAAAATAATAAGATAGTACAAGATTTAAAATTTTTAGATCTAATGATCCTTGTTTTTGAAAATTTTGGAGGGAAAACACCAAGGAACACCAAACTTAAAAATTTTAAGATCAAGACACAAGGAAAACTCAAGAACACTTTGAAGACTCACAAGAACACAAGGACATGAAGAAAGAACACCAAACTTAAAATTTTTAGAAAACCAGACCAAAATTTTCGAAAACCAAAGGGAAATCAACAAGAAAACACCAAACTTAAAGTTTGGCACAAGATTTAATAGAAAAAATATTATTTATGAAAAAGAAGGTTTTGAAAAGAATATAAAAGACTCTAACCCAATTACCAAGAACACAGATTAACGCTCTAGCCAAATGAGTTATGGACCTTTCGAAAATTTTAAGAAAGATTATTTTTGAGAACACCAAACTTAAAGTTTGGCACAGGATTTAATAGAAAAATTATTTTTGAAAAAGGTTTTAAAAATATGATAGCCAATTATCATGAACATAAACACCACGTTCTAAATAACAGAGCTATAAGTTTAAAGTATTTTAACAAGGGATAAATAATAAAAGACTCTAAACAAAAAAAAAAAAAGAAAGATTTTTCCTAATCTAAGCAACAAAATAATCCGTCAGTTGTTCAAACACGAACAATCCCCGGCAACGGCACAAAAAACTTGGTGCACGAATTGTGAATCACACTTTTCACAACGCGTACCACTAACCAGCAAGTGCACTGGGTCGTCCAAGTAATACCTTACGTGAGTAAGGGTCGAATCCCACGGAGATTGTTGGTTTGAAGCAATCTATGGTTATCTTGTAAATCTTAGTCAGGAAGTCAATTATGTTTATCAGTTTAATTGTGAATAGCCAAGAGAGCATAAATTAAAAGTTACTTGTTGTGCAGTAATGGAGAATATGTTGGAGTTTTGGAGATGCTTTGCCTTCTGAATCTCTGCTTAGAAATGGAGCTCCAGCGTTAGTGGTAAAAGTGAATACCACTAACGCTCCAAATTGGCAATTAGCCACGTTAAGAGTCACGTTAACTCAGTTAACGTGAACTCTAACGTGGAAAGGGAAGACAATGCCAACGTTAGTGACACTCACCTTTGTCACTAACGTTGGACTAAGCCACTATGAGCCACGTTAAAAGTCACGTTAACTACATTAACGTGAACTCTAACGTGGGAGGAGCAACGAATCGCCAACGTTAGTGACACTCACCTTTGTCACTAACGTTGGACTAAGCCACTATGAGCCACGTTAAAAGTCACGTTAACTACATTAACGTGAACTCTAACGTGGGAGGAAAGAAATGATGAGCCAACATTAGTGACAATCACCTTTGTCACTAACGCTGGAGATGGCAATCACCACCACGTTAGTGGCCACGTTAAGACAATTAACGTGAGGCACTAACGTGAGAAGGGGCGTTTGGAGCATTAGTGACAAAGGTAAGTGTCACTAACGCTCTCGAGGCTAAGGCATGCCCACGTTAAGAGCCATCTTAGTTATACTAACGTGGACTCTAACGTGAGAAAAGGGGGGCTAAGAGCAACGTTATTGGCAAAGGTAAACGCCAATAACGCTTGCGATGGACCAAGAGGCAACGTTAGTGGTCATGTTAGTGCCACTAACGTTGAAGTTAACGTGAACCAACTTGGGCTAGGAATGTTAATGGAAAAGGTGATTGTCACTAACGTTCTCAAACCCACATTTTCACTTAACGTTAACGCCACTAACGTCCTAGCTAAAGTCCATGCCTACTTCACACTTTCTCTGCAAGTAAAGCTGAGCCCACTGAAGATTCCAAACTGCTTCAACTCAAGATCCAAAGGCCCATATCCATGACTTGAAGAGCCAACTAGAAGATCAGAAGAGTAGTATATATAGGAGTAGTTTTGAACTAGAAAAGAGCTTTTGGATTGGGAGAACCACTCTCTGTAAAATTTTACTTTCTCTGCAACTTCTAGTTTTACTTTTAGAATGTATTTTCCATCTTTGCTTTCCATTCCCAGAGCTATGAACAGCTAAACCCCTTTCATTGGGTTAGAGAGCTCTGTTGTAATTTGATGGATCAATAATAGTTTTCATTATTCTTCTTCTTTCTTTTCTCTTGATTTTACAAGAAAGCTTTCAATCATCATCCAATTGGGTAGTTGTCTTGGAAAAGAAGCTATTCATACTTGGATCTCTTCAGAACCTTGGAAGAGGAATGAAGAGATCATGCTTGAAATGCTTTCTCATGTTGGACCAAATTGAGGTTTGGATGGATATAGTGACATATAATCCTACCAATATTTTGATTTGGGAATACATGTCGTATAATCAGTGACTGGTGCACGAATTGTGAATCACACTTTTCACAACGCGTACCACTAACCAGCAAGTGCACTGGGTCGTCCAAGTAATACCTCACGTGAGTAAGGGTCGAATCCCACGGAGATTGTTGGTTTGAAGCAATCTATGGTTATCTTGTAAATCTTAGTCAGGAAGTCAATTATGTTTATCAGTTGAATTGTGAATAACCAAGAGAACATAAATTAAAGATTACTTGTTGTGCAGTAATGGAGAATATGTTGGGGTTTTGGAGATGCTTTGTCTTCTGAATCTCTGCTTTCCTCTGTCTTCTGATTCACGCACGCACGCCCTCCTATGGCAAGCTATGTGTTGGTGGATCACCGTTGTCAATGGCTACCTTCC
>NC_029789.2:86145086-86163154 GCF_000816755.2 Arachis ipaensis
TTGGGCAGAGGACTGGCGTTGAACGCCAGTTTACGTCATCTATCCTTGTTCAAAGTATGGACTATTATATATTTCTGGAAAGCCCTGGATGTCTACTTTCCAACGCAATTGGAAGCATGCCATTTCGAGTTCTGTAGCTCCAGAAAATCCACTTTGAGTGCAGGGAGGTCAGAATCCAACAGCATCAGCAGTCCTTTTTCAGCCTGAATCAGATTTTTGCTCAACTCCTTCAATTTCAGCCAGAAAAATACCTGAAATTATAGAAAAACACACAACTCATAGTAAAGTCCAGAAATATGAATTTCTCCTAAAAACTAATAAAAATAGACTAAAAACTAACTAAAACATACTCAAAACTATATGAAATTATCCCCAAAAAGCGTATAAAATATCCGCTCATCAGTGACCACACTTCATCTCTTCTCATGAGCAATTAGACCAAGGAATTGGCTATTGATCAAGATTTGAGAGATTGAATTACCAACGAATTAGAATTCAATCACTTAATATTGCCAAGGAGATCAATGAATGCATTGATTGAGGAAGAGATGAAAATGAACTTGATCCGGAGAATGCAACATCTCCTGAGCCTAATGAATTCCCCATTTTTGATCTTACCCATTCTCTTTATTTTCTGCCATTTACTTTTATGCTGAATTCCCCATTTCCCATTTAAGATTCTGCAATTTATTTTCTGTCATTTATATTCAGTTCTTTATTTCCAGCATTTATAATTTCTGCTATTTACTTTCCCGCCATTTAATTTTCTGCAACTCTCAAATCAACTTCTGCTTAGCTCAACTAGAACATTCCTCCGATTAAAGTTGCTTGACCAATCAATCCCTGTGGGATTTGACCTCACTCTATTGTGAGTTTTTACTTGACGACAATTTGGTATACTTGCCGAGGAAAATTTGTTGAGAGACAAGTTTCTGTGCATCAAGTTTATGGCGCCGTTGCCGGGGATTGATTTTGTATCAACAATGATTAAATTAGTGGATAACTAGATTGAGCATTTTTCTTTTGTTTGATTTAATTTTTGTTTGAGTGATTTACTTTCGTTTTTAGTTATTTTCTTCCCTTTACCCCTACCCGTTTGTGGTGTTCTCTTATTTGTTACAATTCAGTTCACTAACCCCCTGACTGTTTGATATATTTCATCACTCACACTAACAGCATTTCTGACAAGAATACTTCCTGAATTTATCTCTTTCTTGCTTGTGCTTTGTTGGTTGTATGACAGGTAGAAGAAGCGGGGCTTCAACTTCCTTTGATTCTGAACCTGAGAGAACCTTCCTTAGACTAAGGAGGGAAGCAAGAGGAAAGAGAGTCGTTAGTGCTGAGGAAGAAGAGGAGTATTTTGAACCAAACATGGATGAGAATATGGAGAACCATCATCAAGAAGAGGCTCACAACCATGGCAGAGAAGGACCAGTGCATCATGCTGGACAAGAAAGAAGAGTTCTAGGCTCTTATATCAATCCAAACCCAGGAAACTGTGGAAGTAGCATCCAAAAGCCAACCATGCATGCCAATAACTTTGAACTAAAGCCACAGTTCATCACCCTTGTTCAGAACAACTGTTCATTTGAAGGAAATTGATGGGACAATTGAAAGAGGAAGGGTTCGGCCACTTCAACAGAAGAGGACTATACACGTGTCTTCAAGGGGAATGCATTGGAAAATGTTGCCATGCAACATTGGAAGAAGAACACGCTTGGAAACTGAACCAACCCCATCATAAAAGTGATGATCCTTGTGCTCGTCCCATGCTAAACCCCATCCGTTCATCTTATACCCACTCCATCAATCCACACCTTTCATTCACTCACTACCTCCCTATATAAGTGGTCCTTATTCCATACTCCCTTCACATTCCAATTTCCATTCTTTGTACTCTCCACTTTCGACACCCAACTCCTCTTACCCCATCAAAGACACACTTCCCACCTTCACATATCAACTCCTACTCATGGCATCATCGAGCTCCAAGAGGCAAAAGAGGAAGGAACCAGTGGAGAGAATCCCTTTCGATGAAGGGAGATTCAAAACTGCATTCCATGAACTCGAATTTAAACGGATAAAGCTCAAAAAGATATTTCCTGAGTTAACATTACAGTTCAACGAGGATGAGAGCCCACATATTCGAGAGAAGATTGAACAAAGGGGTTGGCAAAGACTCACGAACCCAGAAGCAAAGATAAATGCAAACCTCATCAAAGAGTTCTATGCAAATGTGGTCAGAGAAGACAAAACCAAGGCCCCCACCTTCAAAAGTTATGTGAGAGGAACAGAGGTGGACTTCAGCCCCAATGCCATAACAAGGACTCTTCAGCTAAAATCGCCACATTTTGATGAGCCCAGTTATCATGTAAGAATAAGTAATGGCCCCGACAATGATGAACTTGAAGAAATTGTGAACGATATGTGTGTTATAGGATCTGACTGGGAAAGGTATTCAGATAGGAGATCCCGGTTCATCAAGAGAGGAGACCTCATCCCGAAAGCCAAGGGATGGTTTGAGCTCGTGAAGAGATCTATCCTCCCAGCCGTGAACAATTCTGAGGTTAACACTACTCGAGCTACTATGGTACATTGCTTAATAAAGGGTGGGAGACATCAATGTACACGAAATTATAGCTGAGGGGATTCAAGAGTCAGCCGAGAAGAATGATCCGGGTGGTAGACTTTGGTACCCCAGCACCATCCTTAGACTGTGTACAAAAGCCAAGGTAGTCTTCGAGGACAGCAATCCAAATTGGGTAAACCCTGGGAGGTTAGTCACGCTCCAGCGTATAACTTATGTGACACCTGCCCAACAGCAAAGAAGGCCCCAAATAGGAAAAAGAACATCACAGGAAGGACCTCATCAAGAAGAACCTCATCAAGAAGAATACCAGCAGGAAGAGTACTATGATCCAACTAACATAAACCTGAATCACATTCAAGGAGCCATTGAGGATCTAACAAGAAGATACATGGAGGGACAAGAACAACAACTACACATTCAATCCCAAAGGATGGATCGTCAAGAAGAACTCCTTTCTAATTGGATGAATCAACAAGGGGAGTGGCAGAAACAGTAAATGGAACACTACTCCCAGCTCACTCAAGCCATCAATCAGGTGACTGAAAGGCAAGAGCGTCAAGACAAATGCCTTCAAGAACTCAACCAACGTCAGCTAGCTCAGACGAAGGCATTCAATGAGTTCAGCGTACTTAATGAAGGACGGCAACTACATAGGGAAGAGTTCAACATAAACACTCAAGCCAAGTTGAACTATATATCTGGGCATATGCATAATTTGCACTCTGCAATCCCTAGGTATGATACAATCCAAAAAGATCTAACAGAACAAGAGGAAAGGAAGGTGAAAGAGCAAAAGGAAACATTGAAAAAGAAGATGGAAGATGCTGGCTTCTGGAAAAAGTTGATCGGAAAAAGCAAGGGAAGTGGGGGTTCAAGCACTCAAGAAAGACACGAAGAGGACAAACAAGAGGGAGAGCATGGGCACCCCGTGAGTAAAAGGTGGTGGAGTTCCCTCTTTGTTCCATATTTTTCAAGTTTTAAATAAGGAAAATCGTGTATGAAATAGAACATGTTTCCATGGTAGTTTAGGATTTTCAATTCTGTCTTTAGTATTTTCATTGCCTATGTTTATGCTTGCTAGTCTAATGTCACTACTGCATTCTCACCTTGCTCACTTGTATGCTTGTCCCTTTAAGTCAAATAAAAAGAGATATTATGAAAGACCAGAGTGATGTTCAATTTGTGGAGTAAGTTCTTAAGCTTGTGGGGTAGTAATCACTTAGCTAAGTTGGTTCACCAACAAGGTAGGAAGGCAACTATCTGTCCTGAATCATATGCTTGAAACACACCCCATGAGACTAGCTAAATAACAAGATCCCAATAAGAAAAGTGGAAAGAAAAATGAAAGTTGAGAAATAAAGAAAAAAAGTAAGAAATAAGGCTAGGCACCAAGGGTTGAATTTTAAGGCATGTGTCTGTGGTGCTCCTGTGCAAAGGATATACTTGGATGAATAAGCTCTCAAGGGTGCCTTATCACTTGGTAACTTGGGTTAACTAACCCGGGATTATCAGCTGAAAGTCCACTATCAAGAGTAACCTTTGCTACAGAACACTTAATAACCCAAAGAGGTGTTGGACACCAAGGTCTCAAGAATAAAAATAACAAACCATGTGCCTGTGGTGTGAATGTATGGGGGAAAGAGACTTGAGGGAGTAAGTCCTTAGGGGTGTCTTAACACCTAGCACCTTGAACCAACTGGTTCGGGAGTGCTGGCTGAAAGCTTATATTAAAGAGTCGCCCCCTTATAGAGCACCTAGTCTAAAGAACACAATCAAACCCTGAAAAGACAAAGGGATCAATGAATAAAAGTCTCATAGGGTGTAATCAAGTGAGTATTCCAGGGCATGGTAAAGGTCTGAAAGCCAAATGAAGGAATGAACCTAGGTTGCTATGCATGAAACCCCACAAAACTAAGGACATGACTTCCACAATAATGACTCATTTCTCTTGTCATTTCATTCATCATTCTCATGTTTCAGTACTTGCTTAGGGACAAGCAAGCTTTAAGTTTGGTGTTGTGATGCTAGGGCGTTTTGGCCAGTTTCACTGACCTTTTCTTTACTGTTTTAGGGTAGTTTCATGCATTTTCTTAGTTAATAAGCAAGTTTTGGGTAGATAATCACTTACATCTTGATTCAAGCAAACATTGGGAGCTCCAGCGTTAGTGGTAAAAGTGAATACCACTAACGCTCCAAATTGGCAATTAGCCACATTAAGAGCCATGTTAACTCAGTTAACGTGAACTCTAACGTGGAAAGGGAAGACAATGCCAACGTTAGTGACACTCACCTTTGTCACTAACGTTGGACTAAGCCCAATTGGCCACGTTAAGAGTCACATTAACTACATTAACATGAACTCTAACTTGGGAGGAGCAAGGAATTGCCAACATTAGTGACACTCACCTTTGTCACTAACGTTGGACTAAGCCACTATGAGCCACGTTAAAAGTCATGTTAACTACATTAACGTGAACTCTAACGTGGGAGGAAAGAAATGATGAGCCAACGTTAGTGACAATCACCTTTGTCACTAACGTTGGAGATGGCAATCACCACCACATTAGTGGCCACGTTAAGACAATTAACGTGAGGCACTAACGTGAGAAGGGGCGTTTGGAGCGTTAGTGACAAAGCTAAGTGTCACTAACGCTCTCGAGGCTAAGGCATGCCCACGTTAGGAGCCACGTTAGTTATACTAACATGGACTCTAACGTTAGAAAAGGGGGGCTAAGAGCAACGTTATTGGCAAAGGTAAACGCCAATAACGCTTGCGATGGACCAAGAGGCAACGTTAGTGGTCATGTTAGTGCCACTAACTTTGAAGTTAACGTGAACCATCTTGGGCTAGGAACGTTAATGGAAAAGGTGATTGTCACTAACGTTCTCGAACCCACATTTTCACTTAACGTTAACGCCACTAACGTCCTAGCTAAAGGCCATGCCTACTTCACACTTTCTCTGAAGTAAAGCTGAGCCCACTGAAGATTCCAAATTGCTTCAACTCAAGATCCAAAGGCCCATATCCAAGACTTGAAGAGCCAACTAGAAGATCAGAAGAGTAGTATATATAGGAGTAGTTTTGAACTAGAAAAGAGCTTTTGGATTGGGAGAACCACTCTCTGTAAAATTTTACTTTCTCTGCAACTTCTAGTTTTACTTTCAGAATGTATTTTCCATCTTTGCTTTCCATTCCCAGAGCTATGAACAACTAAACCCCTTTCATTGGGTTAGGGAGCTCTGTTGTAATTTGATGGATCAATAATAGTTTTCATTATTCTTCTTCTTTTTTTTCTCTTGATTTTACTAGAAAGCTTTTAATCTTCATCCAATTGGGTAGTTGTCTTGGAAAAGAAGCTATTCATACTTGGATCTCTTCAGAACCTTGGAAGAGGAATGAAGAGATCATGCTAAAAATGCTTTCTCATGTTGGACCAAATTGGGGTTTGGATGGATATAGTGACATATAATCCTACTAACATTTTGATTTGGGAATACATGTGGTATAATCAGTGACCACACTTCATCTCTTCTCATGAGCAATTAGACCAAGGAATTGGCTATTGATCAAGATTTGAGAGATTGAATTACCAAGGAATTGGAATTCAATCACTTAAGATTGCCAAGGAGATCAATGAATGCATTAATTGAGGAAGAGATGAAAATAAACTTGATCCGGAGAATGCAACATCTCCTGAGCCCAATGAATTCCCCATTTCTGATCTTACCAATTCTCTTTATTTTCTGCCATTTACTTTTATGCTGAATTCCCCATTTCCCATTTAAGATTCTGCAATTTATTTTCTGTTATTTATATTCAGTTCTTTATTTCCAGCATTTACAATTTCTGCTATTTACTTTCCCACCATTTAATTTTCTGCAACTCTCAAATCAACTTCTGCTTAGCTCAACTAGAACATTCCTCCGATTAAAGTTGCTTGACCAATCAATCCCTGTGGGATTCGACCTCACTCTATTGTGAGTTTTTACTTGACGACAATTCGGTATACTTGCCGAGGGAAATTTGTTGAGAGACAAGTTTCCGTGCATCATCAATTCACTCATTTCTCTTTTAATCATGCTTTCTAAGATTTATCTTTCATCTAACAATCAACAATTATTCAATGTATGCATACAAATATCATGAGGGCTTTTCCATGGTTGTAATGGGGCTAAGGTAAAGGTAGGGTTATATGTGGTCAAGTGAGTTTCAAATTTGAATCTTTGACTAGCCTAAGCTCTCACCAAACCTACTTAACAATCTATACAACTCAAAGCAAACATAACTACCAATTCCTCACTTTTCTTACACACCCATGCATTTTCCTTTTCAAGAACAACTCATATGCATTTTTATTTATCAAACTTTGGGGCATTTTGTCCACTTTCTATTATCTTCTTCTTTTTTTTTCAAACTAAAATATATACAAAGGTGTTAATGCATATGGTTTAAGCATTTGATGCATGCATATGTATCCAATTCCTAGGATTTTCAACAAGGTAAAAAAATCCACTTTTACCTCAACCAAAGTTCCCAAACTTCCCCACACTTAGATGATGCATACTCTCACTAGCCTAAACTAATCAAAGATCCAAATAAAGGACATTTATTTATTTTTCACTTTAAGGCTAGTAATGTGCTAATTTCACTACAAGAAAAATCAATAATTGGTAATAAAAAAATTATTACAAAAAATTGAAATTTTGAAAAAAAAAATTTGTAACAAAAAAGGGGTTGTTGCAGTATGTCCCATTACAAAAAGTTTCTGTAACAAAAAATAGAACTGTTACAATTCAAAGTAATATTTTGTAATAAATTTTTTTGATACAAAAAATCAAAAGTCGTTACAAAAATGATAACAAATTTTGATCTTCAAAATATTTTTTATGACAATATATTTTTTCCTATCATAAAATTTTGTTACAAAATGTAACTTGATTTTGTAACATCTTTTTTCTTTAGATGCAAAACACTATTTATTTTGTAATAATTTTTTTAAATACAAATTACTCACGTAATTTGCCAAATTATATTAGTTTTTTTATTAATTAATATATTAACTAATTTACTCAGCAAGTCAACATTTATATAATATATAATAACATAGAAAGTTCAAATATCTTTCATTTTACTGAGATTGTTTTATAAATCTTCAACATATAAACTTTAAAGTATAACTAACAAGAGACATTAAAGAACCCTAATGAACTAGATAGATACATAGGACAAGAAAAATAAGGAATTATAATTCTGCAAAATGTAAACTACAAATTATAAACTCCATCATATTCATACAGCTCCTTTCTCATGGACAAGTGACGATTAGATTTCTGCTAATTTAGAATTTTATAAAAATAATCACGTTGTAGGTATAGCTTCAAAACCAACAAAGAATCCTTTCCTACAAAAACTTTGGTTGTCACAAGTAACAAAACCCAATAAAATTTATAACCGAAGTATTTAAACCTCGGGTCGTCTCTCAAGGAATTGCAGGGAAGTATGATTTATTATTGGTTATGAGTTTTCTGTGAAATTTGGAGTTTGGGCAATGGGCACAAGCATATGATTGTAAATTAAAGCAATGAAAATTAAAAGAGATTTATATTATTCTAAATAAAAAGCCTTGACTGGGGGAATGATTAATTGGAAGTTCTGTCCTTGTTGGAATTCTCTCAAGTGTAGTATAAAGAGGTTGTTGTTTTCACTTAATTAAACCTTACTAAATAAAGGAAAGTCAAGTGATTGAGTTAACTCTTATTCGCAAATCCTAGTCCTCTCCCTTGGGAAGGTCTAGCGTTAGTAAATACAGAATTAGCCAACAACTTCCAATTTAACTATCCACTTGAGCATTCCAACTCAAGTGTCTCCTCTTAATCAACCTCCATATTAAGTTGGGAGTCTACTCTGCCATCTTGCATGTCATCTTCGTCGTTGGGAGTTTGGAATAGAAAAGAGAGATGATAATTGAAATAAAATTTGGAAGCAATTAAACAAATAATAAAATTTAAATGGAAAAGTACTATGGAATAAATAAAAATATAAGAATCCTAAATTAACGGAATATTGAACCTGGAATCTGAGAAGAAGTTGAAATCCTAATCCTTTTAAAACCTAAGAGAGAGGAGAGAGCCTCTCTCTCTAAAAACTACATCTAAAAACTAAAATTATGAATATGAAAGTTGTATCTATGAATGAATTGATTATCCCACTTTTATAGCCTCTAATCTGTGTTTTCTGGGTCGAGAACTGGGCCAGAAACAGCCCAGAAATCGCCGGGGGCGAATTTTGCCATGTGCAGGTCGCTGATTTACGTAGATCCACACGTGCGCGTGAAACCACGCATGAGCATCACTTTTCTTCAGAGAAACTATGACAAATTATATATCATTTCGAAGCCCTCGATGTTAGCTTTCCAATGCAACTGAAACCGCCTCATTTGAACCTCTGTAGCTTAAGTTATGATCATTTGAGTGCAAAGAGGTTAGGCTGGACAGCTTGCAGTTCCTTCAGCTTCTTGTATTCCTTCCACTTTTGCATGCTTCCTTTCCATCCTTTAAGCCATTCCTGCCCTATAAACCCTAAAATCACTTAACACACATATCAAGGCATCGAATGGTATAAAGGAAGAATTAAT
The DNA here is from genome assembly GCF_000816755.2 of Arachis ipaensis. Taxonomy (NCBI): domain Eukaryota; kingdom Viridiplantae; phylum Streptophyta; class Magnoliopsida; order Fabales; family Fabaceae; genus Arachis; species Arachis ipaensis. Next base: position 86,154,312 of record NC_029789.2, read on the forward strand.
ATTTGGTAATTTTAAAGGCTTGGGAAGCAAGTTTTCAATTATAGAACAAAATCAAGAAGGAAATTGTAAAACCATGCATTTTGTATGGATAAGTGTATGAAAGATTGATAAAATCCCCTCAATTGAGTACAAGATAAAACGTAAAATAGTGGTTTATCAACCTCCACACACTTAAACATTAGCATGTCCTCATGCTAAACTCAAGAGAAGCTATAAGAGAGTGAAGAGGAATGGTAGAAAGTATGAAATGCAACCTATGAATGCAACAAAATGTGAAATGCTTCTACCTACTTGGTTAAAAGTAAATAAACCTTTCAAGAACAAATATGAACTGGATCTCACTAATTCAAATCATAAAATAAAGTTCAAGTAAACTTGCAAAAGAAAATAGCTCATGAAAGCAGGGAACATAGAATCGAGCGTCGAACCCTCACCGGAAGTGTATAAACTCTAATCGCTCAAGTGTTTAAGGTTCGATTCTCTCAATTATCTACTAATCTTGCTTTCTAAGGCTTGCTCTTCTTCTACCAATCAACAAAAGTTTAATGCACAAATACACATATCAAGAGGTCTTTTAAGGGTTGTAATGGGGTTAGGGTCAAGGTAGGATTGTATTTGGTCAAGTGGACTAAAATCTGAATCCTTAATTAACTTAAACTTTCTACCTAACTTATACAATCCATGTAATCATAATACAATATCTAACTATCCATTAACCATGTTTTTCACATATTCATGGATTCTAATTTCAAGTACAGTACATCTGCATTGCTTTCACCACTTACTTTGGGGCATTTTGTCCCCTGTTATTTATTTGCCTTTTTCCTTTTCTTTTTCTGCTTTATTTTTCTTCTCTCTCTCTCTCTCTCTCTCTCTCTCTCTATATATATTTTCAGAAAATTCTAACATACTCAATTCTCAAACCAAATGTTTCCAAACCCAATTTCTCCACACTTAAATTATAAGCACTCTCACTAGTCTAAGCTAACCAAGGATTCAAATTAAGGACATTATTGTTTTCCGCTTAGAGTTAATGATGTGCTAAAGTAAAGAATAAAAGGGGTAAAAATAGGCTCAAATTAGTTTGCAAAGGATAATGAAAGGTTAAGGCCATATGGATATGTAAGCTTAGTGAAACAAAGGCCTCAATCATATAAGTGCATGCATACATCAAACCATGGAAATATAGAATCAAGCAACACAAAGATCACAATTTTAGAGAGAACAACACACACTAAAACAGAATATTGGTTGATAAAATGCAACCAATTCAAATAAGCTCAAAATCTCACTGGTTTTGTGTGTTCGAGCTCTAAACCATGTTCCAGTATAATATTCCTTCAAACAAGTTTAAAAAAAAAATTTAATCAAATTAGTGAAATGTTATAAAAAGTTTCTTGAAAAAGAAAATATTACTTTAACCAAGTGGTGGTAAAATATACACAAAATCAAACAAATATGCAATCAAACATGCAAATGCAACAATGAACTAACAAAAAAAAAAATTAAACATTGGTGTAGAGACAGGAAGGTACTAACCCACGGAGATCGGTATCGACCTCCCACACTCAAAGATTGCACCATCCTCGGTGCATACTAAGATGTGCAAGTAGACGGGCTGCTACAACTGAGGTTATTCTCCAAAGATTGTGCATATGGAACTTGTCTATTTCCCCATATAGAAGTTTTTCCCTTTTTCCTTCTTCGGTGGCCAGCCTGAATGAAGAGAAAAAGAAGAACAGAAACCCAAAAACAATGATAAAAAACAAATAAAATATGAGTGGGTAATGCCAAATAATAAGAGTCTCAATTACATGGTAGCTACAACATGCAAGTGAGAAAATAGTAGAAGCACATGGCATATTAATAGTGCAAAAATTGCAACAATGGGGAAGAAATAGTAGGTAATGAAAGACAATATAAATCCATGTTAATGCAAAAAGAGTACAAGTATCATAAAAGATTAGCAATGACTTAAATAATATTACCTAATCAGAATAAAATAAGTCATGAAGCACCAGGATAATGTAAGAGAAGATGCAACAATTAGATAAGAAAATTTAACACAAATGGAAAAATAATAAATTTAGAAAAGAAAATAAAAATGTGCACAAAATTAAAATGCAATGAATGAAAGTGTGTAAATAAATTAAGTAAAATAGAGTGAAAGTGAAAAAGGATGAGAAGTTAAAGGGATGAAGAAGAAGAAAGTAAGAAAGGAGGAAGAAAGAAGTAGAAAGGAGAGAAGAAAAGGGAAGGAAATAAAAAACGGGACGCAACACGTGCGCGCAAGGCACGCGTGCGCGTGAGAACTGTATTTGCCATGTGACGCGTACGCCATTTTTTGACGATTAGATTTCTGCTAATTTAGAATTTTATAAAAATAATCACGTTGTAGGTATAGCTTCTAAACCAACAAAGAATCCTTTTGTACAAAAACTTTGGTTGTCACAAGTAACAAAACCCAATAAAATTTATAACCGAAGTATTTAAACCTCGGGTCGTCTCTCAAGAAATTTCAGGGAAGTATGATTTATTATTGGTTATGAGTTTTCTGGGAAATTTGGAGATTGGGCAATGGGCACAAGCATATGATTATAAATTAAAGCAATGAAAATTAAAAGAGATTTATATTATTCTAAATAAAAAGTCTTGACTGGGGGAATGATTAATTGAAAGTTCTGTTCTTGTTGGAATTCTCTCAAGTGTAGTATAAAGAGGTTGTTGTTCTAACTTAGTTAACCCTTACTAAATACAGGAAAGTCAAGTGATTGAGCTAACTCTTATTCGCAAATCCTAGTCCTCTCCCTTGGGAAGGTCTAGCGTTAGTAAATACAAAATTAGCCAACAACTTCCAATTTAACTATCCACTTGAGCATTCCAACTCAAGTGTCTCCTCTTAATCAACCCCAATATCAAGTTGGGAGTCTACTCTGCCATCTTGCATGTCATCTTCGTTGTTGGGAGTTTGGAATAGAAAAGAGAGATGATAATTGAAATAAAATTTGGAAGCAATTAAACAAATAATAAAATTTAAATGGAAAAGTACTATGGAATAAATGAAAATATAAGAATCCTAAATTAAAAGAACATTGAATATGGAATCTGAGAAGTTGAAATCCTAATCATTTTAAAACCTAAGAGAGAGGAGCCTCTCTCTCTAAAAACTACATCTAAAAACTAAAATTATGAATATGAAAGTTGTATCTATGAATGAATAGATTCTCTCACTTTTATAGCCTCTAATATGTGTTTTCGGGGCTAAGAAATGGGCCAGAAACAGCCTAGAAATCGCCGGGGGCGAATTTTGCCACGTGCAGGTCGTTGATTTGCGCAGATCCACGTGTGCGCGTGATTCCACGCGTGAGCGTCACTTTTCTTCAGAGAAATTATGGTAAATTATATATCATTTCGAAGCCCCCGATGTTAGATTTCCAACGCAACTGGAACCGCCTCATTTGGACCTCTGTAGCTCAAGTTATGACCGTTTGAGTGCGAAGAGGTAAGGTTAGACAGCTTTTCAGTTCCTTCAGCTTCTTGTATTCCTTCCACTTTTGCATGCTTCCTTTCCATCCTTTAAGTCATTCCTGTCCTATAAACCCTAAAATCACTTAACACACATATCAAGGCATCGAATGGTATAAAGGGAGAATTAATATTTGGTAATTTTAAAGGCTTGGGAAGCAAGTTTCCAATTATAGAACAAAATCAAGAAGGAAATTGTAAAACCATGCATTTTGTATGGATAAGTGTATGAAAGATTGATAAAATCCACTCAATTGAGTACAAGATAAACCATAAAATAGTGGTTTATCAATAAACTTCTAATAAGTGCCACACATCTGAAAAGACCACCAACTAGAAAACACTAGCTTAAGAAACAAGATTTATTTTTCCTTTAAAAATACACAGGAAAACAAAAAACTATACTCATATTATTCAACAATGAATACGAACTCTAAAATTCTTACCATGTCCTTTCCCAACCCCACGGCTTCTAGTAACTCATTTTGTCCAGCACTAGAATGACAACATGCTCTATATTATTACTTAATAAATCACTCCAAAGTTAGTTGCATGATAAATTAATAGTTAGGAATACCTTTTCGCATATGGGTGTATATGTAGAGTAATAAACATAAACTGATACAGCTCTTCCTTGATAAACTCATACAGTTAATAATAAAGAATAAAAATAAGCCCTCACTGGATTGGTTTCCATTCTCCTAAAGATGATGCTGATCATCTGTGTCAGCATAGCCTTTGATGTTGCTTGGTTTATATGACTCTTGCTACAAAGGCAAAGAATGAATCTGAGTACTATGGATTAATAACTAATTAACTATAAGCATCAAAGACAATATAGAAATGAGTAATACCTATTTAGTGCAATATAATAGAAATGAGTAATACCTATTTAGTGCAATATTGTAGCATACTCTGATAACTCCCAAGAAGGGTTCGCCATGCACAAAATAACACAAAATAAGGATCGTTAATTATACAAAAAGAAGAAAGAAATATGTAAATAACTACATACGAACAAGAGAAAAAAGTGGCCTAGAGAACCATGGCGTGGTTTGAAAACCAGAGGACCGATATGATGATCAGGGTGACATAGCTGTGTGAATAACATTACTCTAAGCTTCTAGCTAAAATGAAAGCAGGCCTGTATTGTCTCTATTGATGGAGTTTTTCTCCCTTTTCCTTAACATAGCAGTTTTGCATAATTTGTTTATCAGTCATGCCTAATCAGAGCACTCACAAGTCTCAATTCTCAATTTCAGTGTAATTGAATTCCATAGAAAGATGAAGAGATTTAACTTAAATGAAAAACTAATCGTGAAATAGATTTAAACAGATTCCGGCAGCATTTCAGTAGCAATTTAGCATATTTCTCAAATTCACTCAATCAAATCAATATCCATATGAATACAATAAGAATTAAACAAAATTCACATATTCATCCATATGAAAGAAGCAACAAACAACTTGAGTGCACAATCTAAATTCATCATCATCATTGCACAAACTAAATTCACATAACAGCAGCAGTTCACAATTCGATTCAGAAAAGAAGAAAATCATTATCATCTAATCACAGATTCACGAAAATTCAAACAACATTTATGATCGCTCAACAAACAATTAACAAAAATTTATTCCAAACACATTCAAAATAGCAAAATTTTCCTAGACCTAATTCCTCTACAAACTATGTTCAGCCTACCTAACAACCTAGAATACACTACAACATGCATATCTAACTAAGCAGTAAATGACCTGGGAATGTAGAAGCAGAACAAAGGAAATGGGACAGGAAGAAATGGTGGTGAGGCAGCAGCGTCGGCCGCAGATGACACCCTTCCTTTCTGCAAACGACGGCAACAGAAACTTCACTGGCGGTCACTGTGGCTCGATAGTGGTGACACAGATGACTCCCTTCCTTTCCCGTCGTTCTTCCTCTACTCCTCTGGTGGTGGCATTCACGGCAGGAACCCCTGACAGAACCGGAACTAGCTTCTAAAGGGCTACTGAGATAGCAAACCCTAATGGAAGAGAACCGGAATTTGAGTAGTAGTAGTAGTGGCGCTTGTAACAAACCTAGTTTTTGAAAATCAAATAAATAGTTATTTGTGATTTATTTTATTTGTTGATAATTTTATTTTAAGAAAATTATTTTACTAAAGGTAATTAAATGGAGTTTCATGATAATTGGAGTTTAGATTAATTAGAATTTTTATATAATCTTTATTAGATATTTGGTATAAATGAAATTATAATTTTGATAATTGAAAAACAAGAAGATTTGTATAATTTAATTTAAATAAATTCTATTTTGAATGAATTATGTTATTAATTTGAACTCCTAGAAATTATTTTATTAGAAATAATTAGATTGATATTTATAAATACTTTAAGTTTACGTCAATTAATATTTATGTACAATTTTTATTATAATTGGTTATTTTATAAATTGAAATTAAAGTTTCGGAGATAGAAAAATAATGAAAAGTCATATTGAGGGGCCAGCAGAGAGAGAACGAACGTGGGTCAAGGTTGTCACCAGGAAGAGGAGCTGTGCTCCACGCCACCGTCGCCACCAGTCCACGGCCACCACTGCGAGGGTTCCGCCGTCGTCGTTCCAGTGCCTCCATTCATGCCCTCCGTTCCCTTCGTCGTTCTGTCCAGCATCACCAGCACTGAAGTCAGCTTCTACCACCATCAAGCCTGAAGGGAAGCGCCACTGCTATTGCCCGACAGTAGCTTCCCCTGCGTTCCTAATTCTCTTCTTGAAACTGTAACACTCTTGCTCATGCTTTGTTTCCCGAATCTATTTCTCTACCATATCTTGTTCTGATTACAATAAGTATATGTTAATGTCTCTGTTTAGTGTTATCGTCCTTATCCGGAACCACTGATGTCACCGCTATAGAAGTGATTGGGATAGGCGCGATTGTCATTGTTGTTGCTGCCCCAGAAGAAGTGAGGCTGCTGCTGCTGTTCCGGCCGCATTGGCTGTTGTAAACTGGGAAAAAGAAAGGAATCGTTGCGTTTAAATTCGACGGTTTCGACTAATTGAGGTAGGGGATTTAACGTTTTTAATTTAGAATACCTACAAAGTTATTGGATAAGTGCAAATGGTTAACAAAGGTTAAGAATTTCTTAATTAACATGAATGACTTGAAATGCATGTGGAATTAGTTGGTTGTTGTGATTATTCTGAGCTGTGATTGAATTTAGATGCTGTTGTGAATAATGATTAATTTAGTATAGTTTATTAAATTGAAATATGCCGAGTTAATTATTGAAAAGCTGTGGTATGGATAACTGATGAATTGAGTTTTGATTATTGCTGTGAATGTAATTAGTTTTGTTGTTTTGAGAGACTAATTGATAGAAATAAGCTTGGTTTGAGGTTGTGAAATTTGGAATAAGTTTGATGATGTTTTAGTGCTTCAATTGGATTATTGAATTCAGGTTAAGGCTGCGAATGTCTTTGGGCTTTGTTGTGAGTGTTTGAAGTTGTAATTGATATTGTTTTCTCTGATGTGGATGGAATTGAGTTGAATTATAATTGTAGTTGGTGATTGATTTGATGATTGTGCGTACTGAATGTTGTAAGTGATAGAATAAATGGTGTTACTTTTGTTGCTGAGCTTGCTGGTGTGAATTGATGAGTTATTGTGTGTTTGAATGATGATGAGTGTATATGGAAAATTATGCTTGGCATAGTGTAGAAAAGAAAAGGTTTGATGATGCTTAAGTACTTGACATCGTGTGAATTATTGATTCTGGGCTCTTGGGCTGTGTTGGCAATGAAGACAATTTTGAATAACTGGAAAGAGGTTAAATGTGTGATTTTGGAAGGGTTATAAGTTCAAATGTGGTTTTTGATAAGTAAGGTTGTTGAAAATGCTTAAGGCAGAATTTCTGCATACATGACAGTAGAAAGAATCAATTTCTGGGAGCATCCCAGGTCATATACTTGAATGAAACTATTTTTGAATGAAACTTTATTGTGTTTTGAGCATCTCATAAAAAATTCAGAATTTATTGATGAGTATTTTGGGAGAAATGAATTTTTGAAGATTGATGGTTTCTGCAGAAAATTCTGTTTCTTTACTGCAGAAGCACCAAATTCCAACTCACTTAACTTTCAATTCTGGTAAGTATTTGAGCTGAAACCAACGGCATTTTCAAGCTTCCTGTGTCCACAATCTGCATTTTAAATTTCATGTCAATATCCTATTTAACCAAGTAGATATGTTGAAAAGAGTATGGATAACTCACTGGATTTTGGAAACCGAATTCTAAAAGGCCTGGCTGTGTTTCTCACTTCATAACTTTTCATATGACATGGTATTAATCTGGAATTTGATTCAATAAAAAGCTAAAAGAGTCTTGTTTGAGGTCATGAATTTTGAAAGGCATTGAGTGAAAACTGGATTTTTAATAAATTTATCAAACTTACTACTTGCTGCTGTTTTTCTGCATTTTCTTAGGAAACAATAACAGAATTATAAGAGAGATGGTACAAGTTTTTATTGTGACCAAATTACCTCAACACCAAGTTTCTTGGAATACTAGTTTATTGAGTTTAATTTTGAAAGAATCCTATGATAAGTGAAAGTTAGTTACGAATTGATGAGGTGAAAGTTGAATTGATAGGTTATGTGGGAATTGTGGGTTATGACCGAACTGTTGGCTATTGTAAATTGTGAATTTTCTGATTGATTTGAGAACCTCTTATTTGGTAGTTGTTGAGGAAAGGGGGAGACTTGTTGAGAAAGAGGGAACCCGTAAGGGTGGCTAAGTCCGAGTTTTAGGGGAGGTGTTGCCGAAATTTTATAAAATTTGAGGTTTTATTTGAGAAGTTATTTTAAAAGATTTGGATTTGAAAAATGATTATTTAAGTTTTATTTGATTACTTCTAATGAGGGGCTATGTTTTGAAAGGTGTTTAATGAAATTAAAATAAATGATTTTCTTGAGTCTTTTGATAGAAGACTAAACTGAAAAATAGTTTTAAAGTTGGCTTGACTCAAGGTTGCTAAAGCAGAGATTATGAACTGAATCGATGATTGAGATTTTTGCGAACGAATGCTTGAGAAAGTTAAGAAAGGTTTAAGAAAATATGTTAAGGATTCAAAGGGAAAAGAGAATGGGGAACTGATATATGGATTGTTGAGTTTTAGAAAGGAAAATGAAAAGTGATAAAATACGGGAAAACCCCACGAACTTTTAGTTGTTTAACTACGGGGAAAATCCATGAATTGATAATTGGTAAAATTCGGGAAGTACCCACGAACTGAATGATCATTGATCTCGGGAAAACCTATA